>NC_041753.1:7196661-7514377 GCF_004115215.2 Ornithorhynchus anatinus | reverse complement strand
CCACCGGGCCTCGATTAGGAGGCGATTGGTTGGGTTGGCTCTGAGGGAGCAGAGCGGGGATGGGTAACTTTGCCAGGGATGCTTGTCCCTGGCCGGGACCCTCAGGAATGCTGGTGTGTTTAAGCGAGGCCTCGGGGGTGGAGCTGGGCCAGCCTGCAGTCAGTTGGTGCAGAGGCAGGGAGGGGGAGGGGAGGGGAAGGGAAGGCGGGATGTGGGTTTAGATACTTAAGATTTAGGGAAAAAAAAAACATGATCAAACCGGGACCGTTTTTGCCCTGAGAACTCCGACTGGCACCCTCCCCCTTCGACCTTTAACCTGCCCTTGAAGATTAGTCACCCGCTTACCTGCTTGACCCCGGAATAGAGGCGGCAGGGGCCGGAACTGCCTTGATGGTTGGGGGGAACGCGGCTGCTCCGCCCTCGACCTTTGCCCACCCAACCCAGACCCCTCTGACCCCCGACCTCTAACTCCCATACGGCCACGTGACCGAGGCGGGGTGGGGCAGAGGCCTATTTTTTCTCTTTTTTAAATGCCCTATTGTGTCCAGTTGAGCGACAGCTGGGCCTGTGAGGAAGGCTCAGTTTCCAGTCCCCAGGGCAGACAGCTGCTGGAAGGGGCGGATGAGGGGGAGGATGGTGAGGTGAGGGGGAGGGAGGGGAAAGGGGGGGATGGGGGCGCCAGGTCCGTCTGCTGAGATCATAACTCCTCGCCCTCTTCTCCCCACAGCGCTAGTTCTGCTCATGGGCAAGGAGGGCGTCCACGGTGGCTTGATCAACAAGAAATGCTACGAGATGGCGTCCCACCTTAGGCGTTCCCAGTACTGACCCCTGCCCCCGCCCCCCTCCGGTTCCTCCCACACCCCCCAGCCGCTTCTGCACTCCTCCTGTCCCCTGGCTCCCCTCCTCTCCCGACCCCCTGCCTCCCCTCCCCGACCACCACCACCGCCCCCCCCCCCCCCCCCCCCCCGACCTCCTCATCGCTGCCAAAACCACGCGGGAGTCCCGGGCTGGCCCCTCATTCCGCCCCCCTGCCGGCCGCCGAGACCCGGGCCCTACCACTTGCCCCCTTCTCATGTCCCCCAAGCCCTTGTGTGTGGTTGGGAAGTTTTTTGTTTTTTGGTTTTTTTTTTTGAGAGAAAAAAATACATTTTTGTTTTTTTTTTTTTTTTTTTCCTGGAAACTTATATTGGAATATGAATAAAACCAGATTCTACTAAACGGAGGCTGTGTAGTCAAGGCTCTGTGAAAGGGGGGGAGGGGGGCGGTGAGTCCTGAGGTCGGCGGCAGAGAAAAGCATAACTCCACCCTCGTACGCAGTTTAGTGCTCCGCACACAATAAGTACTCAAGAAATGCAAGAGAATGAACGAAGGGTATAGGGCCTGACTGACGGTCTGGTATATAACGTCTTTGCGGGCCAAGAATGTCTATATACTGTGATGTTATACTCTGTGAAGTGCTCAGTACAGTATTCTGGGTACAGTAAGCGCTCAAATACCACTTACTGACTAAAGGCTGGAACAGATCCCGTAAACTCTGAAAGTCCTCTCGCTCCTTCCTCCCGCCCGGGGCCCGAGCACTGTCGCCGTCAGGGTGGCCGGCCGGGGCCGAGGTGGAGCGGAAGGGTGGGGGCTGGGAGGCCTAGCGGAGAGGAGAGGGCGGGTGGTGAGCGGGCCCGGGTTGGAGGTCGAAGGTCGAGTTTGCTCTGAGGGAAGGGACGGGGCGGCCCCTGCCCCTCATCCGCTGCCAGGCTGGCTCCCGTTGTAACCGCAGGGCGGCCGGGGCCGGAGGAAGGTGGTGGGGGGAAGCAGCTGAATTCTGGTGGGCGGGGAGCAGCCGGTGAGGGTGCGGGGCGGCCTGGGCCCAGGCCTGGCCCTGGGGGCAGGGTAGGGGCGGGCTAGGGCCGGCTGGGTTGACTCAGCCCCACGTGGAGGCGGGCCTGGACCCTCCTTTCCCTCCTGGCTGAGTCACCTCGGGACGCTGGGGGTGTCGCCCTGGCAACCCGCCCCCCACCACCGACCCCAGGCGGGTCCGGAAAGAAACAAGTTTTAATAATCCAAAATGACAGCCCCAAGCCCCCAACCCAGCCCCTTCTCCCTCTCCACCCCCCGCAGCCCCCACCCGGGACGGGAGTGCTTTTGGCACGGGGGGGGGGGGGGGGGAGGGGTGTGGCAGGAGGCCCTGTAGTGTCCAAACTCCCTCCCCCGAGAAGGGGCGGCCTGGGGGAGGGGCCTCAGACCACCACGGGGCCAGGGGGCTCGGTTGGGGGTGTGGGGGGAGGTGGCCAGGGAACCGAAGGAGGGGAACGCCCGGCCCCGCCGGCGAAGGAGCCCAGTAGTGGGGGTTCGCTCGGAGGCCGGGCTGGCTCCTTCCGGGCCTCCTCTTCCTCCTCTTCTTCCTCTTTCCTCGTCCTCGGGGCCTCTCTGCACAGGCTGCTTTGCAGAGGGGCAGGTCTTGCGGGTTTGTGTGAGCCAGGGGTCCACGCAGCGGCTGTGGTAGGCTGGGAGGGAGATACGGAAACGGGGTGGAGACCGACAGAGATCGTCAGCTGGCAAGGAAGGGGTAGAACGGAGGTCACTCGAGGCCCCGGCGGAGGTGACACAGGGCAGGGGTGGAGCATGTGTGTGTGTTGGGCCGGGGGGGGGCAGGGGTCTTGCAGCTGATGGTCTGGGGGAGCGGGGGGCAGGGAGGAAGGGGGGTCCGGGGTCCCTCACCGTGAGCACAGGGCAGTACTCGCAGCTGGTCTCCCTCTTCGTACTCATCCAGGCAAATGGCACAGACGTCATACTGGTCCCCTGGGGTCGGGGGTATAGGGGAAGACAGGGGATGGCATCAGGGGGGTCGGGGGGGTGGGTCGGAGAGCGGGAAGGAATGGTTGATGGTGGGAGTGGAAAGGGGGAAGGGACGGGTTATGGGGCCTTTCCTGGGTTGTCCTTTCCCCCTTTCTTCCCTCTGAGGCTGATCAGTTCTCCTGGGAGTCCCCTGCCCCCTCAATGCCCCTCCACCTCCCTGCCTTACAGACCCCTCCCCTGCCCCCTCGGTGTCTCTCTCCGCCCCCCAGCACCGACCCCTCCTCGGCTGGGGCTGCGGGATGCAGTGGATGAGGGGGGTGGGGGGAAGGGAGGGGCCGGGCCCAGACGCATCTCAGCAACCTGGGGAGGGGGCGGCTGGCAGTGGGAAACAGAACAGGGTGGCGAAGCTGGGGGGAAGGGGGGGGAGAGGGAAGTGGTTTAGGGAAGGGAGGGGGTGAAGCAGAGCGGAAACTGGGAGGTGGGGGGCGGGGGTGGGCAGGGCCTCCCTGTGCTCTTGACCTTATATGGACACTAGAGGCTCCTGGGGCTGGCGCCGGCCTGCACCTCCCCCTCTCCGGTGTGGCCACCCACAGCCCCCCCATGGCCCGCCCTGCCCCGGTTCTCCTGGAAGACCCCAGCTTCCCCCTCGGCCCCCTGCCCATCTCCCTCCCTCCACCTGACTCTCCTGCCCCTTTGCGCCTCACCTTTCTCCAGGGCCCGAATGCTTTTTGCACATCCCTGCCACTTCCCAACTCTGGACCCAATCTTCCCCCCACCCCCCGAGGGGTCTACCTCCCCCAGTCCTCTCCAGCCTCCTCTGGGTCGGGGGGGGGGCGGGGGGGGGAGGGAGGGGCGCGGTTCTCCCACTCACCCCCAGCCTCTTCTTTGGGGTGGCCCGCCTCTCCCGGGTCACCTCCGGCCTCCACTCTGGAGGGCCCAGCTCTCCGAGTCACCCCCAGCCTCTTCTCTGGGTGGCGGGGAGGGGGTCCATCTCCCCCTAATCACTGCCAGCCTCCCTGCTCCCCTCACACCCCCACAATCCATTTCCGTACTCCGTCTCTCCATCCGAAGCTCTGCCTCACCTCCGTGACTCTCCCTACTCGTCTCCTCTCCAGCACTCCTCCCCACCACGCCCCAACCTTCTCCTATAACAGTGATGTCATTTCCTAAGCGCGTACTGTGTGCCAAGCACTGGGCTAAACTCTAGGGCCACTAGCAATCCAGAGGGGCCCTGTTCCCACGTAGGGCTCACAGTCTAAGAGGGAGGGAGAGCAGGAATCTTATTCCCATTTCACAGTCGAGGGACCTAAAGCCCAGAGCAAGATAAGTGACTTGACCAAGGTGACACGACAGGTCAGTGGCAGAGCTGGGACGAGAAATGGGTCTCCCAGAGCTCTGCTCTTTCCACTGGACCATCCTGCCTTCTGCTGCTCCCCACCCTCCTTCCCGAGGAGGCCCTCCCCTCGTCCCTTGCCCCCCGACCCCGACCCACACGGTGGTCCCGGCCCCCACCTCCCCTCCCCTGCCCCGGGGGCTCACCCTTCTGGTAGTTGTGTGTCGGCACCTGCCTCAGCTGCTCCTTGGTCAGCCGATTCCGACGGAGACGCTTCCGCTGCTGAACGCAGGCGAACCACCTGCGGGAGGGAGCGGGCCGGGCGCCGGACCCTTCCTCGTTAGGGCTGGACCCTCCTCCCCAAATCTGGTCCCCAGGCCACCGCCCGCCCTCGCTCTCCTCTGGGACCCAGGTGCCCTTGCCCCCCACCCCCCCAGGGGACCCAGGTGTCCCGGCCCCTGGGGCCCAGCACCCCACTCACCAGCACGGCCCCCATGGCCAGCACCAGGAGCCCCACAACCCCGGTAAAGGGGATGAGGTAGTAGCCCAAGGGGAAGCCGCTCTCAGGGACCAGCAACACTCGGGCCCTGGGGGAGGGGAGGGAGGTTAGCCGGGTTGGGGGGGTGGGGGGGTCGTCGAGAGGAGGTAGGGAGGACCCTACAGGGCAAAGGGGAGGCAGGCGGGGAGGTGGGTCAGAGAGCCAGCAGAGTCAGTCGACCACATGAGCAGTGCGGCCTAATGGCTAGAGCCCGGGACTGGGAATCAGAGGACCCGGGTTCTCATCCCGGCTCCGCCGCTTGTCTGCAGCGTGACCTTGGGCAAGTCACTGTGGGCTTCTCCGGGCCTCAGTTCCCTCATCTGGAAAATGGGGATGAAGACTGTGAGCCCCATGTGGGATGGGGACTGTGTCCCACCTGATTAGCTTGGATCTACCTCAGTGCTTAGTACAGTGACTAGCACAGAATAAACGCTTAACAAATATCATTGGAAAAAAACCCACACACATAGGGCTGGCTGATCCCACTGTGAGGAGGGGGCTGGAAGGGCTGGGGGCGGGTCCACGTCGGCAGACAGAACTGGTCCCTGGCTTCAGGGAGCTCACAGTCGGCGGAAGGAAGTCAGGCACATGAACACCCACTGTTCATAAGTGTACAAACGTGCTACCTGAGCGGGCGGGGGGTTGGGGGAGGGACCAGACAGGACCAGACTGTGGCCGGGGGATAACAGGGGGAAGAACTGCCTGGAAGAGAAGCAGCACGGCCTAGTGGGTAGGGTTCGGGCCTGGAAATCGGAGGGTCTCAAACTCAGCAGACACTGGGCGGCTATAAGACCTTGGTCATTTCCCTTTCCTGGCCTCAGCCTCCCCACCTGTAAATTGGGGATTCAGTATTTGTTCTCCCTCCCGCTTTAGACTGCGAGCCCCGCTGTGACCGTCCGACCTGACCGTCTTGTTTGTATCCGCCCCAGTGTTCAGCCCATAGAAAGTACGGCGATCTCGTCTGTCTCGCCGCCGACCTCTCGCCCACATCCTACTTCTGGCCTGGAATGCCCTCCCTCCTCATAGCAGATAGATCATTGCTCTCCCCCACTTCAAAACCTTACTAAAGGCACATCTCCTCCAAGAAGTCAGGGAAGGCCGCTCTTGCTTGCTCCTTCATTCATCCCCCCGCTTCCATCCCCACAGCACATGTGTATAGATCTGTAATTTATTTATTTATATTTTACATTTATTTATATTTATATTTTATGTCTGTCTCCCCCTCTAGACTGTGAGCTCGTTGTGGGCAGGAATGTGTCTGTTTTGTTGTTACACTGTCCTCTCCTAAGCACTTAGTACAATGCTTTGCACACAGCAAGCACTCAATAAATATGGTTGAATGAATATCATTATAATTGTTGATATTGCTATCCATCGATCAATGGTATTGATTGAGCACGCACTACATCCAGACCACTATACTAAGTGCTTAAGAGAGAACAGTGCAAGAGAATTAACAGTCACGTTCCCTGCCCAAAAGTAGCTTCCAGTCTAGGTGTCCTTGAGCGGCCAAGTGGGGCAGGGAAGCGAAAGGCTCACGGGAGGGGAGGCTGAGGCAAAGCTTTGGCTGTGGAGAGGGCAGACCTGGGGCTGTGAGGCAGGAGAGAAGAGAAGGGCGGCCAGATTGGGTGGAGGGGAAACTGGGAAGGGCCGATGAGATGATGCGGTGGATCCAAGGAATCCAGAGGATCCGACAGGAGGAGTCGCTTTAGAGCCGGGGGTGGGGCACGGAGTAATAACCTCAATGATAATCACGATAATAGCAGGATTTGTTAAGCGCTTACTATGTGCCAAGCACTGAATTGAGCACTGGAGTAGATACAGGATCATCAGGTTCCACAGAGGGCTCACGGTCTAAGTAGGAGGGAGAACAGGTATTGAATCCCCATTTTTTCAGATGAGAGAACTGAGGCCCAGAGAAGTGAGGTGACTTGCTCAAGGTCACACAGCAGATAAAGTGGCAGAGCTGGGAATAGGACCCAGTTCCAATGACTCCCAGGCCAGGGCTCTTGCCACTGGGCCACTCTGTTTCCCCCAGAGATAACGACAAGAGCAATATCTGTTAAGTGCTTACTATATCCTAAGCACTGTGGCAGATGGAGGATCATCAGATCACACCCAATCCCTGTCCCCTGTGGAGTTCACAATCTAAGGGGAAGGGAGAAGAGATATGTAGTCCCTATTTCACAGAGGAGGAAACGGAGGCCCAGAGAAGTCAAGTGACTCACTCGAGACCACCCAGCAGGCAAGTGGCTGACCCCGGACTAGAACTCAGATCTCCTGGCTCACAGCCCTGTGCTCTTTCCACTAGGCTGCACTGTTTCTTAAGGTCTCAGGGTACAAGGGCTGGACAGGAGAGCGAGGAGAAGGAACGGGGAGCCCGACAGGAGGAGGGGGTGAGCAGCTGGGCCCGCGGGAGAGGATAGGAGGCAAGTGGGAGGAGCAAGGAGGGGATAGAGAGATCATTTATTTTAGCATCCGTCTCCCTCTCTAGACTGACTGTAAGCTCCTCATAGGCAGAGAACACGTCTACCAACTCTGGGGTATCGGACTCTCCCAAACTCTCCGTCCAGTGCTCTACACGCGGTGAGTGCTCAATAAATACGATCGATCGTTGGATTGATGGAGAGAGGACAGGTTGGCTCTCGGTCCAGGGCTCCGCGCGCAGTAAACGCTCGAGAAATACCATCGATTGATGGATTGATAGAGAGAGGATGGGGTGGAGGAGAGCGAGGCAGGAAAAGGAGGCGTCCAGAGGGAAAGGAGCTGGAATTCGCCAGGGGGTGGGGTGGCTGCAGGGGCGGGGCGCGTACCCTTTGTCGTAGACAAAGAGGGAGCGCAGGTATTCGGAACTCGTCTCTCCCACGAACACGGACGGGATCCAGATCTGCCGCTGGACCTCCTCTGCGGGGACCGGCTCGTTAGGGGATCGCGGGACCCAGGCGTCCCCGCCCGTCCGCCCCCTCCCTGCCCCGGCGGCCCTCACCGCTGTTCCACACCATGTTGAGGAGTTCGTTGGAATGGACGTTGTGGACCACGGCCGCGCCGTATCCGGCCTTCTGGGCGTTCAGGACCTGAGGGGCATCGGCTCATGCCGGGGAGGGTCGGGGCGGCCTTCCGGCTCCAGCCGCCCCCGCCCCCTCCCGGGCTTCCCCGCTTCCCCCGGCTCCTCCGTCGTGGTCCCGGCCCCACCCCGGCGGCCTCCCGGGTGCCCCCTGACCTTGATGTCGAAGTTGCAGTCGAACCTGCGCAGCAGGGCGATGAAGACCGAGCCGTTGGTGGGCGCTGGAGGCGGGGGGGCGATAGGGGCACAGGCGTTGGCCGGCTGGGCCTCGATGAGAAACCCCTGGAGCGGGGCCAAGGGGATCTGGGGTCACGGAGCTCCCGGTGTCCAGTGGCCCCTGGTGACCCCCGCTCCCCCTCTGCCCCTCTAGGCTGAGGAATGTGTCTGCTGATTCTGTTGTGTGGTGCTGTCCCATCTGCTTAGTACAGCGATCTGCCTCTCGTAAGCGCTCAATAAATACCGCTGAGTGACTGACAAGCCGACCCAACCATCTACCCTTCTCCCCTGGGTCCCCCCGGCCCTCACCACCATCCCACCCTCCATCCCCCTCGGGGCTCTGTCCTTCCAGGTGTGCGTCTCACAAACTTTGGATCCACCCCCGCTTCGGCCTGGTGGCTCGGGAACTTGCATCGGGCCACAGGTCCACCGGCTCTCTCCCCGAACCCTCCCCCGGGCCCACGGAGGGTAACCCTGATAGCCATAATTACGGTATTTGGCAAATGCTTACTACGTGCCAGGCACTGTACTGGGCGCCGGGGTTGGGCAGAGTCCCAGTCTTAATCCCCGTTTTGCAGATGAGGTACCGGGGGCTGAGAGAAGTGAGGCGACTTGCCCAGAGTCAGCCAGAGGACAAGTGGTGGAGCCGGGACTAGGATCCGGGTCCGGGCTCCATCCACTCGGCCGTGCGGCTTCTCCCAGGGATGCTCACCTGCAGGCCATCCCGGGTCAGCGCTGCCCCAAAGAGGGCGGGAAGGTCCGCAAAGTCCATGCTGGAGTTGTGATCCGAGATCTGCCGAGGGGCATCTTAGTCTGGCTCCGCTCTCCCCGTCCCCGGCCCCCCCTCCTCCGCAGGGACCCAGGCATTCTGCCTCCAGAACTTCCCCGGAGGGTCACTTTTCCAACGCTTTTCCTCGGGGTCCCAGCCCCTTCCCTCCCCAACACCCCCGCCTCGCACCGCAGACTCACCGCTCGGATGAGGCCGCAGGTCGGGCTCGTCCCCCACAGCACAGTGGCGGCAAAGAAGGGGAAGGGGAAGGCGGCGGGGTGCATGGCGGGCCGAGGAGAGGGCCGAGGAGCAGGACTCCTAGGACCGGGCGTCACGGCACAGTCAGAGCCTCGGAGCCCCCCTGTCCCGACCCCTCACTCCGGGGCCCAGGAGACCCCTTTGCCTCCAGGGACCGGGGCTTCTGCCCCCTCTCTCTCTATTGCCCCCCTCCAAATTCTTGTTACCCCGCTGCGAACCTTGGCAGAAAGGGGGCGGAGAGGAGGGCAGGGCATAAGGATGGGGGAAGACGGGGATGCTTGGGTCCCTAGGAGAAAGGTGACTAGGGCAGTTTGGAACTGGACCCCGAGCTCACCCAGGAGGGATCAGATTTGGGGTTAACAACTGGGGAGGGGGAGGTGGGGGGGGGGGAACCAGCTGACGAGAGGCACTTCCGGTGGAAGGAGGACGGGAGGGAAGCCAGCGAGGAGGGGACTTCCGCCCAAAGGCCGGACCCCTTCGCATGGGGCCTTCCGGTAAGGGCAGCGGTACTTCCGGCAACCCGAAGACCCTCGCCCGGGCCGGGAGACTTCCGGCCGGAACGGCGGGTTGCCGCAGGGTCTCGCGGGAGGGACGATCCAGGTCTCTGAGGGAGAGGGCCTCCCTACCGGTCTCCCTGACTCGGGGGCCCCGATCCCGGCCGCCGGGCCCCGCCGCCCCGCCCGGACCCACTCTGTTTACACACCTCTCCTCCCTCTAGCCGCCGCCGCCGCCGCCGCTACTTGCGCTCCAAATCTCGCGAGATGGTCCTCCGCTTTCCTCCTTTCCCAACGGCCGCCGGCGTCTTTCGCGAAAAGTCTCGCGAGAGGTCGACCCGGGGTGGAAGGGGGGGGAGAGAAACCTTCGCGGCTCTCCGGCCCTCCCCAGGGCGCATGCTCCTCCGAACCTAACTCCTTCGGCCCCTCCCGCCTCCCCGCGCGCGTGCGCTTCCAGTCGCTCGGCCAGCCCCCCCCCACCCCCGCGGCCATCCATCGGTGGCCTTGCGCCTGCGCGGCCCTTCGCCTTTGGAGTCACCCCCGGGGAGGGGGGGCGGGTGCGCGCGCGCGGCGTGCGCGCGCGCGCGGTGTCACCTTGGGCGCGAGCGGGGCGGCGCGTGCGCGCGCGCTGGGGCCGGGCCGGGCCGGGTCGCCGGGCTTTGCGGAGCGGCGATGGCGGCGGGGGCCGGGGGCGCGGGGGCCGGGGCCGACGGCAAGCCCCGCACCTCCCCGAAGTCCGTCAAGTTCCTGTTCGGGGGCCTGGCCGGGTAAGCGCCGCCCCTCGGGTGCGAGCGGGGCCTCGGGGCCTCGGGGCCGCGGGGCCGCGGGGCCGCGGCCGGACCGTCCCCGGAGCGCGGGCCCCGCTCCGCCAGACCGAGCCCCGCTTTTCCTCAGCTCCCCCTCCCTTCTGCGGCGCCCCCCCCCCCCTTGCACCCTCTGCTCCCCCGCCCCCCAGCACTCGTGCATACGTCCCTAATTTATTTCTACCGACGTCCGTCTCTCCCGCTGCAGACTGGGAGCTCGTCCAGGGCAGGGATTGTCTCTCTTTATTGCTGCATTGTCCTTTCCCGAGCGCCTAGTAGAGTGCTGTGCACACAGTAAGCGCTCGATAAATACGACCGAATGAATGACTGACCCTCCCGCCCGCGCAGCATGGGGGCCACCGTGTTCGTGCAGCCCCTGGATCTGGTGAAGAACCGGATGCAGCTGAGCGGCCAGGGGGGCAAGAGCCGTGAGTACCGGACCAGCTTCCACGCCCTGACCAGCATCCTGCGAGCCGAGGGCCTCAGGGGCATCTACACCGGGTACCCACCTCCCTCCCTCCCTCCCTCCCTCCGGGCAGGCCATGCGGGGGGGGGCCTGGGTCCCTAGAGGGGGAGGGGAGGGGGCTCGGAGTTCAGGTTCCATGCCAAGATGGGCAGCTGAGAGGGAACAGCGCCAGGGGATTTGGCTTCCCCATGTGAGAACGATGGGAGGCGACTGCAGGGGACTGGACGGCAGCTGCCTAGGTCCCTGGAGGGGTGGGCTGGGACCTGGTGGCACTGACCGTGAGTCTCGGGGGGTGTGGGTGGGCTGGCTCCCACGGGGAACTGATTTCTGGGGCCCCGGGGAGAGGGCGGCCCCAAGTCCTGGGGGGCTGACCCCTGGGGCTCCCAGGGTAAAGGGTGACCTCAGGTCCTGGGGTGCTGATTGCTGGGTCCCCGGGGGTGGGGGTGACCCCAGGTCCTGAAGGTGCTGATTGCTTGGCCTGCGGGAGCGGGCCGAGTCCGGGGACACTGACCACCGGGTCCCCCGGCGTGCAGGCGGGCCCGGGTCTGGGTCCTGACCGCCGGAACCCCGGGGGGTTCCCGGGGTAGGGGTGGGCCGGTTTCCGGGGGCTCCGACCCGGGTCCTGGGGGCGCCGATCACTGGGTCCCCAGGGGGTGGGGGCGGGCCGGCTCCCCGGGTCGGAGGTGGTGCTCGGGGCACTGACGGCCGGGCGGCCCCGGCCACCAGGTTGTCGGCCGGCCTTCTGCGCCAGGCCACGTACACCACGACGCGATTGGGCATCTACACGGTGCTGTTCGAGCGGCTGACGGGCACGGACGGCACGCCCCCCGGCTTCCTGCTCAAGGCCGTCATCGGCATGACGGCCGGGGCCACCGGCGCCTTCGTGGGCACCCCCGCCGAGGTCGCCCTCATCCGCATGACGGCCGACGGACGGTGAGTGACACCCACCCCCCGGGCCCTGCCCCCCCGACCCAGCCCCACCCCCCGGGATCTCCGGGGTCCCGGCACCCCCGCCCACTCTCCTGTCCCCTCGCAGGCTGCCGGCGGCAGAACGGCGCGGCTACCGGAATGTGTTTGACGCCCTGATCCGGATCGTCCGGGAGGAAGGAGTCTTTACCCTCTGGAGGGTGAGTCGATCGATGTTCGTGTTCGTGCAGAGGACAATACCCCAGAGTTGGTAGACGAGGAGCTTAGTCGTGCCAGGATCAGGAAGGGCTCTGGTTGCACCGGGCTTGGATCTCCCCGAGGAGGGAGGTCAGCTCCGCGGCCCTTCTGAGGATCCGGCCGGGTCGATGTTCCCGTCCCCGGGCTCTTGGATGGACTATGGTGCTTAGCCATATGGGGGTGGGGGAGACGCACGTGCACACATACGCATACTCACACATACGTGACACTTTACTATAGGCTTGGGAGACTGCAGCAGGCTCTCTGCCCTCAGCAACTTTACTTTGGAAAAGACAGGCCAACCCAGTGGACGGACACAAGCACACACACACACACGTGGACAAATTCCAAGTGGGAAGCAGTGTGGCCTAGTGGATAGAGCCTGGGCCTGGAAGTCAGAAGGACCTGGCTCACCCATCTATCTACTTTGTGATTTTGGGCCCAGTCATTTCACTTCTGGGCCTCAGTAACCTCACCTGAAACATGGGGATTGAGACTGTGAGCCCCACGGGGGACATAAACTGTGTCCAACCTTGTATCTATCCTGGTGCTTTGAATGGTGCCCGGTATATGGTAAACGCTTAACAAGCACCACAAAAGAAAAAAAACCCAAGGGGGAGTTCTGGTAGGGCGGTCCTCGGCCTCCGAGGGAGCAGGAAAGCCCCGGGCCGGGGGTTGGGATGGGGAGGTTTTCAGACTGGAGGGAATGGGAAACCCCGGCCTGGGTGGGAAGGGGACACAATCCAGGTTCTCTCAGTGGGACTCTGGAAAGCCCCTCCCCGCACTCCCCGGCCACCATTTCCTCCAGGCCCCCCGTCAATCAGCCAGTGGTGTTTATTGAGTGCTGACTGTGCAGAGCATTGGTCTAAAGCACTGTGGGAGAGCTTGGTAGACAGAGTTGGTAGACACATTCCCTCCCCATATTGAATTTAAAGTCCCCAGGGGTGGGAAGCGTCTTGAGTAAGGAGCAGAGAGACTCCACGGGTCTGCCAAGAGGTAGGGAAAGGGGTAGGGGGGTGTCCGGGAACCCCACAGGCTCTGACTCCCCCCTTCCCCATCCCAGGGCTGCATCCCCACCATGGCCCGAGCCGTCGTGGTCAACGCCGCCCAACTGGCCTCCTACTCCCAATCGAAGCAGTTCCTACTGGACTCAGGTGAGGGCCTCCGGCCTGTGCCCCCCCCACCTCCCTGTCAGACACTGGGTCATCTGGCCCCTGCCCGCCCCACTACCCCTAATAGATCAGGACATCTAACCTGTGCCCACCCTACTCGTCACAGACTTGGATCCCTGGCACGGGCCCACCCCCTCTTCCCGGGAACAACCCCCCTGGGGCTGCCGGGGAACTCAACTGAACCCCTCTCATCTCCCTCAGGCTATTTCTCCGACAACATCCTGTGCCATTTCTGCGCCAGCATGATCAGCGGCCTGGTCACCACGGCTGCCTCTATGCCTGTAGACATCGTCAAGACCAGGTGAGAGACGAGACCCTGAGGTTGCCAGGCGGGAAGGGGAGGGTGTCCTGACTGGGGGGACTGGAATTGAGAGGTTGTGACTCCACACACAAACACTCCAAGGGGTGGGGTCACCCGAGATCCTCAGTCCATGGGGAGAAGGAGGGGGCGGGCAGCCGGGATGGGAGCCCAGGCTGGCCCTAGGCCACCCCTCCTCACGCCCACTCCCCGCTCCTTCTCCTCTTTCTCCTCCTCAGGATCCAGAACATGAGAATGATTGACGGGAAGCCAGAATACAAGAACGGACTGGTGCGTCCCACTGGGGGCTGGAGGGCGGCCAGAACACTTGGGGCCCTGAGAGGGTTGGGGGGCGAGCACAGGGTGAGGGTCTGGGGGAGGGCCCCTAGACCTGGGGTCCTTGTGGACCCCCGCCGAACCCGTCTTTCTCACCCGGGCAGGACGTTCTGGCCAAGGTGATCCGCTACGAGGGCTTCTTCAGCCTGTGGAAGGGTTTCACTCCGTACTACGCGCGCCTGGGCCCTCACACCGTCCTCACCTTCATCTTCCTGGAGCAGATGAACAAGATGTACAAGACGCTCTTCCTCAGCGGCTGAGCCCCGGGGGCGGGGCTGACCCCCACGGGGGTGGGTGGGGCTGACCTAGGGGGCCCGGGGTGGGGGAGGGTCCTGAGGAGGACAGGGCCGGGGAAGGGTGAGCCTGGCCTTCCCCCACCCTCTGCCCCTCTTATCCTGGGCCTCGGACTCTGCTCCCCCCAGGCCCCGCCCCTATCGCCCTATTTATTACTCCTGCTTGCCCCTCCTGCCCCCCCCTCAACCCCCACCCCGGCCTGGGCTCCTTCCCTATAAAGGACCTTGGTCACACCCGGCCCAGCCTCCACCTCTATTCCCTCTTCCCAACACACAGACTTCTCTCCTCAGCCCCATGTGACCTCTACCCTTTGACCTCCTCAGACTCCAAATTGTGCCAGGAGTGGGGTGAAGAGAAAGGAGTAGCCAGAGGTGCTTGGGACAGAGGTCTGGTTTCCTTGGAGGGGGAGAGGAGGGGCTGAAGACGAGCCCGCTGTACTAGCCACCTGAGGGAGCAGGAACATGCCTGGGCCACGGCACTGGTCCTGGGCCCTACCCTGCCCTCCACCCCCCTCGACAGAGTCCGTCCATCCCATTCCCGTCCCCCACTGAGCCAGGCTTCCCTAGCCTAGCTACTGTCATCCAGCTGGGGTCCATCCATCAGTGGTATTTATTGAGCGCTTACTAGGTTGAAGAGCACTGTGCTAAGCGCCCGGGAGAACCCAGTACAACTGAGAGGGTAGGAACGTTCCCTGCCCACAAGGAGCTTACCGTCTATGAGGGGAGATGGGCATTAAAATTTAAATCCGATTTCAATGCGTCCCCTATCCCGAGTGAACCCTCCACCGATATTTCTGATGAAATGAGATTTCTTTTAATCTAATCAACTGAAGGTATTTACTGAGCATTTATTGTGGCAGGACACCGCACAAAGCACTGGGGAGGGAACCCCGTGGGCCCCCCCCCCCCAAATCTCAGCCATAAGTCCAGTGTGTTCCACCAGCGTCATTTTCCCCTCCTGACTCTTTTGCCTGGGCCCCGCTCCAGGAATCTGTAGACCCGAGTTTTGGTCTTGGTTCTGGGAATCAGGAGGCCCGGACTCTGGACCTGGCTCTGGGAATCGGGAGGCCCGGGTTCTGGAAACTAGAGGACCTGGGGTCAGGTCCCGACCCCGGGAATTAGGCAGCCCAGATACTGGTCCCGGCTCTGGGAATCGGGAGGCCCGGGTTCCGCTCCCAGCTCTGGGATTCGGGAGGTCGGGGTTCTGGTCACAGCCCCAGGAATTAGTAGGCCTGGGTCTGGTCCTGGATCTGGAAATCGGGAGACCCAGCCTGCGGTCCTGACTCTGCCTGCTGGCACTACACTGTCAAGCAAGGTTTCTGACCAGAGACCCGTGGAGGCCCTGTGCCAGCTGAGCTGGCCCAGCCCCGAGCCTGAGAAGCAGCTGGCAAACGGGCAGCCATGTCCGTGGTGGCTAATGCCACCCCTAGGCAGGTGACTCCCTCGGGATCGTGGCAGTCTGGCCTGGGGCTGGCACTGGGCCTCCGTCATGGGCTCCAAGTGGACCCTGCGTGGGATAACTGTGCCCGGGTGTTGCATCCCTGCTTTCCTGCCTACTTGCTCGTTGCACTTTGTGCCCCCAGGGGGGATCACCACCAGGTTGGGACTCCCATGACTGGTCCCGACCCTCTCTGAGGTCATAACTCAACCTTGCGGTTAAGCTTGGGATTTGCCAGCCTACAGGCCTAGAGACCATACTCTCCCTCCCCAGCCTTTGGTGGTCAACCCCACCCTCTGCCAGGGGAAGGAACACACACACACACACACACCCCCGCCCTGCTTTCAGGCTCCCGGTGGCTGTCAGTGGCTCGGGAGTCCAATTGAGAGTCATGGTCTCTGGTTCTGCTGTCTGGCTTCTCTCAGGCCTCCCTGGTTTTTTCAGGCAAACGTTCTCATCCAGGAGAAACCGATGAAGATGGGCCTGAGGTTGAAAGATCCCACTGATCCCTTGGCCCCTGTCTGCCCACCACTGGGTCGTGGGGCTGAGATACCTCCTCCCACTGGGAAATCCCAAAGAAACCTGAAGTAGGGCTGCCATTTGATTCATGCCCATGTCCTTTAGGAGTTTAAGGTGCCTTAAGAGCACTGATTGAGGAATTCCTATTTTTAATAGGAGTTTAAGCAGAGAAGCAGCGTGGCTCAGTGGAAAGAGCACGGGCTTTGGAGTCAGGGCTCATGAGTTCGAATCCCAGCTCTGCCACTTGTTGGCTGTGTGACTGTGGGCAAGTCACTTAACTTCTCTGTGCCTCAGTTCCCTCATCTGTAAAATGGGGATTAAGACTGTGAGCCCCACGTGGGACAACCTGATTCCTCTATGTCTACCCCAGCGCTTAGAACAGTGCTCGGCACATAGTAAGCGCTTAACAAATACCAACATTTATTTTTTTTTTATTTTTTAATCTATGTGCCAAGCACTGTACTAAGCGTTGGAATCACAGTCCCTGTCCCAGGTGGGGCTCACAGTCTTCAGACACAAAGCACAGGGAAGTCAAGTGGCTTACCCAAGGTCTCATAGCAACTCCTGGGCCTGGGCTGTATCCACTATTGCAGACCTCTGTGCAAATCCTTGGGAAAGTGCAGTATCAGAAAGCCATCAGTCGTATTTGTTGAGCATTTACTGTGTGCAGAGGACTGTACTAAGCACTTGGGGGGATACAATGAAAAACAATCATTGCTAAGCATCTAGTGTGTGCCAAGCTCTGAGGGAGATGTAAAATAGGTTAAATATAATCTAAGTTCCATACCGAGCTTACAGACTGAGGGAGAGCAGGAATTTTGAATCCCCATTTTGCAGATGAAGAAATGGGTAATAATAATAATGTTGGTATTTCTTAAGCGCTTACTATGTGCCGAGCACTGTTCTAAGCGCTGGGGTAGACATAGGAGAATCAGGTTGTCCCACGTGGGGCTCACAGTCTTAATCCCCATTTTACAGATGAGGGAACTGAGGCACAGAGAAGTTAAGTGACTTGCCCACAGTCACACAGCCGACAAGTGGCAGAGCTGGGATTCGAACTCATGAACCCTGATTCCAAAGCCCGTGCTCTTTCCACTGAGCCACGCTGCTTCTCCAGCGTGGGTGGACAGAGAAGAGAAGTGACTTGTCTAAAGTCACAGAGCGGAAATTAGAACTCAAACCCAGGCTTCTCCCCTGAGATCACTCTGCTCAGACACAATCTCTGCCCTCGGTGAGTCAAATTATTTCACATGCGGGCTTGTCCTGTTTGAGGGCAGTGTGCCCTATTCATTCATTCAATCAATTGAATTTATTGGGCGCTTACTGTGAGCAGAGCACCGTACTAAGCGCTTGAGAGAGGACGATACAATGATAGACACATTCGCTAACCACAAAACGCTCGGGCTACGTCCCTCAGTGCCCTGCTCTGTGGGTGTTGTGTGGGCATTTTACAGAACGCCCCCCCCATTTTCCACCAGGCCCCACCCTCTCCAACCCTCCTCTCTCCCAGCCAGGGTCCAGAGCCGATGGAATGCCAGTCACCAAAAGTCTAGAAAAGACAGGACTAGAAGACAGGGACAGAATTTCCGTTTATTTTATTCCCATTCCAACTCTTCCAGAGGCTGACCGCTCTCCGTCCCGACCCTGGGTGTGGGAGAGGCGTGGAGAGGTCAGGCCAAGTTTCATATTGGGCCAAAGGAGATGACCAAGTTTAGTTAACCAGTTTGGCCAAATTCCCAAGCTTCCAGGCACCTGTAGGGGGATTCTGGGAGGCAGGGAAGCAGGGATAAAAAGCAGGGTTCAGCAGCTGGGCATTCCGGGCTCGAGATCCGGGGCTCGCCGGTACCCCATTTCTATGGTTTCCGTTGGGCCCGGCCCCTTTCCACCCCCTGGGCTGAGATGGAGTTGGGGTGGGCAAGCAGGGTGGGGTTGGGGGAGCGTGTGTGTCAGGGGACGGTGGGGGATGGCGGTGTGGTCCTCACAGGCTGTGATTGGCATACTTGATCTTGACCCCCCCAAGGAGATCCGAGCCACGATCCACGCTGAGCACCGAAGGCCTCCTGCCCAATGGGCGGGGCACCACCCATACGCCCCCGCGGAACCAGAGGAAGAGGCTGGACCTGAAGGTCGGCAGCGGGGCCAGGAGCTGGAGGAACCAGGCCCGGGGCACGGTCACCCACTTGCCCAGTGGCAGGAGGACGCCGGCCCGGAAGGTGGGTGGGGACGGGGCCCCCTCGCTGGATGGCCGGGACCGCAACAGGTGGGGCGTGGATGGTGGGCTCATGAGCGGAGGCGGATGGGTGCGGGCCACGGTCAGTGCCAGGGCAACCAGGGAGCCCAGGATTAATGCCACCCCCAGGAGGTACAATACCAGGGAGAAGAGGCAACAGGACACCAAAAGGGGGGAGCCTGGGCCCTGCCTCTTTCTTTCCAGTGCCATCACCTCATAGAAATGAAACTCAGAAGAGGTCGGGAAAGGGATCACTTCACTGGTCCCGGGAGGGGCAGAGGTGGGAGGGGTGGGGGTGACCTTTGGGGAGGAGACTTGGGGCGACGTGGTCTGAGGTTGGGGGTGCGGGCTGGAGGTGGAGAGCGTAGGGTTTGGACTGGGTTCCATGGTGCCCGGGGACGTGGGGGGTTTTGTGGTGGGGGGGGCCGCTATGAATTGTGAGGAGGTTGAAGAAGAGGGAGGCCCTGAGGTGATCAGCAAAGTGACGGGTGCTACGGTGGTAGAGTTTTTGATGGTGGATCGTGGGGTCGATGGAGCCATGGGGCTGGGTTTCGTGATGGAGGAGGACGTTGTAAGTGGTTGGGAAGTTGGGGAAGGGGTGGGCTCTGAGGTGTTCGGGAAAGCGGCTGGCACCAGGGTGGCAGAGCCCACGGTGGTGGATTGGAGGGCCACGGTGGTGAGGGTGGTGTCAGGGGCCAGGATGGTGGTGTTGATGGTAATGACGTTGGCTTCCGTGGTGGTCGGGGCCCCGCTGGGCTCCATGGTGGATCCCGTGACCGCTGAGACCAGAGTGACTCGCGTGATCGACAGGGCGGATTCCGTGGTGGTTTCCGTAGCTGCGAGGACCCCGGCACTCTTCGGGCTTATCGGGACCACGCTGGATCCCATGGTTAACGGAACTTTGGCTGGTACCGTGGCGACTTCCGTGATCATCCGGACCCCAGCGTTTTCCACGGAGGACGACCCAATGACGGGTGTAGACGGGACTGGGGACATCCAAAGCCACGAGGTCCCTGACCGCAACTCGGCCCGGGATGTGATCATGGTGGAGTCCTTGGCCGAGTCCTCGTATGCGTCCCCGTAATCCAAATCGTAGTCCGTGTCGCCCCCGACCAGGCAGTGGGCCTTGAACCTGTAGACGGGCGTACCCTTGGGCACCAGGTCCCCGGCGGCACACTGCACGCTGTCCACGTTGGGCGTGAGCGACTCCCTGACCAATTTCCCTTTGTCCTTCCGGTAGACGTTTCCCTCGTTGTCCCGCAGCCAGCGGGCCAGGTAGGAGATGTTGCAGTCGCAGTACCAAGGGTTATCGTGGAGGAAGACATAGGGCAGGATAATATTGCTGGAGAAGAAGCCGTTGACCAGGTACCGGAGCCGATTCTCCTGCAGCATGAGGTCCTCTAGGTCCCTCAGGGACTCCAGGAGGAGTCCGGGAAGAGCCTCCAGCTGGTTGTGGGCAAGGTCGAGCGTCTTGAGCTTGGGCGTGGGCCGTAAGAGGCCTTCCGGGAGCCCCTGCAGCCTGTTGACCGCCAGGTTCAGGCGCTCCAGGTTGCCGAGGCCGGCGAACGCCCCCTCGGGCAGGGTCCGCAGGGAGTTGAAGGAGAGGTCGAGGTCGGTGAGGTTGAGGAGGCCGCTCAGAGCAGGTAGGGCCTCCAGGGAATTGTTGGCCAGGTTGAGCTGCAGGAGGGTGGGCAGCCGGTACTTAGTGTCCAGGGTGTGGAGACCGTTCCCGGAGAGGTCGAGTTGGGTGAGCTGCTGCAGGTGGGCGAGGCTGGCGGTGGAGACGTGGGACAACTGGTTTTCCGCCAAGTCGAGGATGCCCGTGGCCGCGGGCAGGTTGGTGGGCACGGCCCGGAGCCCCAGGCCCCGGCAGGTGGTTTCCAGCTTGTCTGAGTGATGGATCTTCTCGCTGAGGCAAACGGCCCCGCACTCCTGGGGCCTCATGGGCAGGGGCAGCATAAGGAGGAAGAAGAGGAGATGGGGCGGCATGGAGCCTGGGGGCTGACGGAGAGGGGTTCCCTCCCCTCAGGCTCACTTCACTTCTCTTGGCTTCAGTTCCCTCATCTGTAAAATGGGGATCAAGCCTGTGAGCCTCATATGGGACGGGGACCGTGTCCCACCTGATGACCTTGTCTTTACCCCAGTGCTTAGGAATGGTGCTTGACACATAGTAAGCACTTAACAAATACCACAGTCATTAGTATTATTATTATTCCAGACACCCTGGAAACCCGGACCCTTCCCCCCGCCGCTCTCACTCTCCCCAGGGATCCCAGACGTCCTGCCCCTCCAACCCCGGTCCCCGTCCCCAACTCACCGGTTCCCACCGTGTCAGCAGCCCGGTCGCTTCTCCCCACTCCGGCCGTCTCTCTGCCAAGCACCCAGGCCCCCGGTGGGGGCAGGGGCAGAGGCAGGAAGCCAGTGGGCGAAGCTGCCAGGCTGATAGAGGTCCCGAGCCCCAAAGCGACTGGAGCGTGGTCGGAAGGCCGGGTCCTTATCTCCTCTCTCACCCGCTTCTCCTAATCCTGGAGGGGGCTATGAGGGGAAGGGGACATGTGGGAGCCAACTCGGTTGCAGGGGGCGAGGGCGGCGGGGGCAGGGGTGGGGGAGGAGGGAAGAAGACCAGCCCGGCTGGCTTTCCTCCTCCCACCACTGACAGGGGCATCCGGGTCTCATTGTAGGAGGGGCTGGATAATGGTGTGTGTGTGTGTGTGTGTGTGTGTTTGGGGGGCGGGGGGAGTTCACTCACTGCAGGCTGTACGAGACCAAGGTTTTTGCTGGAGCAGAGCACTGGACTAAATGCTGGGGAGAGGACTATATAGCAGAGTTGGTAGACGTGTTCCCTGCCCACAACGAGCTTCCTTCTAGAGGGCGAAACAGTTATTAATATCAGTAAGTTATGGATTTAGACAAAAGTTCTGTGGGGCTCTAGACGGGAAGCTCGTTGTGGGCAAGGAATGTGTCTGTTATATGGTTATATTGGCCTCTCCCAAGCGCTTAATACAGTGCTCTGCACACAGTAAGTGCTCAATAAATATGATTGACTGACTGACAGGTTTGTGGCGGAGGTGAATAAAGGGTGCAAATCCAAGGGAGAAGACACTGGTCCTGGGTTTCCTCAGTTCACCCAGTTAGTGACCAAAGGGTCTCCTTCCAAGGCGGCGTGGTTGGATGGCCTAGTGGAAAGAGCCGGGGCCCAGGTTTCTGGGGATCTGGGTTCTGACCCCGGTTCCACCACTTGTGTGCCATGTGACCTTGGGCAAGTCACTTCACTTCTCTGGACCTCAGTTATAAGATGGAGATTGAGACTGGGAGCCCCACAGGGGATGGGGAATGTGTCCAACCCGGGTTCACTTGTCTCCAACCCAGCACTTAGTACAGTGCCCAGCACATAGAAAGCGCTTAACAAATATCACCATTATTATTATTATCTGAAAGACCCCCACTATTCCCTTTTTCAAGGACCTACTGAAATCACATCTCCAGGAAGCCTTCCATGACTCACCTCCCATCTTTCCTCCCTATTTTCCTTCCCTACTGCATCTCCTATGTCCTTAGCCCTACCCTGAGCATTCCAGTGCTTAGTATAGTGCCTGGCACGTAGTAAATGCTTAAATAGCGTAATCATTATTATTTATTCCCATATTTACAGCCCTTATGTGCCTCTCCTTATACTCAGTGGTTTCCCCTACTGTAGGGTCTCTACCAAATGCACTGTGTTCTCCCAAGTGCTTAGTACAGGGCTCTGCACACAATAGATGCTGCTGATTGGTTGCTCATCTCTCTGGCAGGCCTCTCCTAACAATAATAATAATACTAATAACTGCAGTAATAAGGGGTTACTATGTGCCAGGCTCTGTACTAAGGACTGGGGTGGTTACAAGCAGATCAGGTTGGACACATTCCCAATCCCAAATAGGGCTGCAGAGTGGCTTAGTGGAAAGAACCCGGGAGTCAGAGGTCGTGAGTTCTAATCCAGGCTCCGCCCCTTGTCAGCTGTGTGACTTTGGGCAAGTCACTTAACTTCTCTGTGCCTCAGTCACCTCATCTGTAAAATGGGGATTGACTGTGGGCCCCACGTGGGACAACCTGATTACCTTGTATCTACCCCAGTGCTTAGAATCGTGCTTGGTACATAGTAAGTGCTTAACAAATACCATCATCATTATTATTCTCCTCTTCACCCTGTTCCCTTCCTCTCTTTCAGAGCCCCCCATTTCACCCCCAAAACCAAAGACCAGCCTCGTGTGGGTTCCTGGGGTCAGAGATTTGCCAATCTCCCTTTGGATCTGGGTAAAGGAACGTGGGCAGGGAATGTGTCTATTGTTGTAGTATCCTCTCCCTTGCGCTTAGTAAAGCGCGCTGCACACAGTAAGCGCTCAATAAATACGATCGAATGGATTGAAATATGATCTACCCCAGCTCTGAGTACAGTACCTGGCACATACTAAGCGCTTGACAAATGCCCTAAAAGAAAAAAGTAAAGAAACCCCGCCGCTAGTCCCGCTCTTATTCCACTCATGGCCACTAGAGGGCAGCGGAGGGATGAGGCGGACGCTGTTCCGGCCCATGACCACAAGGGGGCAGCGGGGAGGCGGAAAGGCTGCGGTGGCGGCCCGGTGCCCGCCGCCGCCGTTGGTCCAACGGATGCGCGGCTCCAGAGCCCGGAGAACCGGACCGGACCTGGAAAGGGACCCGGAGCCAGAGGGTGGGCGGGAACCCACCGGGTCGGAGAGCGGGCGGGCAGCGGGAGGCCTCTGCCCATCCGCCTGGAGGCGACTCTCGCCCCCGTGATGCCTGCTGATTTTGCGAGCCACCGACGGTGACTCCTGACCCCGCATATTGTCTGCAGTATCACAGACCTCGCCGCAAGGGGGCAGCAGACATGACGCTCTTCTCGTCTTCTAATAATAGTTGTGGTGTTTCATTCATTCAATTCACTCAATTGAGCGCCTACTCTGTGCAAAGCACTGTACCGAGCGCTTGGGAGAGGATGATAGAACAACAAACAGACACATTCCTTGCCCACGGATGACGATAGGCGGGTAATATGTGCCGAGCGCTGTTCTAAGCACTGGAGTAATAATAATAATTTGGTATTTGTTAAGCACTTACTATGTACCAAGCACTGTTCTAAGCGCCGGGTAGATACAATGTAATCAGGTTGTCCCACGTGGGGCTCACAGTTTTAATCCCCATTTTCCAGATGAGGTAACTGAGGCACAGAGAAGTTAAGTGACTTGCCCAAAGTCACACAGCCGATAAGTAATAATGTTGGTATTTGTTAAGCGCTTACTGTGTGCCGAGCACTGTTCTAAGCGCTGGGGTAGACACAGGGGAATCAGGTTGTCCCACGAGGGGCTCACAGTCTTAATCCTCATTTTACAGTTGAGGGAACTGAGGCACCGAGAAGTTAAGTGACTCGCCCAAAGTCACACAGCTGACAAGCGGCCGAGCTGGGATTCGAACCCATGACCTCTGACTCCAAAGCCCGGGCTCTTTCCACTGAGCCACGCTGCTTCTCTAGCCAAGCTGCTTATACAAGGTAATCAATTTGGACACAGTCCTTGTCCCACAGTGGGGTTCACGGACTTGATCTCCATTTTACGGACGAAGTGACTGGAGCACTTAAGTGACTTACCCAAGGTCACACAGCAGGCATGTGGCAGGGTTGGGATTTGAACCCACGTCCTCTGACTCCCAGGTCCAGGCTCTTTCCACAAGGCCACGCTGCTTTTCTTCTAGACTTCTAGAGCCTACAGGGAAGGTGCGCAGGGGCTCTGTCTTTTATTGTCATGTTGTACTCTCTGGAGCGCCTAGTACAGTGCTCTGCACAGCGGAAGCTCTCAATAATTGCGATTGACTAATTGACTCTGAGCTCGTTGTGGAGAGGGAAAGAGTCTGTTTATCGTTCTATTATACTCTCCCAAGCGCTTAGTCCAGTGCTTTGCACCCAATGAGCGCTCAATAAAGTACGATGGAAGGAATTGAATGAATGACCGACTTTCTCATATACACTCATGGCCACTGGGTGGCAGCAGAGAGGCAGAAACGACGCGGTCATCGTCTCATTATACACCTGGACACGAGGGGGCAGCAGAGAACAGGAACCAGGCGGTAAGAGAATATTGACTTTATTTTTTTAATGCCATTTTGTCAGGCGCTTCCTATGAGCCAAGGACTGGGATGGATACAAGCTAAGCAGCTTGGACACAGCCCGTGTCCCACAGGGGGCTCGCAGTTTTAATCCCCATTTTACAAATGAGGTAACTGAGGCACAGAGAGGTGAAGTGACTTACCCAAGGTCACACAGCGGACACGTGGAGGAGTGGGAATTAGAACCCGGATCCTTCCGATTGGGTAGTTTATCCACTAGGCCACGCTGCCTCTCTATTATTGATTTATAGTAGGGTCCACCTTACTGTGGTTCAGACCTGAGTGGGCAGCAGAGAGAGGAGAACAAGACAAGCTCCGGTGACAGCTCCTCTATTAGGGCTGAGTTTGCCTTTTTTTTTTCAGGAGGGTTTATGTTGTTTTCAGGCTCAGACCAACAGCATCTTGACGCGATCGGTTCATCTGCCCTGTACATGATTGGCTGGGGTGCTAATCCCGGCTCCGCCACCTGCCTGTTGTGTGACCTCGGGCTAGTTATTTAAATTCTCTGGGCCTCAGGTTCCTCATCAATAAAATGGGGATTGAATACCCATTCTCCCTCCCTTAGAGAGAGGCAGGGTCTGTTATCTCACCTGATCCTCTGATGTTGTGAAAGGGGGATTAAGTACCTTTTTTCCCTCCCCGTAGACTGAGAGCCCCGTGTGGGTCAGGGTCTGATCCGATTGTCTTGTAATCTACCGCCGTGCCGAGCCCTTGGTAAGTGCTTAATAGATACCAGCGTTGCTTAGTGGAAAGAGCCAGGGCTTGGGAGTCGGAGATGGTGGGTTCGAATCCCAGCTCTACCACTTGTCAGCTGTGTGACTTTGAGCGAGTCACTTCACTTCTCTGTGTCTCGGTCACCTGATCTCTAAAATGAGGATTAAGACTGTGAGCCCCACGTGGGATAACGTGATAACCTGGTATCTACCGCAGGTTTTAGAACAGTGCCTGGCACATAATAAGTAAAAAATACCATAATAATAATAATTATTATATGCAAAAGATAAGAAGCAGTGAGGAATCAAGTAGATCACTGTGGGCAGGGAACAGCGCTTAGCAGAGGGCTCTGCACAGAATACATTCCCAATAGACACCACGGATGACGATAGGCGGCTAAGGAGAGGCTCTGGCGCGGCCTGGGTTTTTTGTAGGATGTCCGTGTTGCTGAGATTTCCTTCGTGGAGGAGAGGCAGTGGAGGGGGCAGTGAAGGCAGGGGTCATCGGTGGAGGAGGGGGGGCCCGAGTCGGGCCCTCACAGCTGTCGAGTGGTTGGGGAGATCGGGTGACAGACTAATCTCCCCGGACGGAACTGTCACCCTCCTCCCTTCCTTCCTCCCTCCCTCCCCCGGCCCATCCCGGTCTGGAACCAGCCCCCGCCCCCGCCCCAACCCGGTGGCCGGACTCACAGGCCCAGAAGCCCAGACGATTCGGGGCGGACGACATGGGGACAACGGCGATCTGGGCTCTGATCTGCTGGGGGCTCTGGGGTAAGGGGTGGCGCGGAGCAGAGGGACACACACAGCAAACACACACATACGGGGAAGGGGGCGCGCGGGTCAGAGAACGAGAAGGTGGGGAGGCAGATTGGGAGGGGATTTGGGGGACGCAGAGAGAGACAGAGGCAGGTGGGCAATCAATCAAGCAATCAGTCGGTGACATTTATTTTGTTTGCTTCGTTTTTTTGGTATCTGTTAAGGGTTTACTGTGCGCCGGGCACTGTGCTAAGCTCTGGGGTTGGACAGATTTGGACCCAATCTATAGGGGATCACGGTCTTTATCCCCATTTTACAGACGAGGTAATTGAGGCCCAGAGAAGTGAAGTGACGTGTCCAAGGTCGGGAGCGCTTACTACGTGCAGATCGCTGGACTAGGCGCTCGGGAGAGAATACAATAGGGCAGGGCTGGCAGAGGAGCGGAGGGCGGGAATGGAGGAGAATCCAGGGGAGTAAGGGGGACGCGGGGGACGAGTCGAGACAGGGAGGCATGGGGTGGGCGGGGCGGGGGGGGAAAGGGGGTTCCTGGGGCAGGAGAGAGACAAACGGGGGGTTCGGGGGGGAGAAGCGTCGGACGGCGATGGGGGAAGGAAAGGGGAGAGAGACGGAGAGAAGACAGAGGCCCTCTCCGCGGTCAATCGCGGGGATTTGCCAAGCGCTCCCTGCCCGCAGAGCACTGTGCTAAGCGTTGGGAGAGGGTAGGGATTGGAACAGGGTCCGGGCAGAGGGAGATCGATGTGAAGGGAGACCCGGCGCGGTCGCGGTTGGGGAGGGGAGGCCTGGGCCGGGCTGGTTCCGGACCGACCCTCGGCGCTGCCCGCAGGGCCCGGCCTGCTCCAGGTCCGAGGGAACGAGGAGCTGCGCCTCTACAACGCCCTCTTCTCCGACTACGACAGCGGCCAGAGGCCCGTCCGGACCCCGGAGGAGACGGTGCCCGTCGCCATCAAGGTCACCCTCACCAACCTCATCTCCCTGGTGAGGCGCCCTCGGGACCCCCGACCCCCCTTCCGACCCCCTTCCCTCCCTGCCCCATCTCTGATTCCTCCCCGCTCCGTCTCCCCCTAGAACGAGAAGGAGGAGACCCTGACCACCAACGTGTGGATCGGACTGGTGAGGGGGAGGGCCTCTCACACCGGGGGGAAGAGGAGGAGGAAGGTCGGGGCTCGGGGGGGGGGGAGGGGGAAGGATGCTTGAAATTATTGATCTACATATTAGGGTATAAGCGAAGCGCTTGCTAGGGGTCTTACTAGCACCGTAGTAAGCGCTGGGGGTGGATTGCTACGGGCCGCCCCGTGATTGACGGGTTGGGCGGTGGGCGCGGGCAGGACTGGCAGGATTACAGACTCAACTACAGCAAGGGCGACTACGGGGGCATCGACACCCTAAGGGTTCCCGCAGAGAAAGTCTGGCTGCCGGAGATCGTCCTGGAGAACAAGTAAGAGCGAGGAGCGGGGCGGGGCGGGGCGAGCAGGGGAGACAGAGGGGACCGAGGGAGGGGGCAAAGAGCGGGGCCAGGGGCAGCAATGGGTCTC
This sequence comes from Ornithorhynchus anatinus, assembly GCF_004115215.2. Lineage (NCBI taxonomy): Eukaryota > Metazoa > Chordata > Mammalia > Monotremata > Ornithorhynchidae > Ornithorhynchus > Ornithorhynchus anatinus. The sequence goes on along the minus strand of NC_041753.1, from coordinate 7,487,018 downwards.
TTGGGTGTTACACGGTCCACTCCCAAGCGCTGAGTACAGTGCCTCGCACACAGTAAGCGCTCAATAAATACGACTGGGTGCATGGAGGAGGCAGGGGGAGGGGACAGGAGGCGGGAGACCGCACCGTGTCCCCCCGCCCCGGTCCCCGCACAGCATCGACGGGCAGTTCGGGGTGGCGTACGACGCCAACGTGCTGGTGCTGGAGGGCGGGTACGTGAGTTGGCTGCCCCCCGCCATCTACCGCAGCGTCTGCGCCGTCCAAGTCGACTTCTTTCCCTTCGACTGGCAGAACTGCTCCCTCGTCTTCCAGTACGGGCCGGGGCCCGGGGGGGGGCGGGGGCCGGGGGGGCGGGGCCGAGGGGCCGGGAGCCGAAGGGGGGGACGGGGGGCGGGGCCGGAGCCTACAAGGGCCCCGATAGGCCGGCGGGGGGGTGGGGAGGGGGCGGGGGTCGAGGGGGGCGTGTCCCGGCCCGCCCCTTCCCCTCCGGTCCCCGCCAGATCCCAGACCTACAGCGCCCGCGAGGTGGCGCTGGAATTTGCCACCGACGCGGACACGGGCCGCTTCATCGAGAAAATCGAAATAGACACGGAAGCCTTCACAGGTGGGCGACGCCCCCGGCCCGACCCCTCTCCCCACAGTGGCGGCGAGGGGGGTCCTCCTCGTTCATTACCGAGCGATTGTTACAGGGGGCTCTCCCCGGCGCCTAGTACAGCGCTTTAAACACAGTAAGCGCCCAAGAAATCCGGCCGACCGAACGGATGCTCGGCCCACCGGGAGCGCTCAAAAAACACGATCGAATGGATGAGTGAATATTGATTCACTCATCCATTCGATAGTATTTATTGGGCGCTTACTATGTGCAGAGCACTGTACTAAGCGCTTGGAATGTACAATTCGATCATCTCCCCCTCTGGCCCGGAAACTGGTGTAGACAGGGAACGTGTCTACCAACCCTTGGGTTGTCCTCTCCCCGGCGTCCAGTTCCTTGCTCTGTACGCAGAATGAGCTCAGTGAATACCACTGACCGTTCGCTTACTGGATCACGGTAGGGTCCCCCGGTCCTGCCCCGGGAGGTCTGTGATGGGACCCTAGGTTGTAACCGCCCCTCGGCTCCGAGGAGCGGGGCACGGGCGACCGGGTCTCGTCCCTCTGTCCCGCTTCCTCCGGGGCCGCAGAGAACGGGGAGTGGGCCATCGAATACTGCTCCGGGATGCTCCGCCATCACACCCACCTGCCCCCCGACACCCCCGGGAACACCGACGTGGTCTACTCGCTCGTGATCCGCCGGAAGCCACTGTTCTACGTCATCAACATCATCGTGCCCTGCGTCCTCATCTCCGGCCTGGCGCTCCTGGCCTACTTCCTGCCTGCACAGGGTAAGAGCGGGAGGTGGAGCGGGGGCTCCCCGGGATGAGGAGGCGAGGGTCCCGGGAGCCTCACCGCCCTTTCTCCATCATCTCCCCTCTTGGGGTCACCCGGCCGGGGCCAGCGGGAGGTCAGAAGTGCACCGTGTCCATCTCCGTGCTCCTGGCCCAGACCGTGTTCCTCTTCCTCATCGCCCAAAACATCCCGGAGACGTCGCTGGCTGTGCCTCTGCTGGGCCGGTGAGGGGGCGGGGCGGGGGGGGGGGCGAGTGTGTGTATATATGGGGGGGGATGGTTACCACCTCATCAGAGAAGCATCGTGGCCAAATGGCTCGAGCCCGGGCCTGGGAGTCAGAAGGACCCGAGTTCCGATCCAGACTCCGCCACTTCTCCGCTGTGTGACTTTGAGCGAGTCACTTCACGTCTCTCATCTGTAAAATCAAGCGCTTAGTACAGCGCTCTGCACACAGTAAGCGCTCGATCAATACCACTGAATGAATAAAATGGGGATTGAGATGGCGAGCCCCACGTGAGGGACTGTGACCCACCTGATTACCTTATATCTACCCCAGCGTTTAGTGGAGTGCCTGGCCCACAGTCAGCGCTTAACAAGTACCCCAGTTCTTGTTGTTGTTGTTGTTATCGTTTTCGGCTCCATCCCCGCATCACGCGATGGCCACTCCGGGAGCCGGGGAGGCCGGGCGGGCGAGCGGCCTGGTGACGTCCCTGGCCAGTCCCGTCCCGCCGCCACGTGCGTCGAGGAGGCGGTGGGGGGGGGGGGGGGGCGGGATCGTGACGTCACCCGCCCCGGCTCTTCTCCCCCCCCGCCCCCCCCCGGCCAGGTATCTCCTCTTCGTCATGGTAGTGGCGACCCTCATCGTCATGAACTGCGTGGTGGTGCTGAACGTGTCCCTGCGGACACCCGCCACTCACACCCTGTCCCCGCGGCTGCGGCGGGTGAGGCGGGGCCGGGGGGGGGGGGGCCCGGGGGGCGGGGCCGGGGCGGGCTCTCCCGACCTTTGACCCCTCCCCGCCTCCTCCCGCCAGGTTCTGCTGGAGCTGCTGCCCCGGCTGCTGGGGTCGGGGCGGCCCCCGGAGCGGCCCGAGGCCGGTCCCCCGCGCCGCGCCTCGTCGCTAGGCCTGCTGGCCCGCGCCGAGGACCTCATCCTGCGCACGCCGAGGAGCGAGCTGCTCTTTCAGGCCCAGCGGCACCGGCACCGAGGCGCAGGTGGGCCGGTCGACCGGCCGGGGGCTCCGGGGGTGCGGGGGCCCCGCCCGCCCCGCCGCCCCGCCAACCGCTCCCGCCCCCCGCAGACGCCTCCCCCGGCACGCTGGGGCTGAGCCTGGCGGCGGCCGCCCCCGACCTCCGCTACTGCGTGGACGCCATCAACTACGTCGCCCGGAGCACAAGGGAGCAGGAGGAGTGCGGGGAGGTGAGAGGGGAGCGGGGCTCGGAGGGGAGGGGGGCCGGGAGGGGCGGCAACAAAGGCAGTCCCAGCAGCCCCCGCCCCCCCAGAGTGAACCTTGGGCACATCCCTTACTCTCCCTGCCCCAGTTTGGTGATAAGAATTTCATTCAATAGTACTTATTGAGCGCTTACTATACGCAGAGCACTGTACTAAGCCGTTGAATTCTGAGGTCATTTTAGTCTGCGCCAAGCGCGGTGCCTAGATTTTTCTCCAGTCTCACATCTCCTCCTGCCTTCAGGACATCATTACTCGGATGTCCCGCCCACGCCTCAAACTTAACGTTTCCGAATCAGAACTCCTCGTCATCTCACCCAAACCCCGTCCTCCCCGCGGCCTTCCCCTTCGCCGTGGACAGCCCCTCCATCCTCCCCGTCTCCCAAAAGCCCGGGACCTTGGCAGTTTCCTCGATTCCTCTCTCGTTCGACCCGCATATTCAGTCTGTCACCGGGTCCCGACAGTTCCATCTTCGTGCAGAAATCCACCCTTTCCTCTCCATCCGAATGGCTACCTCGTTGATCCGAGGGCTTATTCTATCCCACCTCGATGAGCGCCTCAGCCTCCTCGCTGACCTCCCAGTGTCCTGTCTCCCTGCTGCTGCCCGGATCATTTTTCTATAAAGCGTTCGGTCCTTGTCTCCCCTTTCATCAAGAACCTCCCACCGTTGTCCGTTCTCTTCTGCATCAAACAGAAACTCACCACCATTGGTTTTAAGGCACTCGATCAACTCGCCCCCTCCTACCTCACCTCGCTGCTCTCCTCCTACGATCCAGCCCGCATGTGCTTCGCTCCTCTAGCGCTATCCTTCTGTACTTCAATCTCATCTCGCCACCGACCCCTCACCACATCCTGCTTCTGGCCTGGAACTCCCTCCCCCTTCTTATACCACTTCTCTCCCCACCTTCAAAGCCTTATTAAAACCACAGCCCCTTCAAGGGGCCTCCCCCATTTAACTTCCTCATCTGCCCTATCCGCTTTCCCCTCTGTGTGGCCCGAGCGCAAGGGTCCGTTCTCCTTGAGCACTTTGACAGTCACCTCCCCCCCGGCACTTATCCATCCATAATTTATTTTAATGTCTCTCCCTCTAACTCTGAACCCTTTGTGTACTTCAGTTGTACTCTCCCAAAGAGCTTAGTACAGCGCTGTGCATGTAGAGCTCAATAAATATCATTGATTAATTGATAGAAGAATATCAGATCAGCTACAGTCCCTGTCCCTGAGGCAGACTCAGTCTAAGGTGGAGAGAGAGCAGGTATTTTATCCCTAATTTACAGATGAGGACACTGAGGAACTGAGAAGTAAAGTGACTTGCCCAAGGTCACAACAGAAAAGTGGCGGGAGTCAGGATTAGAACCCAGGTCTTCCGGCTCCCAAGCCCAGGCTCTTTCCACTGGACCTGGGTTCTGAGATCAACCCCCTGTCCCCTATTTTACTTCACTCTGCAGCCTCTGGCTGCTCAGATAGGGACAGGGCCTGTTTCTGACGTCATTATCCTGTTTCTACCCCACTGTTTAGGACAGTGCTTGGAAAATAGTAAACACTTAAGATTCCTTATTTATTGCTATTTTTAAGCAGCGTGGTCTAGTGGAAAGAATCTGGGCCCGGGAGTCAGAGGACCTGGGTTCTCATCCCGGCCCTGCTACTTGTCTGCTGGGTGACCTTGGGCAAGTCTATTTACTTCTCTGGGCCTCAGTTCCCTCATCTGTAAATTGGGGGCTAAGAGTGTGGACCCCATGTGGGACAGGGACTGTGTCCAACCTGATTAACTTTTATCTCCCCTAGTGCTTAGACTAGTGCTTGGCACATAGTAATGCTTAATAAATACTTATTATTACTATTGTAGTGGGATCCAGTGTCTTTCCTGGCTCCCCCGCCCCCCCACCCCGTATTCATTCATTCAATCCTATTTATTGAGCACTTACTGTGTGCAAAGCAGTGTATTAAGCCGCTTACTTACTAAGCCCTGTATCCCGTGCCCAGAAGGTTTCAGACGAGTCGGGGGCAATGGATGGGCCACTTAGGGTGTGGGGGAGGAGGGCAAGGAAGGCCGGGACAGAGGGGCGGGATGGTATGTGTGTGATGTCCCCGTGCTGTTTTCTGGTCTGCCCCTGCCCTAGGAGATGGCCATGTGGGCCCAGGTGGGCAAGGCCATAGACAACATCTGCTTCTGGGCAGCCTTGCTGCTCTTCAGCCTGGGCACCGGCATCATCTTCTTTGGCGGCCACTTCAACCGGGTCCCCGACCTGCCCTTCCCACCCTGCATTGGCTAACCGTGCTCCCCTCCCCACCCTCAACCGCCTGTCCCAGGGGGTCCAGCTCAGCCCGAGCTCCCCCTCCCCAGCCTCAGCTCTTCCCCACACTGTTTTTCTCCTGCCCTGCCAGAGAGGCGTTCAGGCCTCTTGGAATAAACCCAAGAGTTTCCCACAGGTGAGAGTTGGTGAGTGGTGTTTATTGCAGTGCTGGGCACTGGGCTACACCCAGGCCACTCCGGCCTGGCCCACCTGGGACTCCCAGGCCAAGGGGAAGGCAGTGCTGAAATTGGGTGGAGAGGATAGGGACCCCAGGAGTTGAATCCGACAGTCTGCTTCCTAAACCTGGGCCGGGGCAGCTGGAGCCACAGATGGGCTTGGGAGTCAGCAGGATCTAATAATAATCATAATGGTATTTGTTAAGCGCTTACTATGTGCCAGGCACTGTACTAAGTGCTCAGGCGGATATAAGCTAATCGGGTTGGACACTGTCCCTGTCATATGTGGGGATCACAGTCTAAATCCCCATTTTATAGATGAGGGAACTGAGGCATAGTGAAATGACTTGCCCAAGGTCACACTGCAGACAAGTGACAGAGCGGGGATTAGAACCCATGACCTTCTGACTCCCCGGCCTGGGCTCTAGCCACTGAGCCATGCTGCTTCTAGATCCTAATCCCAACCCTGCCATTTGTCTGTTGTGTGACCTTGGGCAAGTCACTTCACATCTCTGGGCCTCAGGTGCCTCATCTGTGAAGTGGGGATGAAGACTGCGAGCCCCATGTGGGACAAGGACTAGGTCCAACCTGATAAGCTTGATTTGATCCCAGCGCTTAGTACAGTGCCTGGCGTATAACAAGCACTTAACGAATAACATTTTTGTAAAAAAAAGAGTCCTGGAGGAGACAGAAGTGAAGAGAAGTGAGGGGGGTGTTAAGCCTTAGAGAAGAGAAAGTTGCGGAGGAGGAGAAGGCTACCAGTTGGACCAAAGGTCAAGGGTCTCAAGAGGTTCTGTGAGGAGTCTGACGGTTTCTCCCTGACCACAGAGGACAAATGATCGCTATTTACTGCGTGCTTCCTGTGGGCGGAGCACTGGACTAAGTACTCACGAGTGTCCAGTACGTTAGGAATGGCAGCTTTGCTCCCTGCCCTCCAGGGGAGAACAAGGAGTTCCCACTATCGGTGGCTGGGAGACTTGTCAGGGAGATGATGATAATAATAATAGTAGTAACTGCCGTGTCTTTCCAGCACTTACTGAGTGGCAGGCACTGTACTAAGCACCGGTGTGGATACGAGCAAATGGGGTTGGACGCAGTCCCTGTCTCGAATGGGGCTCCCAATCCGAATCATCCCACGATGGGCTAGCGGTGGGGATGGAAGCCATAGTCAGAGAGCTGGGCGGGCGGGGGGTGGGAGGGGGCCTTGACCATCTACGGTTCGGGGGTTCCTTGACCTAGGCTTACGTCACTGGCTCAGAGGAGGTCCTGAGGGTCGGCGTGGTTCTCTGTCATTGGTTCCCACCCTCTTGATCCTCACTAGGCTTTGGGAGGGGTGGTCCCCCTCTGACCCCCGATTTCTCATGGGGGCAAGGAGGCGGTGGCGGGCAGTAGGGAGGCAGCTGGCTCAATTGAATCTTTATTAACAAATGAGGATTCCAAGGCCACTACATTGGGGGGGCGGGGGGGGGGGCGAAGGGCAAGAGGGAATGGGGGGCTTCTTGCTGCTCACACTATATACAGATGCAAGCAAGGGCCAGGCCTCTAGGGGACAGGGGGAGGAAAGGGGGCACGTTTGGCTGGCGGGGAGCCCCCCAGGCTCCACCCCTGTCCCGGGGTTGGGGGCGTTAAAGTGCTTTCAGAGAATGACAGAGGAAACGGTCCCCTCCCACCCCCCACCCCGGGTTGGGTACATTCATGGGGGGGGGCCGGCCCCCCCGGCGTGCAAAGCGTTGGGGGGAGGGAGGAGGAGGCTCTGCTGCCAACATCAGCAGCGGGTGTTGAGAGGAGACCCGAGGGGTTCCTCTTGGGGGAAGGGGGCCCGAGACTCCACCCCACAACAGCAGCAGCGTGTGTTGCGGGGAAGGCTCCCAGGGGTTTCCCCTTGGGGTTGGAGGGGGTGGGGGGGGCAGGGGCAGGGCCTGCTCAGCTCCTTTGGGGAGGGGCGGGTCACGTGATCACAGAAGCATCCGGCGGCCCGCTCCCAGCGGGCTCCAGTGAATCAAACCGGGGGAAGCAAGGGGCGGGGGGCCGGCTGGTGAGGTCCCCGGGCCGGGGGGAGTTGGGGATGGGGCCAGTGAGGTCCACTGGCTGGGGGCCCTCACTAGTTCACGGGGTTGGGGGGCGGGGGGGGAAGGTTCCAGCCGGGCCCCATCACCAGTTCATGGGGTGGGAGGGCGGGGGCGTGAGGGTGGGGAGGGTCCAGCGAGGTCCCCGGCAGGGGCCCGTCACCGGTCCATGGGGTGTGTGTGAGGGCCCGGGGTGGGAGCCCCTCACCAGTTCATGATGCAGTTCCGATTGAGGGTCATGAAGTAGACCTGGCTGCTGCCGCCCGAGCGGACCGAGGCGAAGAAGACCTGTGGGAGGTGGGCAGAGGGGCCTGGGTCAGGGGGCTGGGGCAGTGGCGGGAGGGCAGCGGTGATGGGGGGTGGTGGTCGCCTACCTTGTCATTGCGCTCACAGAGGAACTTGAGGCGCTGGGCCCGCTTGTGCATGAAGACGCCGTCCAGGTGTCCGGTCTCCACGGAGCGGATCTCGATGGCCTTCTCTCCCCAACCCATGATCTGGTTGGAGCAGATGTAGGCTGCCGGGGGACACAGGGGGTGGGGTGAGGGGCAGGGATGCCTTCAGGGGTCCAGGCAGGCGCGCCCTCCCCAGGACCCCCCGGGCCCGTCCGTCCGCTCGGACGGATGAGCGGCCACACCTGCTTCCCCAGAGGCCCGGGAGCGGGGATCCCGGTGGGGAAGGAGGGGTGGGTACAGACTTGTGCGGTGGGCAGGGGGGTTCTCTGGCGAGTCAGAAGGGTCTGGGGGCAAGTGGGGCAGCTGAAGGTAAAAGAGGGTTGACACTGGAGGAAGCCAGGGAGGGATAGCTGAGTCTCCAGCATCTGGGGGGAAGTGGGATGTCAAAGAAAGGGGGGTGACGTTGAAGCCAGGGTGGGGTGCCTGAGCCTCCAGGATCTGGCGGGGGGGGGAAGTGGGGCATCTGGAGAGAAGGTGGTGGCTGGGGTGGGGGAAGCCAGGAAGGAGTGTCTGAGTCTACAGAACCTGGGGGGGAAGTGGAGCATCTGAAAGAAGTGGGGGTGACACTGAGCAAAGCCAGGGCGGGGAATCTGAGCCCATTCGGTGCCCTTGTGGCTGCCCTCTTTCCACATCGCTGATCCCGTAGCTCTTGTCTAAGACTAGACTCCCTCTTCCCCCTCTGCTCTCTCCTCCTGCTTTACCCCTCCTCTGTTCTCACACCTTTCCCCCACCTGGAACACCCAACCACATTCCCAGCCTCTCCAAACCACACCGGTCCCACCCAGAGCCCCCCTAGAAAGCCACCTTCACCAGGGGGCCTTCCCGGAGCCACGGTCCCTCTGCTTCCTCTGAATGAACTCCCAATACAGTGGTCCAGAAAACGCCCCTGCCTGCCTTTCCCTCCGGGCTGTGAACACCTGGGAACTTCCCTGGCTAGGGTTCTGGCCCCTGGGAGGCATGCATTCCCCATGCGGGTGGGGTCGGGGGCTCACCCACGGAAGTGGGCATCTCCCCCCACTGCAGCACCACGTCCTTGATGATGCGCCCGTAGGTGTTGACGTAGACGCCCTCGTCCTCGTAGCAGAGCAGCATCTCCATGCCGTCTGCGTTGGGCAGGAAGATGATGGCGTGGGGGGTCACCTGGCTCTGGATCTGCCGCCGGGGAAGACCCAAACTCACACACGGCCCTCCCGGTGCCCCGCTGCTCCCCGGCCCTCTCCAATGCTCTCCCCGCCCATCATCCCCAGCCCTTCTGGTCTCTACCCCCACCACCCCCTGGTCAGCCCCGGCCCTCCTGGTCCCATCCCCTGCCCCCCTCCCCCAACCTGTCATACCCGGCCCTTTCGCTCTCCATTCCCACCCCCCGCCAACCTACCCAGACCCTTCTGGTCTCCACCCCTACGGCCTGTGGACCCCCCGCCCCCTCGCCACGGCGCAACCCCCAGGCTCCCAGGCGTCCCCAGCTCACGTGCACGGGGATGTAGATGTCATAGCTGTTCCCCGAGTCCACATCCACGGCATGGAAGCCGGCGCTGGAGCCGTAGATGACTTTGAGCCGCTGGCCCTCCTCCACGGTCAGGTCCACCAGCAGGGGGCGGTGCGGGAGATCTGCGAAGGACTGAAGGGGTGGGGGTGGGGGTGGGGGTGGGCAGCAAATTCGGGCCCAGGGCCGGCGGGTGAGGGACGAGGAGGAGAGCCAGGGCAGAACGGGCCAGGGGGCATGGAAGAGGAGGAGAGCCAAGGGAGAATGGGCCAGGGGGCATGGAAGAGGAGGAGAGCCAGGGGAGAATGGGCCAGAGGGCAGAGGAGAGGATATGGGCCCGGAGGGGTCGGGGGCCGGGGAAGAGGGGAGGAGGAGGAGGAGAGAGGGTGGATTGGGGGTAGAATAAACTCCTTAAAACCCCTCACCATCACCTTTAAAGCCCTCAATCAGCTCCCCCGCTCCTTCACCTCACTGATCCACTACAGCCCAGCCCAGCCCGCACTCTCCGCCCCTCTATCGCCAATATACTTAATCGCTGCGCCCCAATCTCGTCTACCTGGCCGCCGACCCCTTTCCCATGTCCTCCCCCTTGCCTGGGAGTCCCTCCCCCTCCATATATGCCAGGCCACCACTCTCTCCACCTTCAAAGTATTACCAGGGTCACATCTCCAAGAGGCCTTCCCCCATCAAGCTCTCTTTCTCTGGCGTGCTCTCCCTTCTGTGTCATCTATGCAGTTCAGTGTGTGACCTCTGGTCATTTAATATTTGCCCCACCAACTCCACAGCACTTATATCCATTTCTCTAAATTATATATTACAAACCATTTATTTGTTCATAGTAACATCTGTCCTCCCCTCTAGACAGTAAGCTCGTTATGGACAGGGAATATGTCGGCTAATTCTGTTGTATTGGACTCTCCCAAACACTTAGTACGGTGCTCTGCACACAGTAAGCAAGCACTCGGTAACTACGATTGACTGACCGATAGAATTAGAGACTGGGGGGGATCTAGGGGATGAGGGGAGGGAGGGAAAGGGAGGAGGAGCAGTTACCTTAAAGGCCATGAACTTGTGGTAGGGCTTGGGAGCCCAGGCGTACACCTCCACCGAACTCTTGAGGGCGATCACCAGAAACTTGATGCGCTCGTACTTCACTGTGGGGAAGGGGAGAGGAGAGGGGGCGGTCAGAGGAGAGGCCCGTGGCTGCTCGCGAGCCTGTCCCATCGTCCTCTGCCCTCCTCCTCCCCAGGCCCAGGCCCTGGCCCTGACCGACGCGGTAGTGGCCGCAGCCCTCCATGTCCCCCACGGTGGTCCAGCCCTGCTTCTTTTCCACCTCGGGGTCGTTGTGCAGGATCTTGTTCCGCAGCCACGACAGGTAGTACACCCGCAGCTTGTTCCGTTTCCCTGCGGGCCCGGCCGGAGGGTGCTGGTGAGCGCGGGAGCCCCGACCCTGGAGTCCCGAGTCCCGACCCCCCCGGCCCGCCCCTACCAGAGATGGTGATGAGCAGGTTGAGCCCCTCCAGCACGTCCATCTGCTGGAAGCGCCGGCGGCCGATGAGCCCGTACACCTTGCCCTGCCCACTGCGGTCCAGCAGCATCAGCCCGCTCTCCGTGCCCACCAGGAGGTTCACCCCTGCGCGGCCACAAAACGCTCAGGGATTCCACTCCCGGACACCTGCGCCATCCCCCTTTACAAGCTCCCCGTGCCCCACCCCCACGCCCAGCACTTCTGTCTCCCATCTCCCCAGCCTCCTTATCCTCACTCCACTGAGCCTCTGTCTCCCCACTCCCCGTGGCCTCCTCCTCTCCGTCTCTCCCTCTCTGTCTCCGCTTTATCTCCGCTCCTCCGCCTACCCCCCCGGCCTCTGTCCCCCGGGGCCTCTGTCTCCCCTCTCTCCCCAGGCCCCCGTCTCCCCTCTTTCCCCAGGGCTCCATTCCCCCGGGCCTCCGTCTCCCCGTTCCCCTGGGCTTCTGCCTCCCCTCTCTCCCCAAGCCTCCATTTCCCCTCTCCCTGGGCCTCCTCCCACTCCCTCCAAGCCTCCGCCTCCCCCTTCCCCCCTGACTCCGTCTCCCCTCTCTTCCCGGGCCTCCTTCCCGCTCAGGCCGGGCCGGCTCACCCCAGAGGGCGGCGCAGAGGATCTCGGAGTTGAAGCGTTTCTTGTACTTGCGGATCTCGGGGGTGTCGCTGTGGGGCCGCGTGTTGGTGGGGTTGACGTTCACCACTGAGCCCTTCCGCGCCTCGTACTGCAGCTGCTCCAGGCGCCCGCCCTCACCGCCGACCAGGGCTGCGGCCGCGGGAGGCGGGAGACCAGATTCAGGGTGGTGCCCTCTCCCACTTGCCACCCCACCCTACCACCCTGCCCTGCCACCCCACACAGCCCGCAAACATCCCGCCCTGCCCCGCCGGCCTGGTACTTCCCAGCCCCGTGCCCCATCCCCCAGCTGTCCCACGTGAACTCACCCGTGATGGGGATGGTGTCCCCGGAGCCCCCCGGCTGATAGATGCCCAAATCCACAAACATCGTGAAGGAGCTCTTCCCTGGGGCCTTGACCAGTCCCCGCGACTGGTACTGGGTGGAAGAGGGTGGCGTGGTTGGCACGGGCCAGGGCACACTTTTTTTTTTGTATTTGTTAACAGCTGACTATGTGCCAAGCACTGTTCTAAGCACTGGGGTAGATACAAGGTTATCAGGTTGTCCCATGTGGGGCTCCTAGTTTCAATCCCCATTATACAGACGAGATCACTGAAGGACAGAGAAGTTAAGTAACTCGCCCAAAGTCACATAGCTGACAAGGGGCAAAGCCGGGATTAGAACCCATGACCTCTGACTCCCAAGCCATTAAGCCATGCTGCTTTCTCTTGGCTACCCCATCCCGGCCCCTCCGCCCCGCAGGCGCCATGCCCTCCCTAATGTCTTCTCCGAGGCCCTGACTTGACCTGCCCTCCCTCTGCCCGGCCCAGTGCCCTCACCCTCCCCCCTCGGCACCGCCTACCCCCTCTCCATCCATCCCCGGCCCCCTCGGCCAGCCCTCCCGGGGCCTCCTTCCCGGGGTCTGCCTAGCCCCAGGCCCGCCTCACATCACCGCCGCCTCCTCCGTCCTTGGCGGGGGAGCCGGACCCCTTGGTCCCCTCGGTGGGCGACTGGCTGGGCTGTACCACGTCGGGCAGGTTGGTGTAGCCGTTGCTGTCGGCGTGGATCAGACCGCGCTCTTCCTCGGGGGTCTGGAGGGGGAGGTGGGAGGGGACGACAGCCGGGTCCCAAGAGGTTGGGCATCGGGCCCCACTGAGGTGGGGGCTTGGACCGGGGGGGAAGGGGAGGACCGGGAACCAAGGGGTTGGGGCAGGGGAGACAGACCCCAAGAAGGTGGGGAGACAGACTCCAAGCCTCCCCCCTGCTAGACTGTAAACCCGTTAGGGGCAGGGATTGTCTCTCTTCATTACTGTATTGTACTTTCCAAGCGCTTAGTACAGTGCTGTGCACACAGTAAGCACTCAATAAATAATAATAATAAGGGTATTTGTTAAGCACTTACTATGGGGTAGATAGAAGGTAATCAGGTTGTCCCACCTGGGGCTCACAGACTTAATCCCCATTTTAGAGATGAGGTAACTGAGGCACAGAGAAGTTAAGTGACTTGCCCAAAATCACACAGCTGACAAGTGGCAGAGACAGAATTAGAACCCACGATCTCTGACTCCCCAAGTCTGTGCTCTTTCCAGTAAGCAAGTTACTTCTCAAATATGACTGAATGAATGAAGGGGATGGGGGGAAGGGGAGGACTAAGCTCCAAGGGGTTGGGGGGAGATGGTCCCTAAGGGGTGGGGGCTTGAGGATATGGAGGACCCACAGGGATGGGGCTGGGTCCCAAGGGAACAGGGGGCTGGGGTGGGGATAAAGGTTGGGGGGGAACCCATCTCCAGCGGCATGGCGCCTTCTTGGAATCTGGGGGGGGAGGAGGAGGGGAGGGACTACCGAGGAGGCGGATCTTGGAGGGGAGGAGCAGGAAGACGGGCTTACCCGCTGGACCACCATGGTGCCGTCTCCATAGGGGGTCTGGGCCCCGGGCAGCTCCTCCACGTCGTGAACCACCATGGTGCTGACACTGTCCGTGTCCCCGTCCCTGTGGGGCCCAGCCGGGGTCATGGGGAGATGCCTCTCAACGGGCCCCGCCCCCCGGGCAAACCCCCGCAACCCCCGGTCCACTCCTACCGGGTCCCCGGCGTGTCCCTGCTCTCCTCTGAGCGCTCCCCCTCCCCCTCCTCTTCCTCCTCCTCCTCTTCGCTGCTCTCCATCTCGTCACTGGAGGACGAGTAGTCCATGGCTTTCTTCGGGGGTCGGGGGGCCTCGTCCGTCCTCTCCTTGAGCAGCACAAAGTCCTGGGGGAAGGGAGGGCGGGGGTGAGCTGGGGCAGAGGGGTCTGGGGTCCTGAGTCGGGGTTAACGGGGGCGCAGAAAGGGAAGGAAGAGCCAGAGGCAGCAAGGCAGGGGCCGTCTCTACACGCCTGTCGGAGCACATGCCCGCATGCTCACCCTCCCACCCCTTCCTCAAGGGTCACTAACCTCGCCGATTGCTCGCTTATAGCTCTGAGGGCAGAGGCCGCCAGGGCAGGCAGGGAAGAGGTTAAAAGAGGTTAGTGCCGCGGGGGGTGGTGGAGGGTGGTGGTGGCCATCTCTGCCCGCCTCCCGTACCCCTCCCTCCACAATCTCCACATCACCGCCACCTCCCATACGTCCCCCCTTCCCTCGGCGACCTCAAGCGAGGCCTAGCACACTCACGGCGGGCCGGCCTGGCCGAGAGCGGTGGTCCTCGCCCTTCTCTTTGTTCCCAGGGGGCAGGATGGGAACGCTCTCCGGCTTGGAGGAGGCTGAGGGCAAGGGGGAGGCACAGAGCCGAGGGCACAAACAGCAGGGAAGGCAGAGGGACAGAGAGGAGGGAAGGGAGAGAAGGGAAGGGAATGGTAAAGAGAGGAAAGGAGGGAGAGGCAGAGAGATGAGGCAAAGGAGAGGCAGGGAGAGGCAGAGGAAGGGAGGGAGAGGCAGAGAGAGGAGAGAAGGGAGAGGATTGTCACAAGAGGGCAGGGCACAAGATGGGCAGAGGGGGGCCAGGAGCCCCCTCCTCATTTCTCCCCCTGGAGTGTTCTCGAGATCCCTCTCCCTCCCTCCCTCTCAAATTTTAGCTCCACCAATGGCCCCCCTCTGACTCTCCAAGGGTCCCCCTCCATCCCCGCCGCCCTGTCCTCTCCACTTCAAGTCTCTCATCCTTGTTCCTCATTTGACTTTTCTGACCACCCCTTGGGGTCTGCTCCCCCTCCAGTCCTAGGCTCCCTAGGTTCCCACTCCTTAACCTCGTCCTCTCCCTTGGAGAGGCCCCACCCCAATCAGAGGCCTCCACGAGGCCTTCCCCCACTAATCCCTCTTTTCCCCTACTCCCTCTTTTTTTTTAATGTTATTTGTTTAGCGCTTTCTATGTGCTAGGCACTATACTAAGTGCTGGGATAATCAGGTTGGACCTAGCCCAGGTCCCAAATGGGGCTCAGTCTTAATCCCCACTTCAGAGAAGCAGCGTGGCTCAGTGGAAAGAGCACGGGCTTTGGAGTCAGAGATCATGGGTTCGAATCCCAGCTCTGCCACTTGGCAGCTGTGTGACTTTGGGCCAGTCACTTCACTTCTCGGTGCCTCAGTTACCTCATCTGTAAAATGGGGATTAAGACTGTGAGCCCCACATGGAACAACCTGATTCCCTTGTGTCTACCCCAGCGCTTAGAACAGTGCTCTGCACATAGTAAGCACTTAACAAATACTAACATTATTATTATTAGAGATGAGGGAACTGAAGCCCAGAGACGCAAAGTGACTTGCCCAGGGTCACATAGCAGACAAGTGGCAGAGCTGGGATTAGAGCTCAGGTCCTTCTGACTCCAAGGACTGTCCTCTATTCACTAGGCCATGGTGCTTTGTGGCTCGGTGGAAAGAGCATGGGCTTTAGAGTCAGAGGTCATGGGTTCGAATCCCGGCTCTGCCACTTGTCAGCTGTGTGACTGTGGGCAAGTCACTTAACTTCTCTGTGCCTCAGTTACCTCATCTGTAAAATGGGGATTAAGACTGTAAGCCCCGCATGGGACAACCTGATTTGCCTGTGTCTACCCCAGCGCTTAGTACAGTGCTCTGCACATAGTAAGCACTTAACAAATACCGACATTATTATTATCATTGCTTCCTGGTCCCTTCTACGTCTTCTATGCATTCCTTTAAGCACTTGATATGCACCCCACCCTCAGCCCCACAGCACTCCTGGCCATAACAGTCTGTCTCCCACTCCAGACTGTCAGTTCCTCCAGGGCAGAGAACATTTTGTATTGGACTCTCCCAAGCGTTTAGTTCAGTGCTCTGCATACAGTAAGTGCTCAGTAAATACTGCTGATTGATAATCAGGTCAGACACAGACCCTGACCTGCATGGGGCAGAGAGAGAGAGAAAGAGAGACTGGCCCCACCCCCTGCAGTGCCCTGCTGTAATTTATACCTGTAATTTATGTCCATATCTGTAATTTCTTTATTTCTATTAATGCCTATTTCTCTCTCTAGACTGTAAGCTCGTTGTGGGCACGGAATGTGTCCATTTATTGTTCTGTTGGGCTTTTCCAAGTGTTTAGTACAGTGCTCTGCACACAGTAAGGGCTCAATAAAACAGTGTGGCTTAGAGGATAGAGCACAAGCCTGGGAGTCAGAAGGACCTGGGTTCTAATGCCAGCTCTGCTACATGGCTGCTGTGTGACCTAAGGCAAGCACTTTATTTCTCTGAGCCTCAGCTGTCTCATCTGTGAAATGGGGATGAGTAGGTGCCCCATGTGGGACAGGGACTGTGTCCAACCTGATTAATTTGTAACCACTCCAGCACTCAGAACATTCATTCATTCAGTCGTATTGAGTGCTTACCTTGTGCAGAGCACTGTTCTAAGCGCTTGGAAAGTACAATAGAACAATAGAGGGAGACAATCCCAGCCCACCACGGGCTCACAGTCTAGAGACAGTGCTTGGCACAGAGAAGGCGCTTAACAAGTGCCATAATTATCGTTATTATTATTATTATTATCAATCAGATGGAATAACTGAATGCCCCGCCCTCCTGGGTCCCGGGCCCGCCTCCTGGGCCATGGCTCGCACCCCACACCCCGTACCTCCCACACGGTTGCGCTCCAGCGATCCTGCCTGGGGCAGGTGTCCGTGGGCCGGCAGGAGGCTGTCTGCTCGCTCCCAGCCCGGCTCGCTTCGCCGCAGGTCGGGGTTGCTGGAGGAGGGGGCAGGGGTTGGGGGAGAGCGGGCGGAGACCCGGGGGTGAGGGGGGTGCCGGGCAGGGGCGCGCCCAGGCACCGGGGGGGAGCAGCGGAGCAGGGCGGACTGGGCTCACCGCGGAGGGGCAGGCCATGCCAGGCCATTCCAGGCCATGCCATCCCAGCGCTTGGATGCGGGGCGGGAGGGGCGGGGGGGCCCGCCTCCACCTTCCATCACCAGGAGAGTGGGGAAAGGGGTTGTGGTGGGGGAGGGGGGCCGCCACCGGGCGGGAGGGGGTGTGGGGGGGCGGCTCCATTACCTACTGGCGTTGGGTGGGGCGGGGGGCCGGGAGGGGGGCCCCGGGGGGCGGGGGGCCGCCCGCTCCGCCCGCCGCTGCAGGTAGATCTGCCAGGCTGAGTTGCTGCGGGGTCTGTGGAGGGATCGCAGGGGCTCCGGGGTTCGGGGGGGGCGGCGGTTCGGGGGGAGGGGGGCGGGCCCGCCTGCAGGGGAAGTGGGGGTACCCCCTCCCTTGTCCCTTCCCGGCCCCCCAGCCGTACCCCGGTGCGGGGAGGGCTTACCTGGCACGGACGGCCTGGGCCGGGCGGGAGTTAGCAGCACCGCTGGTGTTGAGCGCCGTGGCGATGGACGAGGTCCGCTGAGGCACCTGGGCGGGAGTGGGGGTCGGGGGGAAGGGGGTGGGTGCCGGAAATTGAGGGAGGGGAAGTGGGGGGGGCTCCTCTCCGACCCTCCCCCTCCCTAACCCCCGCCTGGGGATGCCGGCAGCTCGCTGTGGGCAGGGAGCGTGTCCGTTTAATGTCGCACTGGACTCTCCCAAGCGCTCGGTCCAGTGCTCTGCACAGAGGAAGCGCTGAATAAAGATGGTTGAATGAAGGAATGAATGAACGAGTGAACTTACCTTGGGGGGCGCCTCGCTGTTGGGGTCAGACCGGGCCCAGGGCTGGGGGGGTGGGGCGGGTCCGGGCCCGGGCCCCTCGGACGTGGGGTCGGAATTCTGGCGGATGACGGCCCCGCGGGCGGGGGGCGGGCCGGCGGGGTCGTGGGCGGGGAAGGCGGCCAGATTGCGGGTGGGCTGGTCCTGCAGGGACTGGGAGCGCGGGACCGGGGCCGCGTAGGGCTTCAGGGGCACCCGGTGGGCTACCAGACTCTGCGGGGCGACCGGGCCGGGGGGGGGCGGGAGGGAGGGGAAGGAGGGAGGAAGGGCTGGGAGGGGGAGTCAGCCTCCGGGGGCTCGGGGGCCTTGGCTCTGGGCAGCCAGGCAGGAGGCCGGAGGCGGGGGGGGGATGACGAGCCCAGAGATCGGCCAGCCTACCCCCAGGGGCACAACCCTCTCCCAAACGCTCTGCACATGGTAGCCCCCAGTGAACACGACTGACTGATGGATTGATGGAGCAAAACCCTCAGATACACCGCTGGGGGATTCGGACCCCCTTGACCCCAGGGCCCGAGGCTTAGGCGGAGAGGGAGTTAATAATAATAGTAATAATAGTAATAACAGCTGCGGTGTCTGCTAAGTGCTTAATGTGTGCCAGGCACTGTACTAAGCGCTGGGGTAGATGCCAGCTAATCAGAGTTAGAGGTGGGCCACCCAGAGAAAGACGGGCAGAGAGGCGGAGGGCGCGGGTTGGGGAGGGGCTGACCTTGTGCGGTCCTTCCTGGGGCTCCACGGGCCGCTGCATGGGGGGTGTCTGGGAGGTGGAGCCGGGGGGCCCCACGGGGGGCTGGGCGGGTGGGCCCTCCGGCCCTGGCTTGGCCTTGACCAGGGGCGAGTTCTGCTGTTTGTTCATCCTGGTCCTCTCCTCCACCTGCCATGGGAGTGGGCGGCGGTCAGCGGAAAAGGTGGGGGTCGGGGGCTGTCCCCTCCCCTCTGTTTCTGGTAGGGCGTCCCCTTCCCCCCTCGCTCCCCTTCCCGCCCGCAGGAAGCCCGAGGGGTGCGTCGGCCACGGCGGGCCCGGGGCGGGGCTACCTCTCGGGCCCAGGCCGGCTTGTCGGCAGGGTTGCCCCCGCGGCTGTAGTGGTAGAGCGGCTTCTTGTCTCCGGGGGTCCCGGACTGGGCCGCCGGCGGCTGGGGTTGGGGCTGTGATTGCGGCTGCTGCGGTTGCGGCTGCTGCTGCTGCTTCTGGAGCTGCTGCTGCTGCTGCAGCGACTTGAGGTAGGCATGCTCCTGCTGCAGCTGCCGCTGGAGCCGCTCGGACTGCCTCTGCTCCTCCAGCTGCTTCCGCTTGTACTCCTGGGCCGGGGAGCCGGGGGACCCTCAGTGGGACCCTCCCCGCCCCGGACCCTCGCTCCGGAAGCCGGGCCCCTCCCGGGCCCCGGCCCGGGCCGCCGGCTCCCCTCCTCACCCTGCCCGGCGCCCACGCAGACCCGTGGACCCGCTCTCTGCTCCCAGGCCGGGCTCCCCCACTCCTGAACCCCTTCCCCGGAACATTTCTCCTGCCCGGAACGCCCTCCGCACGCCTCTTCTCCAACTCCCTCTGCCCTCTTCCTTCTACACCTACCACCCCAGTGCCCCCTTCCTTCTACAAGTCCCACCCACCATGTCCCCTTCTACCTACATCTGCTGTTCCCCCCAAGGCCCCCTTTCTTCTGCACCTACTGCGCCCCATTCCTTCTACCCCGGCTATCACCCCCAGGGCCCAGGAAGCCTTCCCGAACTGACTCCCCCTCCAGCTCCTTCCAGCCCCCAACCCTCCCCCTGCCCCACCGGCACATGACTGTTACATGAATTCACTCTCGCGAGCCATCCCTCTGTCCTTGTCACCCCGTCACCCAATGTGGGCTTGTCCGTCTGGGCCTTCCCCTGCCCAGACCCCCATTAGACCGATGGCTCCACATAGGGTAGGATCAGGATCTCGGTGGTCTGCTTCCTTCTCCCCTCCTCCTCCTCCCCTCTCCGCTCCCCCGGGCCTCTGCCTCTTGTCTGGCAGAGCTCTGGCAGCTCCCAGCAGGCTCTGGGGCTCCGGTGGCCGGGTAGCCCAGTAGTCCGGGAAGGATCACCGTCCAGGTTGAGGGCGCCCTTGGGCCGGCTTTGGCCCAGTCAATACTTGGCTGGGCTGGGCTGAGCTGGGTCTGAGGCTTCCAGGTCATTCAGGCCCCAAATGTCTTCCCAGCTCCCCCCGGCTCCCCACCGGCTCCCTCTCTCTTTCTCGCAGGTCTGGGCCTCCTGGGGTCTGGCCATGTTATTTTGGATCTGTCTCTCTCCCTCCCACTCCAGTCAGCTCCCCCTGCCCCAGGAGGGCCAGATTTCAGCTCTCCCTCCATCCCTCTCCTCGGTGCCCAGGGCACGGCAAGGCAAGGCAAGGCAAGGCTCGGCCCCCAGGACGCTCCTCGGCCCTCTGTGTTTGGACCTGGCCCCCCGACCCGCCTAGAGTTGGGTCCATGCCTTCCCACAGCTTTCTGTCCTGGGCAGAGCTGGGGCAGGGCAGGGGGAGGGAGGGACGGGGACAGACACCCCGTTACCAGCAGCAGGGCCTGTTCCTGAAGCAGCTGCTGCTGGAGGATTTCGAGCTGCCGCTGCTCCTCCTCCAGCTTGTGGCGGATATATTCCTGGACAGAGGGTTGGGGACAGGCAGGGAGGAAAGGGGGGGACAGGGAGGAAGGACAGAGGAATGATGGGACAGGGAGAAGGGACAGGGAGGAAGGACAGGGAGGAAGAGGGGATATGGAGGAAGGGGGAACAGAGAGGCAGGGGGAACAGGGAGGGCAGAAGAGCAGGTACAGGACAGGCAGGTAGGTGGGGAGGAATGAAGGGTAGCGGAGGTGACAGGAGAGGGAGGCAGAAGATGAGGGCAGAGGGAGAGGATAGCGGGGAAGGTGAGGAGCAGCAGGAGGGAAAGAAAGGATTTCAGAGTATGGGGAGTCAGCGGGGGAGAAGAGGGGATGGCAGGATGGATTCCAAGGGCAAAGGGTGGCAGGGAGAGTAGAGGGGAAGAAGAGGAGGAGGAGGATTGTGGGAGGGCAGGCGGGCGAGGCGGCGAGGAAGGGAAGACCAGACAGTGGGAGAGTAGACCGGGGGAAGAGAAAGCAGAGAGAGAATGAAGCGGCAGAGAGAGGAGCCCGCGGAGACCAGGGCACTGTCGTCGTCATCGTCGCTATCTCGTCGCTGTCGTGGCGGGGGGGGGGGGGGGGGGGGAGTACCTGCTCGCGCTCGGCCTGCCTCCGCTCCTCCTCCCGCCGCAGGGCCTGCATGTCCTCCAGCCGCCGCTGCTGCTCCTTCTCCTGCAGCTTCCGCTGCTCCCGCTCTCGCCGCTGTTGCTGTGGGGGAAAAGGCCGGGGCCGGGTCAAAGGCGGGCTGCCTCCATGGCCGACTGGATGCCCACCAGATGGGGGGAATAGGTCACGCATGGGCTATCTCCATGGACGGATGGACACTCACTAGCAGGGGCCGGGGCCCCGGGCGCACCCTGGCTACCTCCACAGCCGACCGGATGCCCATCAGCTGAAGAGCATCCTCCTCCCTTCGGGCGTCCTTGCTGTCCCGCCAGTGTTAGTAGGGCAGTATCCAGCTGAGGTCAGGGGGGACAAGGGGCTTTCCCTCAGGAAGGGCAGCCCCCCTCTAGAACGGGGGGGCAGGATGCGGGCACGGCTGACTTTCCGGAGACAGGCCGAGTAGCATAGTGTTGGTATTTAATAATAATGTTGGTATTTGTTAAGCGCTTACTATGTGCCGAGCACTGTTCTAAGCGCTGGGGTAGACAAAGGGGAATCAGGTTGTCCCACGTGGGGCTCACAGTCTTAATCCCCATTTTACAGATGAGGGAACTGAGGCACAGAGAAGTTAAGTGACTTGCCCACAGTCACACAGCCGACAAGTGGCAGAGCTGGGATTCGAACTCATGAGCCCTGACTCCAAAGCCCGTGCTCTTTCCACTGAGCCACGCTGCTTCTCAAGAGTGCCACGGAGTTGGGGTGTCAGGAGACTTAGATTGTAAGATCATTATGGGCAGGGAATGTACCTGTTCTATTGTTTTACTGTCCTCTACTGTCCCAAGCACTTAGTACAGTGCTCTGCACACAGTAAGTGCTCAATAAGCAACCACAGCCTAATGGATAGAGCACAAGGTTGGGAGTCAGAAAGAGCTGGGTTCCTATCCCAGCTCCACCACTTGTCTACTATGTGACCTTGGGCAAGTCCCTTCGCTTCTCTGGGCCTCGGTTTACCTCCTCTGTAAAATGGAGATTAAGACTGGGAGTCCCATAAGGGGCAGGGACCGTGTCCAACCCTATGAGCTCGGATCTACCCCAACGCTCAGAATGGTGCCCGGCACACAGTAAGCCTGTAAGACATCCATTAAAATTAAATAAATATATATGATTGACTGACTGCTTCATCGAGACCTGGGTTCCAGTCCCTACTCTGCCGCCACCCTGCTGGGTGACCTCGGGCGGGTCCCTTCTCCTGTCTGGGCCTCGGTTTCCCCATCCGTGGGATAATGGTACCCGCCTCTCCCTCCCTCCCAGAAGCTACCCAATGAGACGATGCCGCGGAAGGACTATCAAGCCGGATACACTCAAGAGCGGAGGTAGGGGCGGACAGAGGACAAAACGGCAAAGGCAGAGAAAGACAGAGCCCGGGGGAGGGGGGCGATTGGATGGGGCGCCGAGGGGTGGGCTGCCAGGTCCGTCGCCGCCCCCGCTGGGGCTGGAGGCAGCGCCCAGGGCCCGGGCAGCCCACCCGGGGCGTCTGCCCGGGCCCACCAGGGGGCGCCGTGCCCCTTCCCCTGGCTCCGGCCCTCCCTCCCGCCCGCCCCATTCCGGGAACCAGCCCGGGCAGGTTGGCAGGGTGCGGCGGCCCCGGGGGCGGCGGGGCGGGGGGTGGCCCCGCCTCTCCGGGAGGTTTCGGGAGGGGGCTGGGACGACGGCGAGTTGATCCAGGACCCCATGAAACTAGGTCCTGACCGGGCGGGGGTGTCCGGGGATGACCAGCGTCTCTGGTTCCCCAAGGGCCTGCTGGGGCCCGGACTGACCGCCACCCCCAGGGGAGCCCCAGACCTAGGGGGGCAGTGAAGGACCCGGATGGGGGCTCTGCAGCCCCCCACCCCCGGTCCACACCCACTGGTCCCTGGAACCGGCTGGGCCAGGAAGCCCGGTGGGGTGGGGGCGGCCCCTCCCTGGGGCCAGCCCGGGCCAAGTGGGCACGGCCGGGGGAGGGGCGCCTGAGCTTACCCCCTCCTCCACCCACGGCGCCCTGCAAGGGCCTGGATGCCCAGCCAGCAATCCGGCCCATCCGGTCTCAGGCCAGGCCGTGGGGGGCCACGGAGGGGCAGGGGCGTGGGGAGAGGAGACAGGACCCCTGGGGCTCCAATGCGGGTGCCGGGGCCAGTGGCTCGGGAGCCTGGCCCTGGGGGCAGGGGGAATCGGGGGGGCTGCAGGGGAGCCAAAGCCTTCCGGGAGAGTTGCCTGCCGAGGTGGGCACAGATGGACGGAGGGACCGCTGGCTCCAGAACAGATTTGGGGGCGTGGGGGTTCAAGCCCCTGGGATCTCTGGACCCGAAGCTGATGGTGGGCGGGGTACATGTCCACCAACTCTGTCATACTTTCCTGAGCGCTTAGTCCAGTGCCTTGCACACAGCAAAATCTCAATAAACACCACTGATTGATTGATCTGGTTCATCCTGGGGTCTACCTACACACTTGGGGACCTTAATCCTGAGAGAGGCAGACTCCCAAAGAAGGGGCAACTGCCCAAAGCCCGATAACGATGGGAAAGGAGGGAGGGAGGGAAGGAGGAAAGGAGGGAGGGGGAGGGGAATAATAATAATTGTGGTATTTGTTTAAGTGCTTGCTGTGTGCAAGGCACTGTACAAACCGCTGTGGTAGATATAAGGTAATCGGGTTGGACACATTCCTGCCTTATTTGGGGCTCACAGTCTTAATCCCCATTTTACAGTTGAGGGAAGTGAGGCCCAGAGAAGTGAAGTGACTTGCCTGAGGTGACTTGCAGACAAGTCGAGAGCGGGGATTAGAACCCAGGTCTGGGGAGGGAGGGAAAAGACGAAGGAAGGACCTGGGGGGCTTCCCAAACTGTCACCTGCTGATTTTCCTAGGGAGGGGAGGGGGTTCCAGGGTGGGGGCGGACCGATCCCGGTCAGGGTGCGGCCCAGTCACAGAACTGCTCCGGGCCGAACCGCTGCAGGGCGGGATGGGTCAGCGAGGGGTGGGTCAGGACCCCGTCCACCCCTTGTCCCCCGATCCCCCACGGCGCCCACCTCCTCCACCCGCCGCCGCTCCTCCTTCTGCTCCTCGATGCGCCGCTGGCGCTGGTGCAGGAGGTGTTTGATGTGGGCCTCGGGGTCGCGCTGCAGCTGCTGCAGCTGCTGCTGCTGCTGTCTCCTCAGGGCCTCCGAGTTGCTCTTGTTCTCCTGCTGCAGCCGCAGGAACTCCCGGCGCAGCGTGGATTCCCCGGGCACGTTCATGATGGAGCTGGGGAGGGCGGTGAGGGGGGACCGGCCAATGGGGGCTAAGTCGGTCCCCCGCCCACCAGTCTGAATCCCCAGCATGCCCCCTCGCCCCCCCCCCCGTGGGGGCTTACCTGGGTTCCCCTTCCTCCCCGTGGCTGTCGTCCTCCTCCTCGCTGCCACTGTATTCGTACTCAGTCTCATCTGGGGGGGGCAGAGAGGAGAAGAGGGGGGCATGTCTAGCTGATCAGATTAACATGCCCACCGATGCCCACCCCCAACCAAACACAGGCCGGTGAAGGGGCTTCCTCAGGAGGTAAGTGCCCCCCGCCCCCCAGGCCTGGGCATGGGCAGCAGCCTCTGTCCCAGCGGGAATGGGGGGAAGGTCAGAGGGAGGGAGCCATCCATTGGAGGAGAAGTAAGAGCAGAAGATGAGAAGGATGATGAAGACAGGGTGGCACGCAGTGGCCACCCCATCTTGGCCACTATGTTTGTTTTTCATATGGCATTTGTTAAGTGCCAGGAGCTGGACTAAGTGCTAGGGTAGATCCAACCTAATCGGGTTGGAGGAAATCCCTGTCCCTCATGGGGCTCATGGTCTTCACCCCCATTTTACAGATGTGGGAACTGAGGTCCAGAGAAGTGAAGTGACTTGCCTGAGGTCATGCAGCAGAAAAGTGGCAAAGATGGAATTAGAACCCAGGTCCTTCTGATTTCCAGACCCGGGGTCCATCCTCTAGGCCACGCGGCTTCTCACGGTTAGGAGTGTACCATCCCACCCCACATCAGGGAGCCCACGAGGCAGGCAGGAGGAGGAGAATACTAATTATGGAATTTGTAAAGTGCTTACTATGTGCCCAGCACCGTTCTAAGCACTGGGGTAGGTACAAGTTGATCAGGTCGGACATGGTCCCTGTCCCACGTGGGGCTCACACTGTTATCCCCATTTTACAGATGAGATAACTGAAGCAGAGAGAAGTTAAGTGACTTGCCCAAGGTCACACAGCAGACATAGGGTGGAGATTTGATTAGAACCCAGGTCCTTCTGACTCCCAGGCCTGTGCTCTATCCACTAAGCCACGTTGCTTGGAGCAGGAGGAGGAAGAGAAGGAAGAGGAGGAGGAGGAGGAAGAAGAAGAACAGGAGGAGGGGGCCATGTGTACTTGTGCGTTTGTGCGGGCGGTAGGGAGGGAGCAGATGTGCAGGAGGAGCAAACCGGAAGCCTGAGAACCGAATCCGGGGAAAGGGGGCCTCACGGCAGGTGGGGAGGCGGTGTCGGGGATGGGTAGTGCCCCGGGGAGGGGGTTGTGTGTGTATGTGAGTGTGTGTGTTTGTGTGTGGGTGGGTGGGTAGGGGAGCCGCCCCACTGACCCTTCTCGCCCCGCTTCTTGCGGGAGCGGTCGATGTGGTCCTTGAGCTGGATGCGGACCTGGCGCTCTGTCGGCTGGTCCCGGATGAAGGGGAATTTGAGCAGCTGCTCGGTCGGGGGGCGGTTCAGGTACGTCTTGATGAGACACGTGTCGATGAAGTCGATGAACTTCTTGGACCTGTCCAATGGGGGCAGGGATCGGGCCGGGCACCCTCCCTCCGGGTTTGGGGGGGTGGGTCCAGAGTCCCTCCCACCCCTTCCTCTGCAAGGTCAGATCGGGGTAGGGGGCGCAGCAAGCAGCCGGCTGGGGCCGAAGGGGACACCGCGGCGAGGGAGAAGAAGTGATGGAGAGAGAGGTCGACAGGGAGGGGGTGCAGAGAGTCTCCTCCCTCTCCCGGCCCCTCTCCGGAGACACATACCATTTCTTGGACTTGAGCTTGGGCGGAGGGTTGCGGGGGATGAGGAAAAGGGCCCGCATGGGGTGCATGTCACACAGAGCTGCGGGGGGGGGCAGGCAGATACAGCGCTGTCAGTACCCTTCCCCACCTCCAGTCCCCCGCTCCCACCTGCCCCCCTTAGAGTGCCAGCCCACTCCCCCCCTACTTACGGGGTGCGCCCTCCGCCATCTCAATGGCTGTGATGCCCAAGGACCAAATGTCGCTCTGTGGAAGGGGAAAGGGTCAGCAGGGGTGGGTGTGTTTGTGGGGGGAGGGGGCAGCGGGAATCTCTGCCCCCCCCGCGGTCTGTGTTCCTGGGGTCCGTCTTGTCTCCCCGGGCCCTCTCCGCTCCCCGAGTCCAACCTCTCCCCCAACCCCCGGCCCCTTCCCCCTCCTCCCACCCCTTCCCCCACCGGTTCTGGGCATCCAGCCTTATCACCCCCCGCCCTTGCCCTTCCTGCTCCCCTCCTCCGGCCCCTCCGCACCCGGTAGTCATAGGTGGCGTCGGGGTTCTCGTCACAGGCGATGACCTCGGGGGCCATCCAGTAGGGCGTCCCAATGAACGTGTTCCTCCTGCCCACCGTGCGGTCCAGCTGGGCACTCACACCAAAGTCGACTGCGCGGCACCAGCATAGAGGGGGATCAGGGACCCAGCCCGCCGCCCCCAGGCCACCCTCGACCTCGTTCAGGAGAGTGGGGGCTTGTGCGGGAGTCAGAGGGAAGAGGACATGGGGGATGCCTAGCAGGTGAGGTGGGTGTGTGGGGTTCCCGAGGCTGGAAGGAGGGCCAAGGTAGGGGAAGAGGGCAGCAGGGAGTGAGGAGAGGCTGGGGAGCAGGGAGGGGCAGGCTTCTGGGGTTTGGGGCTTCTTTGGGGACAGGGAGAGGGGCCCCCTGAACGGGGAGCTGTGTGGGTGGTCAACATGGAGGCTGAAAATGGTTCAGTGGAGGCAGTCTCCTGCCTGAGGGCAGCGGGCCGGCGTGGGGGCTAGGGCGGGGTCTCAGAAGGTCAGGGGAGAAGAGTTGGCACCCCTCCCACCTCTGCGCTGGGGCCCACGCTCACCCAGTTTGACTTCGGCGTTCTCGGTCAACAACACGTTCTGGCCCTTGATGTCCCGGTGGATCACCTTGTGCGCATGCAGGTGGGCCAGGCCCTGGGGGTGGCGGGGGTGGGGAGAGGAGTCGGGGGCTGCACTAGGTGTGACACCTCTCAAAGCCTCTCTGGCAGGGGGCAAGGGGGGTGGGTGAAAGGGGAAGGGCCTGAGGAAAGCCAGAGTGCCCAGAGGCAGGGGGCTAGATGAGGTGGTTCGAGGAGGGCTGTGGGGTTGCCCGGGGCAGGACCCCGGGGGCGGACATAGGGCAGAGCCTCACCCTGAGTATCTCCCTGCAGATGTAGGCGATGCAGTCCTCCTTCAGGGCGTTGCCTTTCGTGTTCTTCACCAGGTCGGTCACGGAGCCGGCCCCACAGAACTCCATGACCAACTGCGGGATGGGGTGGGACGGGATGGGGAGGGTGAGGGTCCGGTGGGATCAGGGGGTGGCGTCGGGAGTTTGGGGCTGGGGCAGGTGCTGCGGGGCTCCCTCGGACTCAGCCCCACGGAGGGCAGGAGAGGGCAGGTAGACTGGCGGAGGACCATGGTTTTGGGGGAGTGATGGTGGCCCCATGGTGGGCAGGAGAGGGCAGGGTGGGGGCAGGGAAGAGGGTGGGTGAGGGGAGGTGGGGTTCCCATTTTTTGTGTGTCGGGGGTACTCTGAGTTGGGGGATGGAGGTCCCCCACCCCCGGCAGAGGAGCATCCTGGATGGGTGGCTTGAGGGGCGGGAAGGAACCCGAGTCAGTTGACCCTGGAGGAGAATGCTGCGAGACCTCCACGGGGCTCAGAGACAGGGGCATGGATCAGATGAGCTCCCAGGGCCCTGGGGTGGGGGGTGTCACCCCTAACTCACCCAGAGCTGGTCGTCGTTCCCGGGGGGGGCTCTTCTTGACAAAGGCCCCATAGTAGGTGGCGATGTTGCGATGGTGGGAGTATTTCTTCAACATGTTAATCTCCTGCTTAATCTCCTCTTCCTCATCCTGGGAGGGGGAGGACGGAGGAGGGAATGGTGAGGGGGAGGGTTAGAGAGGGGAAGCTGACTCCCCTCCCCCACCGGGTCCCTCCCACCCTCTTCCTCCACTTGCCCTGATCTCTCTTTCTCTCCCTTCCCTCCCTTCCCTCCGGGTCCACCCTGATCCCTCCTCTGCCTCTCCTCCATCACAGTTTCCTTCTCTCTGCCCCGCTTCCTTCTTCTTCCCTCCATCCCCCAAGGGACGCCTCCATCCACACACCTCTGTGACATCCATGACCTTGATGGCTGCCAGCTGCCCGGTCTTGACATGGCGACCCTGGGAGAAAGGAATGACCAGTGGGTGGGAGAGCCCTCTCTTACCACCCGACCCACTTCGGAGGCCTCCTGGTGGGGCAGGGGGCAGCCGTTCTCTCAGGAAACCCTAGCAGGGGGGCTTCAGGTTAGATCTGAGGAAGAACTTCCTAACTAAGGGGATGGGAGCCACTGGCACAGGTTCCTGAGGGAGGCTGTGGGGATTTTAATGGAAAGGGACAAGAGGATGGAGGTTGGCCTGAATGCAGAGGGATGGCCCCGGTGACCTCCATCATGGCCCTGCTCAGGCCCCGCCCGCCTCATTTCCTCTCAGCCCAATTTCCTGGTTTCTGATCCAGGAATTGGGGAGGGGGTCACTACCCTTTGGGGTCCCAGGGAACGAGGGGAGGCGGTCTCTGCGCGGTCCTGACCTTGACCCTCCGCCGGCAAAGCCGTCAGGTCCCTCCCCTCTGTGCCCCCTCCTCAGCTCCGAGGGTGGGCCCAGCCTCCAGCTCCAGACCCAGTCCCTCCCCTCGGGAGCAGCCACAGCCCCCCACCCCCCAAGATTCCATTCGGGCTCCCCCACAGCATTCATGGAAACTCTCCCGGAGGGGTCTCTGTTGTGGGGGAAAGATGAGGGGGGAAGCCCCCTCCTCTCTGCCAGTGCATTCAAAGGAGACTGGAGGGTGGATGGCAGCGGGGGTGGGAGAGGGCAAGTCGCCAGAGAGCAATCTGGGTTGGGGCAGGGAGGATTGGGAGATACTCCTCCGGACCAGGTGAAGTAGATGAGCCACAGAGGGAGAAACAGGATGGAACTGCGAAGTTTTTGAGTTGGCGGAGGAGGGGGTTTAGATGCCATCGTGGTAGTCGATGATCTCAGGGTCAGGGGGACGGAGAACACCCAGGAGCAGCAGAAGGTGGGGGCGGGGAGAAAGGGGAGGCGCTGAGCTTTACCAACCGGGTTGGCCGGCAGGCCACCATCCGCCCCAGACCGTTTCGGCAACCATCTGCCTGGACGCAGGGGGTTGGAACAGATGACCCCCTCAAGGTCCCTTCTGAGAGGGTCCGCCCTCCTCGACCCCCAAACTCCAGCAGGGCGCCTGGGGCAGCCCCCTTGCGCCCCCACCCCCGGCCCCCGCCCGGTCTCTCCTTCCGGATTCCCCGCCGAGTCTCCGGGGCAGGAAACGGCAGGCCGACCGGCCCTTCCTGTGGAGGTAGCGGGGTGGGGGGGTGGGCCAAGAGCAGGGGCTCGCACGGGACTAGGGTCCCGGGGCACCAGGGAGGGGGATGGGTCCAGGGGAAGTTCTCTAGGATATTTTCTCCCTCTGCAGTTGTTTCAGAAGGCCCCAGCGAGAAGCAGGGAGGCGGTGGGCGGCTGTTTCCATAGAAACAGGCAGGGAGGTGGAGGGGTGGGAAACGGGTGGGAAGGGGGGTGGGGGGTGGCTGGGGCCTAATTCTCCAGAATCGCAGAGGGAGGGTCGGGGGCCGGGGCATGTCCATGGCTTTCATGTGTACACAAACACACACCCACACTCACACGTGTACGTGCAGACACACACACACAGGTGGGCACACATGCCCCTCCCAGGTCAAGGCCCACTGACTAGAATGGGTCAGCTCCCCCTGCACCGGACTTATCATTAGCCCCTCCTGGGCCTGCAGGAACACCTCTCCTGCCCCCACCCTCCTGCCCCACACTAATCCACCTAGCCTGGGCTCAGGGGGCAGAGGACCCCGAGGGTCCCGGTCTGGCTGGCCCCAGGGGTCATGGTCTGCCCAGCCCCGGTCTAGTCCCCAGGGTGAACCGGATGGGGGCCAGCGAGCCAGGGCGGGGCTTGCGCTCAGCCACCAGGGCAGTTCTGTGCGGGTACTGTCGCCCTGCCCCGCCCTTCGACCTTTCACCCTCACCACAGTCTCACGACTTACCTTATACACTTGCCCGTAGGTGCCATTGCCGACCACCTCCACCAACTCAAAGATGCCGGCCGGGTCCTGTGGGGAGAAGGGAAAGGCCAAGTCCGGGGTCAGGGCAGGGAGGGAACGGGGTGGCCCGCTGCAGACGGGAACCCCAAGACCCTCCAGACACGCCCTGGCTCTAGTGATCCGGGGCCAGGCCTACCACCTGGGGGGCCAGGGGTCCGGGAACTGAGCCCCCCATCCATCGCACCCTTCACTTTGGTTCTCCCTCCTTCAGGAAGCCTTCCTCTCTTCCCATAAAGACCCTGGAAAGCATATCGCCCGACTCTCCAGTCTGGAATGTGCTTCCCCGCTGCTCCCCCTCCGCCTTATCCCGGCCCAATCCCATCTCCCCCCACACCTCCTCTTCCAGGAAGTGCTCCCGGATTAACCCCCTGACTCAGCTCACCCATTTATTCCAATCCCCTCCGGCCCTGATGCCCATCTGTGTCACCGGGGCTGGCGCCTGGGCTTGTGGCTGTTTGTCACTCAGGCTTTAATAATTAATAATAATAATGATGGTATTTGTTAAGTGTTTACTATGTGCCAAGTACTGTTCTAAGTGCTGGGGTAGATACAAGGTAATCGGGTTGTCTCAAGTGGGGCTCACAGCCTCAATCCCCATTTTACAGATTGCCCAAGGTCACGTAGCAAACGAGTGGTGGACCCGGGATTAGAACCCACATCCTCTGACTCCCAAACTCGTGTTCTTTCCACTAAGCCACGCTGGGCTCTCTCGGCTTCCCACGGCAGCTCCCCTCAGGCAGGGACCTGCTCCCCACTCTCTTCCACCCCTCTCCGCTCTCGCCTGGGTGAAGCTGGGCTGGGCCTACGCCGGGTGCCCGATCCATGCTGCCCATCCAGTCGTCTGGGTGGAGCCCGGCCTCATGCCTGCCAGGGTCGCCTCCCTCCCCGAAATGGCAGCTTTCTGTGGGCAGGGCTGGCGGAGCGCCCCCAAGGGGTGAGGCTGAGTGGGAATGAGCCCAGGGCTGGGAGTCGGAGGATCTGGGTTCTAATCGCCAGCAGTGTGACGGAGGGCAAGTCATCTTGCTTCTCTGGGCCTTAGTTTCCCCATCCGTCAAATGGGGTTTCAACAACCCGTCCTCCCTCCTACTTAGACCTTGAGCCCCACCTGGGGTGAAGACTGTGTCCAACCTGCTTATCTTGCATCTACCCCAGCACTTAGTACAGTGATTAGCACAGAGTAAGTGCTTAACCAATATTGAAATTACTATCATTTCTGTGCTAGCGCAGCCAGGAACAGCGTCCGGTGGGCGTGGAGTCCGGGGAGGCCCGGCTCAGCTCTGCCCCGCGGCAGGCCACCCCCAGCAGCACCCTGCCCCACTCCCAGGCTGATGCTCAAGGGGCCTGGATGCAGAGGAATGGATGCGATGAACCCACCTCGTCCCTTCCACCTTCATCATCGGGGCATTTATTGAGTGCTTACTGTGTGCGGTGTACTGTACTAAGCGTTTGGGAGAGTCCAATACATCATTCCCCGCCCACAGCGAGCTACCTCGAGGAGTTGATGGCATTAAAGGAGCAGGGGAAGCCCTGGAGACTCCGCTCTGGGGAGCCCCAGGCTGAGCTGGGCTTCGGGGGGAAGGGGAGAATGAATGCCACCCTGTCATCCCCCTTCGCCCCAGGGCCAGGCGGCAGAAGCATGGTGAGGTTGGGAATGGGGAAGGGGCACCTTTCTGGCAAATGCCAAGTCCTCAGGCTGAGGTGGCGGGAGGTCCCTTCTCATATCCGACAGATAATGACTCTCTCCCCATTCGAAGCCTTACTGAAGGCCCATCTCCTCCAGGAGGCCTTCCCTGACTAAGCCCTCCTTTCCTCTTCTCCCACTCTCTTCTGCATCGCCCTGACTCGCTCTCTTTATTCATCCCCCGTCCCAGCTCCACGGCACTTACATCCACATCTGTAATTTTATTTTATTTCTATTAATATCCATCTCCCCCTCTAGACCGTAAGCTCGTCAAGGGCAAGGAACGTGTCTACCAACTCGGTTACATTACACTCTACCAAGTGCTTAATACAGTGCTCGGCACATAGTAAGCGTTCAACAAATTATGACTGACTGGTGCAGGGCTGAGTCGAGAGCAGGGGCAGGGGTTGGAGCAGGGCTCGGTGGGGAGCGGGCCACCGTGCCCGTCAGCCTAGCCGATCAGCCGTGCCGGCCAGAGAGGGCTCCGGCCTGGGAGCCGAACAAAGCCAGTCAGCCAGGGAAGCTGCGTCCCATCCCCCAGGGCCGGGTTGGGCCATCCGGGGGGCAAGAGGGCCCAGATGCCCAAGGAAGCATCTGTCGGTCACGTGAGCACATGTGACTCGGGGGGGGGGGGGGGGGGGGGGGAGCGAGAGGGTGGGGATGAGCCTCAGAGTCCCCTCCCGCTGTCCCATTTACCCAAGAGCCAGTCTGGGGAGGGGTGGCCAGCAGAGTCGGAGGGAACGCTGATGGTTGAAAGGGAAAGGGGGGAGGCGCAGGTTTATGGGACCCTCCCAACTTCCTTCGTGGACCCCAGCCATGGCTGCCCACCCCAGGCCCCGCCCAGCCCGATGTAGGTTACTCCCGCGTCCCACGACCGTGATGTGCTGGTTGGGCCCGCTGGGGCCCCCGCGGAGCGGTATAATAGCCGCTCACTAGGTCGGCAGCGGGGGGTTGGGGGACGGTGGCAGGAGGTAGGGGGCTGCAGCCCTGCTACCCCACAAGCTTTGCGGACCTAGCCCTGAGACCCCATCAACCCTTTTCCCCCAGGAGGGGGAGACATCCCAAGCTTCTGTTGCTCTATTCCCAAGTGTTCAGTACAGTGGGGGCACTCGCTGGGCGGTTCAGTAAATACCTTCACACTGCCACCGCCGCCGCCACCACCACCAGAGAAGCAAGGTAGTGATGCCTTCATCTCAGCCATCCCCCACCCCATGCCCTTCAGCCAGCCCTCCCCTCCCCTTCTGAGTCTGCCGACTGGAAGGTTCTTAATTCGGTCTGCCCCAAATCCCCGTGTTGCCACGGCCTCTCCTCGCCCTCCGTACCAGCCTCAGGAGGAGCCGCAGCCTTCCCCTCGGCGGGCTACAATGCTGCTCTGGGCCTTCTCTCTTCTAAACTGGAAGCTCGCTGTGGAGCAGGGAACACGCCTACCAATTTGGTTGCTTTGTTCTCCCCCAACACTCGATATAGTGCTCTTCACACTGTAGGCACTCAGTAAATACCAGATTGATTGGGAAACCTCTCCCCCTACCCCAGCAGACTGGAGAGGGACCAATCTGGGTCTACCCGGCCCCCAGCAGGCTTACCTCACTATTTAGGGGTGGGTCCTCGGATGGGCTACCTCAGCCTGTCTCCCCAGAGTCCCCTGGTTGGAGGGGCCAGCCCCTCCAATTCCCTCTTCCCCATGGGAGACCCTCCCCCCACCACCCATCAACATTTAGTTCTGCTCTTGGCTCCAGCGTGGGAAATAGTAGCTACACCCTGGGGATCAGGGGAAAGCAGGACTGACCAGGCTGGGGAGGCCCCCCCTGACCTAGGGAATGGCCAGGTAGCCCCGGCCGCCATCACTCCTCTGGCATGAGCCTCTAGGGTGGCTGGGGACCGGTAACTGGTCCGGGCCCTGCCTTGAGGAACATCGGTGGGCAGGCCCTCCCCCAGATGCAAACGTGCCAGGAGACCCACAGATAACCAGGGAGGGGCAAGGACATTCTCTCCACAGCAGTGACCTCTTGCCCACCCCGCAGAGACAAACCAACACCTGGGGGTGGAGGGGGAGGTGGAAGAGATGTGGATGGAATGAGAGGTGCTGACCAAGTGGTCGATAATAACTATACTAATGGTGTTGGTATCTGTTAAGCACTTAGTGTGCGCCTGAGCACTGTACTAAGCGTCGAGAGATACAAGCTAATCAGGTCAGACATAGCTTGCATCTCACCGGGAGGCTCATAGGCCTAAGTAGGAAGGAGAACAGGAATTGAACCCCCATTTTACAGATGAAGTAACTGAGGCCAGAAAAGCCAAGTGACTTGCCCGAGGTCACCCAGCAGACAAATGGAGGAGGATTAGAATCTAGGTCTTCTGACTCAAAGCCCGGGCTCCTTCCACTAGGGTGACGCTGCTTCTAGCTTTGAGCCAATCCCCTTGTGAGTTTGGAACCCCCCGAGTGACTCTTTGGCCACTCCAACTCCCACTTCTGGGGTCTGGGAAGGCTTCCTGAGGGAGGGAGACTTGATTTTTCTACAAAAACGTTCAAGCCACCTCTCCCCACTCCTCAACAAGCTCCAGGGGTTGCCCATCCACCTCGGCATCAAACAAAAACTCCTCGCCATTGGCTTTAAAGCATCCATCACCTTTCCCCCTCCTACCTCACCTCGCCGCTCTCCTACTATTCATTCATTCAATCATATTTATTGAGCGCTTACTGTGTGCAGAACACTGTACCAAGTGCTTGGAAAGTACAATTCGGCAACAGAGAGAGACAACCCCTACCCAACGCGCTCACAGTCTAGAAGGGCGGGGGAAGCCCACAACATAACAAAACAAGTGGACAGGCATCAAGAGCATCAAAATAGATAAACAGAATTATACTACAGCCCAGCCTGTACACTTCCTGCATACTTCCCTCCTCTAACGCAACCTACTGACTGTATCTTGATCTCATCTCTCTCGCCTTCGACTCCTTGCCCACGTCCTGCCTCTGGCCTGGAACGCCCTGCCTCTTCATATCCGGCAGACCACCTCTCTCCCTGTCTTCAAAGCCTTATTGAAGGCCCATCTCCTCCAAGAGGCCTTTCCCAACTAGGCCTTCATCCCCTCTCTCCCATTCACTTCTGTGCCACCCTTGCATTTGGATTTGCTCCCTTTATTCACCCCTCCCTCAGCCCCACAGGATTTGTGTCCATATCCATCATGTATTAATTTATATTAATATCTGTCTCCCCGTCTAGAGTGGAAACTCGTGGGCAGAGACTATGTCGACCAGCTCCGTTATACTGTACTGTCTCAAGGGCTTAGTTCAGTGCTCAGCACCTGGTAAGCGCTCAATAAATATGATTGATTGATTGATTGGCTTTGAAGAAGAGGTGGGCCCTGGGTTGGAGAAGAAAATGGTGGAGGGGACTCCCGGTAGGGGAATGGCTCGGAGGTGGAGGGAAAGAACAGGGTGGGGGTGGGGTGGGGAAATGGAAGGGAAGATCTGAGCACAGTGGGACCAGTAGGTGAAAGCAGTTAATAATAAATAATAATGTTGGTATTTGTTAAGCGCTTACTATGTGCAGAGCACTGTTCTAAGCGCTGGGGTAGGCACAGGGGAATCAGGTTGTCCCACGTGGGGCTCACAGTCTTAATCCCCATTTTACAGATGAGGTAACAGGCACAGAGAAGTGAAGTGACTTGCCCAGAGTCACACAGCCGACAAGTGGCAGAGCTGGGATTTGAACCCATGACCTCTGACTCCAAAGCCCGTGCTCTTTCCACTGAGCCACGCTGCTTCTCGTAAGGGATGGGATGATCGGGGGGGACGACACACATATGGAGGAAGTGGGGTGTGGGAGGAAGGTCAGGAAGTTTCGTGTTGGAGAGCCCGGACACCTCAGTTCAGTTCTGATTCCTGCTGTGTGATCCTGGGCAAGGCCCTCGGCCTCTCTGGGCCTTGGTTTTCTGGCCTGTACAATGAAAAGAGGAATCCCGGGGGCCCAATCCTTGTCTCCCGGGGATGTCGGGAGGACAGAGTGAGCTAATTGGCGAGAAGGCGTTTGGGGAAATAAAGGCGCCACATAAACGGCAGCAGACGGGAGGTGCTAGTACCCGGGCCATTACCATTATCGGAGGGGGATGGCAACTGAGCAGCAGGGTCAGCAGGGTAGGGGTGAGCTTCTGCAGACGTCCCGAGGTGGCGGGGGGGTGGTCCAAAAGGGAGACTCCTGAGCCGGCTCCCACCCCCAACATCCCCTGCACAGAAGTGGGTGAAGACGGCTGGAGAATCGGGGTCCGTGGGGGAAGCAGCGGGGAGGGGCCGGCGGAGATCACCGGGGTGGGTGAGGTGGCGGGAGGTCCCAACTCATAGTCCTGACCCCTGCAGATGGCTGGGGTGGTGGTGGATGCATTCCTGGCATCTGGTCCGGGGGAGAGAGAGAGGTGTGGGCAGGGACTCGGAGATGGTCCATGGACATCTCCTGGCTGCCCGTGGACGTATTGTACCAAACACTCCCAAGTGTTAATACAGGGCTCGGAGCACTCCAGAGTCAGCGTTGAGTAAATGCCGAGGTTTTAAGGATGTATTGGAGAGTGTCCACAGAGGGGATCGATAGTAAACTGGATTCACGGGGCCCAGGGCTGGGGGAGGAGGAGACCGCTGGTCCCGAGCTGGGACTTGTAGGCAGGTGAGGAGCTGGCCATCGCCTAGGCCGCTTGCCTGCCCTTCTTAAGGGCTGGGCCGACCTGGCCTCTTCCCCTTGGGGGAGTCCGGCTGGGGGTAGGCTTCCCGGGAGAGGGGGCAACCTCCACAAGGAGGAAGCCGAGGCGGGGAGAGATGGAGCAGTGGCTGTAGGCTGGCCGGGGAATTTAGGCCCGGCTCAGATAACAAAGCCGATCCCAAAGGCCAACAGCTCCTTCTTCCAGGAGGGAACCCCGTGGGGAGTGGGGGTGGGGGGTGGAGGCGGGGGCTGGGGGCAGCACCTGTTTATCTTGAACCGTTTCAAAGCAGGAGGCGGGGAGGTGGGAGGGTACTGAGGTAGGGTTCTCCCCAGCAGGGGGAGAACAATAGGTCCGTTT
The DNA here is from genome assembly GCF_004115215.2 of Ornithorhynchus anatinus. Lineage (NCBI taxonomy): Eukaryota > Metazoa > Chordata > Mammalia > Monotremata > Ornithorhynchidae > Ornithorhynchus > Ornithorhynchus anatinus. The sequence goes on along the minus strand of NC_041753.1, from coordinate 7,450,160 downwards.
TCCTGCCTACCCGCCCGGCTCTGTGCAGCTCAGCTCTGGGCAACCCGGGCTCCCATCATCCAGTCCCAGATCCAATCCAGCCCCCGCAGGCTTGTGGCCTCACAAAAGACGGGCAAAGGACCCCAGAAACTGCCCTGCTGTGGAAGGTAGGCCAGAGCAGAGTGTGGGGAGGAAGGGGCGAGGAGGCCCAGGTCACTTCTGAATCCACGGCTCCCCACCACCTGCCCTCGCTCCTGCCTCCCCCACCCATCCCCCCCCCCCCCCGGACCTGGGCTGCACTCAGTGGGATGGTCCTGAGGACTTGGGGTTCCTTCCCATCCTAGATGGTGCCCCTGCACGCCCGGGTCCCCCTGCAGTGCCCAGCCCAGCCAGACCCCAGAGCCCAAGTGGAGAGAGAGACAGACAGGGAGGAAGAGGTACGGGACAGGACCTGGGGTTGAGGGGTGCAGGCTGCTGGGGGAAGCAAACAAAACATTACACACATACCCACACTCTCTCTCTCTCTTTTTCTCTTCCCTCCCCTCCCCCCCCCCCCCCGAGGATTCCTGGGCTCTCTCACCTGGGAACCCAGTGAGGTGATACCCCTGTGGCGGTGCCATCCCATGCCCCACCTTCTCTTGGCTTCCACCATGGTTCTTCCCAGGCCAGGCCAGCCTGCTCCCTCCCCTCCCTGCCACCTCACCGTGGATGTGTGGGCTCCCAAGAACCCCAGGAATCTCAGGGGGCTGCGAGACTGGGGAAGGGGCAGAGGGCCTGTTAAGGAGGGGGGCGGGCCTAGTCTGATACCATGCAGAGATCTCTCTCTCTCTCTCTCACACACACACACACACTCACTCCACACGCATACACACGCACACATTCCTGAGTCAGTCATCAGCCCGGGAGCCACCTTTCAGGATTTGAGCTACAATAATTCCAAGAGAAAGTGCTGCAGGGAGGGAAACCGGGGAGAAGAGGAGTCTCCACCTCGCCCACCCCCAACCCCAAAACACCTCTCCCTCCCCACGCACGAAAGCGTCGGAGCCGACCTGCCCTCCTGACAGTGGAGGGGGATGGGAACTGAGGCAGGGGAGGGCTGGGGGACCTTTGGCTAAGTCATCTCACCACTGTGAGCCTCGGTTTCCTCATCTGCAAAATGGGCACTCAGTACCTGTTCTCCCTCCTACTTAGACCATGAGCCCAATGTGGGTCAGGGGCTGTGTCCGATCTGACTGCCTTTGTATCCAGCCCAGTGCTTAGCACGTAGTAGCCTTTTAAACACATTAGAGGTGTCAGAGCTGCAGAGGGAGTTACGCTTTCCTGCCTCAGTCGGCAGGGGAACATAAGGGATTCCCCTCCCCCAGTGGAAGGGACGGGGACATGCAGTATGGATGTATACACACATATGCCCACACACACACGTACACACTCACGTAGGCACGCATGCACACACGCAGCACTTTTTGCTGTTTTTTCTCCCCTGGTTAGTCCTTTTCGGGTGGAGAGGTAGCCTGAGGTGGGAGAAGAGATGACAGAGAGAGAGATAATTCATCTCAGAAATGCCCTTTCTAGGTCTCTGTCTTAATTGCTTAGGAGAGTCCAATATAACAGAGTCGGCAGGCATGTTCCCTAACAAATTAACAAATTGTAGTATTTGTTAAACGCTTTGTGCCACGCACTGTACTAAGTGCTGGGTTAGATACAACACAATTGGGTTGGCCACGGTCCCTGTCCCGGGTGGGGCTTGTGGTCTTAATCCCAATTTTCCAGATGAGGGAACTGAGGCCCAGAGTTACAAGCAGACAAATGGCAGAGCCGCGATGAGAAGCCAGGTCCTTCTGAGTCCCAGGTTTGGGCTCTAGCCACTAGTCCACGCCGCTTCTCAGTCCCTCACTACCCTCTCCCCGCCAATGCTCCAGGCCGGGCCAACCTGACAGGTCTCCCAACACCCCGAATGCCCTCTTGGTCGCTTTTGTGTCTATTTGATATACACTCAATTATCAACTCGGCCAATCCACACAGACACATCTGTATCGTCTTGTCCTATTTCCACTACTCTGGAAGAATTTATCTGCCCATCCATCTGACCCCTTAGATTGGAAGGTCCTCGAGGGTGGGGAATGGGGGCTTGGCCTCTACTGGACTCTTCCACTCAATCACATTTGAGTGCTTTATTATTTTGGTATTTACTGAGAGTTTGCTGTGTGCCGAACACTGATCTAAGCGCTTGGGAGACTAATAGAACAGAGTTACTGAAGGTTCATCTCCTCTAAAGAGGGCTTCCCTAAGCACCCCCTTTCCTCTTTTCCCACTCCCTTCTGAGTTGCCCTGACTCGCTCCCTTTATTCATCCTCCTTCCCAGCCCCATGGCACATATACATAATCGTAGTTTATATATTTCTATTCATGTCTATCTCCCTTTCTATTTGTAAGCTCACTGTGCACTGGAATGTTTCTGTTTATTGCTATATTGGACTCTCCCAAGTGCTTAATACAGTGCTCTGCACACAGTAAGCGCTCAAAAAATACAACTGAATGAAGTTGGTAGACACCTTCCCTGCCCACAAGGAGCTTGCAGTCTAGATGGGGAGACTGTTAATAGAAATAAATGACAAATAGGGACATAAGTGCTGGGGGGAGGGAATCTGGGGATGGGGTGAAAAAGGGAGAAAATCCAAGTGTACGGGTGACACTGGAGGGAGAGGGAGAAGAGGAAATCAGGGCTTAGTCGAGGAAGGCCTCTGGGAGGAGATGGACTTTTAATAAGATTTTGAGGTGGGGAGAGTGATGGTCGGATATTAAGAGGGAGGGCGTTCCAGGATGTGGGCGAGAGAGGTCAGTGGCACCACTGCTGTGTGACCTTGGGCAAGCCACTTCACTTCTCTGGGCCTCAGTTCCCTTTTCTGTAAAGTGGGGATTAAGACTGTGAGCCCTATGTGGGAAAACCTGATAAACTTGTACTTACCTCAGTGCTTAGAACAGTGCTTGGCACATAGTAATCACTTAACAAATACCATCATCATTATTATTTGCTCGGTAGAGGGTTCTGCTCCCCGTGGGCCCACGGCAAATCCCTCTGATTGGTTGGTTGGTTGCCTGTCTGCCTGCTGCTATGGCTGGGGTCTGGGCTCTGCCTCTGTCCCTCAGCCTGGATATATCCATTTAGAAGCCCAAGCCTGGGAGTTAGAACCACCTGGGTTCCAAACCTGACTCCTCCACTTATCTGCTGTGTGACCTTGGGCAGGTTCCTTCACTTCTCTGTGCCTCTGTCACATCTATAAAATGGGGATTAAGACTGTGAGCCCCATTTGGGACAGGGGTTGGGTCCAACCTGAGTGTCTTGGAGTTACCCCAGCACTATGTACAATGCCTGGCACATAGTAAGCACTTAACAAATACTATCTATGTAGATAGGTAGATAGATAGATAGAGATAAATATATATTTGGAAAAAAAAGGGAAGAGCAACTGATTGTCTCAAGGTGAATAAGGGAGAGAACTTCCTGGCAGGCAGAACTAGCAGATGCTGGGGCAGGTGAATGAAGGCGGTTTGTCCATGTCCCAGGCTTTACAGACCGGATGGTACCCCAGGAGGTCAATGGGCCTATCCCTTTGCCTCCGGGCAAGGGAGGTGGTCAGTGTTGGTGTGTCCCTCTCCCAGATTTCCAAGCCTCGGGATGGAAGACTCCAAATCTCCCTCTGTCCCAGCCTCCCAGACCTGATTTCCTCCCAAGGGAGTGGAGGTGGCTGGATTGAGCGAAAGGTCTGCGGTGAGATAAATGAGATCAAAGTACATTGAGATCAGCATAATCATGGTCTTTGTAAAGCGCTTACCATGTGCCCAGTGCCCTACTAAGCACTGGGTTAAATACAAGATCATCGGGTCTCACATGGAACTCACGGTCTAGGTAGGAGGAACCACGAGGATTGAATCCCTTTTTAGCATTTGAGGGAACGGAGGCCCAGAGAAGTGACTTGCCCAAGGTCACATGGCAGTCCTGGCCCTCTCCAGTAAACCATAGTAGTAATGGTGACCGGTGACCGGTCAGGCCTTGAACCATCCCTCAGTGGTTCAGTCATTCATTCAATCATATTTATTGAGCACTTACTACCTGCAGAGCACTGTACTAAGCACTTAGGAGACTACCACAGAATAATAAACAGACTCATTCCTTGCCCACATTGAGCTTCTAGGGGGAGACAGACATTAACAGAAATAAATATATTACAGATACAGACAGAAGTTCAGTGGCATATTTTGGGACATTTTGAGCACCCGCTGTGGGCAGAGCACTGGATGCACATGTCCAACTGAGAAAGTGCCCAGCCCACAGCCTGGTGACAGTCTGTAAATGGCCCTGGCCCCCTCTCATGGGAGGGCAGCCATTCCTAATCTTCCATCGCCCGAACTTCCCACCTCCTCATCACCACCTCCTCCTCACCACCCCATCATCAAAAACCACCATCACCATCATCATCATTACTGACCCTCTTGTGGGCAGCAAAGCTCTTGGGAGAGAGAGGGAGAAGAGGACCTGTCCCCGCCCTCGCTGGGTTTGCAGTCTAAATCTGGGTGCTTGCTGCACCTCCCTTCCCCGCCCCCCCCCTTCCCCTAAACTAGACAGGAGGTGCCCTACGTACAGTGCCTGGCACATCGTAAGCGCTTAACAAATACTATGTATATAGATAGATACAGATGAATATATATTTTTAAAAAAGGAAAGAGCAACTAATTGTCTCTTAAGGATAGTAAGGGAGGGGACTGACGGAACAGCAGCGATAGCAGTGACTGGTCATCTGGGGTTGATCTGGGAGGGTTTCCTAGAGGCAGCGGAGAGGAGCTGAGCAATGAGTCTGTCTCCCCCTCTCGTCTGGAAGCTTGATGTGGGCAGAGATGTGTTTGTTTATTGTTCTATTGTACTCTTCCAAGCACTTAGTACAGCACACAATAAGTGCTCAATAAATACGATTGAATGAATGAGTTGGGCTGTGCTGGACCAGTGGATTCTGCCTGGCCTCTGCTGACCTCAGCTTGGCCCCTGGCATCCCTTTCCTCAGCACACTCCACCCCAGACTCAGCTGCCTCCCTATTTCTGTGATCCCTTCTGGGCCTCTCACCCATTTTTTTGTTTGTTAAGTGCTTCCTATGTGCCAAGCACTGTACTAAGTGTTGGGGTAGATACAAGATAATCAGGTTGGACACAGTCCCTGTCCCACAGTCTTTAATCCCCCTTTTACAGATGAAGGAACTGGGGTCCAGTGAAGTGAAATGACTTGCCCAAGGTGACACAGATGACAGGTGGTGGAGCCGGGATAAGAACCCAGGTCCTCTGACTCCCAGGGCCGAACTCTTTCCCCTAGGCCATGCTGGTTGATTGAGTCTCTCTCTCTGTCTCTCTCTCTCTCTCCCTCTCTCTAGGTCTCTCAGCAGTGTGCCCCTCCTCTCCACCCACTCCTTCACCCATGGGCACCCGGCACCCACCGACCCACAGCTGAAACCCAAACCCAGGGCTGAAATCAAAGAAGGGCAGGTGGCGTGTGGCCGGAAGCCGGAGCCTGCCCGGACCAGACGGCTACCGATCGCCCACCGTCCGTGGGGGGATGAGACAAGCTCTGCCCCAGGCTGCCAGCTGCCGCCCTGGCACCCCAGGCTGATGGAGAACCAAAGACAGAAAGAGATGGGGGAGAGAGAGGGAGACAGAGAGAACAGTGTGGGGCTGTGTGTGTAGGGGGGAAGAGAGGGAGGGAACCAGGGAGAGATGGAAGTGAGGAGGGAGGGAAGGGGGAGAGCAAGGGAGGGAGGAAGTGAGGAAGGTGAGGGAAAGGGAGTGGGAGAGGAGAGGGAGCCAGGGAGAGAGAGAGAATGAGGGAGTGACAGAGGTGGGGGGAGGAGCAAAGGAGGGGAATGAAGGGGCAGGACCAAGGACCCAGGCATCCCTGATTCCCCAGGACCCCGTCAAGAACTCAGAGGTGGCAGTGGAGGGATGGACCCCAGTGAAGAGGGCTTCCACACAAACCCTATCCGGAATGCCCTCTCCATCTGTCTTGGCCGAACCGTACCCCTGCCCATTTTCCGAGCACTCCCTCACACCCCGCCTCCTCCGGGAAGCCTTCCGGGGCAGACCCCGCCTCACTCCGCCCGCCCCGATCCCCGAGGCTCCCCGCGAAACCCTGACGCACAGCTCTGTCAGCACGCGCCCCTTCGCCCGAGGCCTTCGGTTTCCCTCACGGTGCCCGCCCCCACTGGCTCGGGACCTGCCCGCCCTGGCGCCCCCCACCTCCCATCAGTCTGTCGGCATCACCCAGGCTGGGCCGGGCCCCTCCCCCGGGTGGCAGCAGGGCGTGTGTGTGCTGTGTGTTGGGCACTGCCCACGGTGAACGCAGTTCTCACCTGAGAACTTTCTGACACCGGAAGTACAACAGCATTTTTGCAGTGGGGCGGGGAGAGGAGAAAGGTGAGGGGAAGCCCTAGGTTTGTGGGGAGGGGCGGGGAATCACTATCGGACGGGGGGTGGGTGGCACAGGGTACCCTCCCTGGAGTTGGGCCCAGTATCTCATCCGCCCTCCCTGTGTCTTGAATGCCCACTCGGGGACCAGCGGGCTGGGCCTGCAGTCGGGGCATAACAATAACTGTGGTAAATGTTATATGCTCATTATGTGCCCAGCACTGTTCTAAGCGCTGGGGTATATACAAGCTTCAGGTTGGACACAGGTCCTATCCCGAATGGTGTTCACAGTCTTCATTCCCATTTGACAGAGGGGATAACTGAGGTCCAGAGAAGTGAAGTGACTTGGCCAAGGTCAAACAGCAGAAGTGTGGCGGAGTCGTGGTGTGAACCCAGGTCCTCTGACTCCCGGACCCAGGATCTTGCCCCTCGGTGGATGGGTCTCCAAGGGGTGGATGGTCTCCGAGCCCATATCTCCCCGTGTCCCCCGAGCCCTTCCCAGCACCAGCAGGGGTGGAGGCCTCCGCCGCCGGGAGCAGCCGGGAGACAGGCCCGGGCAAGAGCAGGGAACCAGCGCCCGCCCTCCCCTCCCCTGCCTGCCCGGGATTAGAGAGTGGATGACAAACCCGGGCGGAGTCGGGCGGGGCAGACCGAGCTTTGGGGGCCCGGGGCCTCTCCGCCCACGGTGCCAGCCTCCCACAGCCAAGCCCCCGGCCCCGACCCTCCGCCCACCACAGACGCCATCTCCTGTGCCCCCCGCGTTGGTCCCCACCAGCGGGGTCCACACAACAGCCCGACTCCCCATTCCAGTTTGGACCCTCCCCGGGCTGCAGCAGGGGTCCCAGACACCACGTCCGTCCCCTATGCCCATTTGAGGGTCCCATGGGCGGAGAGCGGGGTGCCGCTGGCCATCTCCATCCACCCGAGGGGCCTCTCCGAGGGGGCAAACCCCCCCCAGTGCTTCCCCCCGCCGTGTCTAGATACCCGTCCCAAGGGGAAACCCCTCTTTTCTTCAGGTCCCCGTCCGGGACCGGATCCTGGCGAGGGCCTGTGTCGTGCCCCGGCCCGGCTCCATCTAGGCCTCCTGCTCCCACCCCTGGGCCAGGTGAGAGAAGCAGGGTGGGGGAAGGGGTGGAGGAGGAGGAGGAAAGGGAGGAGGAGGGAGAGCACAGCTGGGAAGCAAGATGAGCAGAGGCTGGGCTGGGTGTGGCAGGACAGGCCCGGGGTTTCCCTGCCCACTGCCGCCGCTCTGTCAACAGGAAGCTGGGTTTCTCATGGCCGGGTGGGGGTGGGGACGGACTGCAGGGCTCATGGACTGAGAAAGGCTCCCCGTTACCCCCACCCAGCTTCCCGGCCTCCTGGCCCAGGGCCAGCCTCTGTTCTGTTCCTCACGCCCCACCCCAGAGCGGCCCCCGGATATCAGAGTGGCCCTTGGGCGCCAGCCAACCCTGGGCAAAGAGTCTGTGTCTGGGAAAGAGACGGGCCCAGCACATGGCAGGCCTCCCCCGAACCTACTCTCGTCCAGCCGGTTGCCCTCCTCGAGAAGCAGCGTAGCTAGTGGATAGATGCTAGGCCTGGGAGTCAGAAGGACCGGGGTCTAATCCCAGGTCCGCCGCTTGTCTGCTGTGTGACCTTGGGCAAGTCGCCTTCACTTCTCTGGACCTGTTACCTCATCTGAAAAATGGGGATTAATGGTGTGAGTCCCATTTGGGACATGGACTGAGTCCAAATCGATGACCTTATCTACCCCAGCACTTTAAACAGTGCTCGGCACATAGTGAGCGCTTAACAAATACCGTCATCATCATCATCCCTGCCAGGCAATCTCACAGTTTAGGGCCCCAGCTGTGGCCCCCACTTTCCCTCCAACCGGGCCCTGGGGTCCGCTCACCTGAAACACCATTATCCTATTTATTTTGTTAATGAGATGTACATCACCCGGATTCTATTTAGTTGCTATTGTTTTAATGAGATGTTCTTCCCCCCCGATTCTATTTATTGCCATTGTTCTTGTCTGTCCGTCTCCCCCCGATTAGACTGTAAGCCCATCAAAGGGCAGGGACTGTCTCTATCTGTTACCGATTTGTACATTCCAAGCGCTTAGTACAGTGCTCTGCACATAGTAAGCGCTCAATAAATACTACTGAATGAATGAACACTGGACGTTAGGAGTGAAGGGAGCTTCACTCTGACCAAGGGCAGGGAGGAATCTGGGTCTTGCCTGTGCCCTCGGAGCTTCCGTCGTAGGTTTCATTCATTCATATTTATTGAGCGCTTACTATGTACAAACACTGTACTGAGCACTTGGGGGAATACAATAGAACAAGAGACACATTCCCTGCCCACAACTAGCTTACAGTCTAGAGGACGAGTTTCAATCCCAGTGCCCATGCCTCTTCTCCCCCTCACTCCCTGGGGTCAGGGGGAAAGACTGGTCTGGCCCAGCACCCCGGGGGAGATTACCATCCCCCCCACCCAATTCTCCTGTCCTCTCCCAGCAGGCGCTAGGCTCAGGGCAGAGCACCAGTCAGTGAGTGCTATTTATTGAGAGTTTATTGTGTGCAGAGCACTGGACTAAATGCTTGGGAGAGGACAATAGAAGACAGCAGGTGCTCGGTCAATCTTGCTAACTCATTTATTCAATCGTATTCATTGAGTGCTTACTGTGTGCAGGGAACTGGACTAAGCGCTTGGGAGAGAACGATACAACAACAGACACATTCCCTGTGATTCCAGCGCCAAATCCTATGTTTGCCCATGGCCCCCGTGGCCCAGTTGGCCTCCCCACAGGAGCGACAGATGTTGGAAGGCCTCCCCAGTGGCCGGGAGGCACTGGCCACTCTGCCTCTGGTTCTAGCCCAGGGCCCCAGAGCCAGGGCAGAGGGCGAGAGAGGGGCCAGAGAAAGGCCTGAGAGGCTGCCCTGATGGCTACCCAGTCGGGCCTCAGCTCCCAAGTCCTCCTTTGCCTAAATGCCCTCATCTCAGGGGGGTGAAACAGTATGGCCTAGTAGAAAAAGCCCAGGCCCAGGAGCCAGAGGACCTGGGTTCTCATCCTGGCTCCGTCACTTGTCCACTGTGTGACCTCGGGCAAATCGCTTCACTTCTCTGGGCCTCAGTTCCCTTATCTGTAAAATGGGGATGCAACTGGGGAGGGAGTGTTCCCTTAATTCATTCCCCTCTCCTCCAGCCCCAGCACTTATTTCCATATCTGTCAATTATTTATTTCTATTAATGTCTTTCTCCCCCTCTAGACTGGAAGCTCTTTGCAGGCAGGGAATGTGTCTGTTTATTGTTATATTCTCCTCTCCCAAGCGCTTAGCATTGACTGTCCTGTTCTCCCTCCTCCTTAGACTGTGAGTCCCATGTTGGAAAGGGACTGGGCCTGACCTGTCTGGGTGGACCCCAGGACTTAGACCAATACTTGACACATAGTAAGCACTAAACAGATGCCATAAAAAAACTACCTCCTCCTCTCACCTCCCCCACCGAGCCTCCACTCTACGCTCCCACATCCTGTGCTCCTGTCCCCGTTCCCTTCCTCGTCCCCTTACCCAGCCCAGAGAGAAGCCCTCAGGTAGCAGCACCCCCAACTCAGAGATCCAATGCCCCCTCCCCACCGCCACCCAACCCCATCCGTTCCCAGCCCACTCAGCCCCTCTCCTCGGGATAGCCCTCGGCTCTGCCCCCCCCGGGGCGACCTGCTGTTTGCCAACCTGCCCGTCTCTCTCCCGCCCTACCCGGCCGCCAGCTGCCGCTCGACCTCGGGAGAGAAGTGGCCGGCTTCACGCCGGAGAAGGGCCAGCCGGCGTCCTCGGGATCCCCCACTGGCTGGCGTGTCGGGGGATGGCCCCGCTCCGAGCCAGACCCTCGAATCCAGGGAGGCACCGGCCCCTCACTACCAGTCTCCCTTCCCATTCCGTCCCCAACGGGTACCCTCCAGGTGCCAATCCAACAGGGGAGCAGCAGGGCAGGCCAGATGGGGAGTCAGGACACCTGGGTTCTCGTTCTGGCTCTGCCACCTGCCTGCTGGGTGACCTTGGGCAAGCCACTTGACCTCTCTGGGCCTCGGTTTCCTCGACTGACAAATGGGGATTCAATACCTGTTCTCCCTCCCGCTTCGGAAGGTGAGTCCCCTGTGGGACAGGGACTGTGTCTAATCTACCTGTACTGTATCTACCCCAGCCCTCAGCAAAGTGCTAGGCACAGAGCAAATGCTGAAATATCACAAATGCCATTATGATTACTATTAATTGGAAGAAAAAGCCAAAGGTTTAGGCTGGAAGAGGCGGAGGAGGAGGAGAGAGTTACAGAATGCTTCTTGGCAGGGGTATGAAGCTTTGGTGTCAGCTCGTTGTGGACAGGGAACGTGTCCACCAACTCTGTTGTAATGTCCTCTCTCAAGTGCTCAGTCCAGTGCTCCACACACAGTAAGTGCTCAATAAATACCACTGATCGGTCGACTGACTGATTTGATTGATTGAGTTCTGCCCCAGGCAGAAAGGGTTTAAACTACTGAGGGAGATGCAGTGCATGTTGGGCGGGGAAAGGACGCTCGACCAGAGACCCTGTTCGGGGCCCATTTCTTCCCCTGCCCAGCGGGGGCAAATGGAGGCCCTGCCTCTCCCTGCCTCCAAGGAATGTGCACGGGGCAGATCAGAAAGCACTTTGGAGAATCAAAGGGTGGGTATCTTCATCTCCATCTTCATCATCCTTATTACTAGAAAAATAATAATAATGATAATTATATTTGTTAAGTGCTTACCCTGTGCCAGGCACTGTACACTGGGGGTGGATACAAGCAAATCGGGTTGAAGACAGTCCCTATCCCACGTGGGACTCACTCTTAATCCCCATTTTCCAGATGAGGGAACTGAGGCCGAGAGAAATGAAGTGACTTGCCCAGGGTCACACAGCAGACAGGTGGCGGAGCCGGGATTAGAACCCATTACCTTCTCCCAGGCCCGGGCTCTAGCCACTACACCATGACGCTTCCCATTACTCCAATCCCTTCCGGAGGGTATGGGTGTAACCACGCCCAGAGATGGTCCCCAGGAGTAATTCATTCATTCACTCATTCATTCAATTGTATTTACTGTACGCTTATTGTATGTGGAGCACTACACTAACTGCTTTGAAAGAGTACAATACCACAAGAAACAGTGACATTCCCTGCCCACAACGAACTTCCAATCTAGAGAGTCACTTCCAGGTCCCAAAGAGGAGCTTGGTATACCAAGGTCTGGGCACTGGGGGATTCCAGCTTAGGGAAGGGAGGCTGGAGGGCAACTACTCTGGAAGTTCGTGCAGGGCAGGGAACCTGTCCGTCAACTCGGTTGTATTGGCCTCTCCCAAGTGCCAATACAGTGCTCTGCACGCACTAGTGTGGGAGTTAGAAGGGCCTGGGTTCTAATTCTGGCTCTGCCACTTGTCTATGTGACCTTGGTCAAGTCACTTCATTTCTCTGGGCTTCGGGCACCTCATCTGTAAAATGGGGATTAAGACCGTGATACTATGTGGTCATCATGGACGCCACCTCCGGGCAGCTTACAGGTGAACCACAGGTCAACTTTGCTATGATCACACCCACCTGGGCTGTGAGAGCAAGAGCAGAGGGGCTGGACAGTGGGCAGCAGGACCAGGTAGGGCAGAGCCAGGGAGATATCTGAGGGTCCAAGGTTGGCAGCTGGGTTGTGGGATCTGGATTTGGCGAGGAAAGGGTTCCTAAGATAATAATAATAATGATGATGATGGTATTTGTTAAGCACTTACTGTGTGCCAGACACTGAACTAAGCACTGGGAAAGATACAAGCAAGTCAAATGGACACAGTCCCTGTCCCCCATAGGGCTCACAGTCTCAATCCCCATTTTACAGACGAGGGAATTGAGGCCCAAATGCGTCCACCAACTCTGTTGTATCGTCTTCTCCCAAGTCCTCAGTCCAATGCTCTGCACACAGTAAGTGCTTAATAAATGCCAGAGATCGATCGACTGACTGATTTGATCGAGTTCCTCCCCAGGCAGGACAGAAGGGGAATGAATGAATGAATGAATGAATGAATGAATGAATGAATGAATGACTGTGTCCAATCTGATTTGCTTGTGTCTACCCCAGTGCTTAGTACAGTGCCTGGAACATAGTAAGTGCTTAACAAATATCACAATTATTATTATTAACATCCCCCCACACACTGCTGAGCGAGCATGGTCTCTGGCCACTGTCCATGGTCACCCCAGGTTGGGAAGGGGAGAAGAGGGAGCAGAGCCCTGAGTCTTCCCCGCCCGTGAGACACCCCCAAACCTGCCTAGTGGGTTCCCCCCATGGGCATCTCGGTGTTTCTGCGCCTGGAACCCCCTCCCCCCTCCATATATACCAGACCCCCACTCTCCCCACCTTCAAAGTTCTATTAAGATGAATAATAGTAATGATGTTGATGATGGTATTAGTCAGTCAATCTTATTTACTGAGCGCTTACTGTGTGCCGAGCATTGTACTAAGTGCCTGGGAGAGGACCACAGAACAGATCCATTCCCTGCCCATAACAAGCTTACAGTCCAGCACTTCGTTAAGCGCTTACTACATTTCAAGCATCGTTCTAAGCGCTGGGGTAGGTACAAGCTAATCAGGTTGGATACAGTCCCTGTCCCGCTTGGGGCTCCCGGTCTTAATCCTCATTTTATAGATGAGGCAATTGAGGCCCAGAGAAGTGAAGCAACTCATCCAAGGTCATGCAGCAGACAAGCCGCGCAGCCGGGATGAGAACCCAGGTCCTGCTGACTCCCAGGCCCGGGCTCTACCTGCTAGGCCTTGCTGCTTCCAATAGCCCTCTTTTGCCCGGCTCCCTCCCCTTCCGTGCCGTCTCCCAAGAGCCATCTATGCACTTGTCTCTGTGACCTTTGGGCATTTGCTATTTGCCCCACCCTCAGCCCCACAGCACTTATGCACATATCTATAATTCTTTATTTACATTAATGTCTGTCTACTTCCCCCTCTAGACTGGTAAGCTCCTGGTGAGCAGAGAACATGTCTACCGACTGTTGTGTGGTACTCTCCCAAGGGCTTAGTGCTCTGTGTTCTGCACATGGTAAGCACTCAAATACAACTGATTGATAGATTCTGAACAGACCTGAGAAGCAGCATGGCCTTGTGGAAAGAGCCCGGGCCCAGGAGTCAGAGGACCTGGGTTTTAATCCCAGCTCTGCTGCCTGTCTGCTGTGTGACCTTGGGTGAGTCACTTTGCTTCTCTGCAGTTCTGTTTCCTCATCTGCAAAATGGGGATTTAATACCTGTTCTCCCTCCTACTTAGACTGTGAGCTCCTTGTAGGATAGTGACGATGCCTGACCTAATGATCTTGTGTCTACCCCAGTGCTTAGTGCAGTGCCTGGCACATAGTAAGTGCTGACCGACTACCGCAATCATCATTATTATTATTATTATTATTACCTTAAACCTTGGTTGCTTCCCCCCCTCCACCCCGTCAGCTCCTCGAGGGCAGGGAATCGATCACATTTACCATCTCTGTTGTACTGTCCTCTGCCAAGCACTCAGTACAGTGCTCAGCACACAGTAAGTATTCCGTGAATACCACTGATTAATTGATTGACAATCACCCAGCTCTTTGGCAAGGCCTTTCTTGAAAATAGCACAGAGCCCCAACCCCATTTCTCATCCACTCCTCCAAAGTGCCTCCCTATTGGATAGATGGGCACACAGAGGCCCAGAGAGGTTAAGTGACTTGCCCGAGGTCACCCAGCAGCAGAACAGAGATGGAGCCCAGGCTTCTGGGTGCCAGGGTGAGGGAACTCCTGCCCCCCATTACCCGTGGCATTCTCTTAGTAACTCCCAGCCAGTTTGAGGGAGCGCACGGCTAAGAGGTTGGTGACCTGGAATCTAGTGAGTCTATTTGGAATAGCGACTGTGTCCGATCTGTGTGTGCATGTATACACACACACACATATATATATGTATGTATCTATCTATCTATATATATATCACTTTTTTAATGCTACTTGTTAAGTAGTTACTATATGCCAGGCACTGAACTAAGTGCTGGGGCAGGTACACAAGAATCAGGTTGGACACAGTCCCTGTCCCACTTGGGGCTCACAGTCCAAGGGGGAGGGAAAACAGGGTATTCCACCCCCATTTTACAGATGAGGTAACTGAGGCACAGAGAAGTGAAGTGACTTGCCCGAGCAGACAAGTGGCAGAGCTGGGATTAGAACCCAGGTCCTCTTGACTCCCGGGCACGGGCTCTTTCCACTAGGCCAGATTGTTTCCTCAGTGCTCGGTAGAGTGCTTGGCACAAAATGCTTAACAGATAACCACTATTATTACATTAGTCCCAGAGCTGCTGGGTGACCTTGGGCAAGTCCCTTAACCTGTCTGAGCCTCAGTCTTCTCATCTGTAAAATGAGAAGAGTAATCCTTCCCATCCACTCCCTGCCTCCCAGGGGCTTTAGGAGGACAACCGAAAGGAGTAATGGCAAAGTTCTCTGGAAAATACAAGCGCAATGTACAGTCAAGGAATTATGATATTATTCATCTCATTATTCCTATCCAGCGGCCACCCCCGGGGAAGGGTGGGGGTGGTGACTGGCCTCTAGGAGTCATTTGGACCCAGTTCCGGTGCCAGGTCAGAGCCGGGGCCACGGGCTCCCGGTTGACAAGGTCGGGGACCCCGGGTCCCTCATGAGCCTGGCACTTTCGCATCGGCGGCCTCCTTATCAGACAAACGGTCGCTGGCATTCACTGAGCGTTTGCTAGGTGCAGAGCACTGTACTGCGAGTTGGGAGGAGTCTTATACCATGGAGTCGGTGCCCTGGGAAGACAGGGGGAAGGGGGATTCTTCTCCCCATTTTGCAGCCGAGGCCCAGAGAGACTCCGTGCCCTGGGCAAGCCCACCCTCCGAGGGCCGCGGAAGGGCCGGGCCTAGAACTCGGGTCTCGCGCGTGAGCGCCAGAGCCGGGCCCCACTTTTCCTCTTCCTCCTGGCGGGCAGGCGGCGAGGGCAGAGTCTGGCCGGCGTGGGCACACCCACCCATTTCATTACGGACCCCGACCCCAGGCTAATCAATAACCCGGATTTTGGCGGGCAAGAACCCAGAAGAACCCGTCGGGCCCCACGACCGACCCCGTCCCCGCCGGCCTAGCTCGGCCTCCTGGGTCTCCCAGATTCCCAGATTCCCGCCCGGCTCCTGGCCCAGATTCTCCGCTCTTCCCTGGAAAGCCTCCCGAATCCTCTCCCCGGGCGCCCAGGTGCGGCCGAGAGCCGCCGAGCGGCTTCTCCTCCAGGAAAACCGGGGCTCGGGGACGGACCCGGCTGGCGCGGTGACCTGGATGCCGGGGAAAACTGTGTCACCTCCAGAAACCTCATTACCACCGTGACGGTGCTCCCCGCTCCCCCTCCCTCTCGGGCCGGGCGGGCTGGCGGGCTTTTGGCTCGGTGGCCAAGCGTGCCCACGACGGCGGGTAGTGGAGGGGGCTGACCCGGGGTTCGTGGGGCCGGGGAGGGGGCCCCCCAGGCTGAGTCTTTCCCGGAGCTCCCCCGCGGCCCTCCCCCGGGCAGCGGGCAGCGGGCACCGGGCAGGGCACGAGCGGACGGAGGCTGGCACAAATGCTTATTCATCCGGGCCGGGCCGACGGCCGATGAAGAGCTGGGTTTGAGTCGGTGGGCGGGAACGGATCGTGCCGGAGAAAGGCGCGGCGGTCCCGGGGGGTCTCCCCCTGCCATGCCCTGCTCGTTGGCGCTCCCGCGACCCGAAGGCCCTCGTGGCCGTCCACGACGGCCCCCGGCTTCGCCCACATAATCCCCGCGGGGAGCGGCGGCGGGGGCGGGTCCGCACAGGCACGCACCGTCCCCAGCCCTCCGGGGAGCCGGCTCGGGAGGAACGCTTCCACGCCCCTCCCCCCAAAACGCATCCCCTCCGCCCCCCTCCCCCAAATGCACTTGTCTCTCCCAGCCCGTGGCTGCTGCAGAGTCGGCAATGCCCTACCCCGAGGCTGGGGCCCCGAAATCCCTGAACCAGCCGGGAGGGGATGAGGATAATCCTGGGACCGGAGAAGGGAAAGGCAGCGGGCGGGGGTGGGGGGATGGGGTGGGGTGCACGCAGGAAGAGAAAAAGCGGGGAAGGGGTGTGTTGGGGGGGTGGAGGCCGTTGTGTTCCCGGATCCTGGAGGCTGGTGGGCGGGAGGGAGATGAGGAATTGGGGGGACGGGAAGGAGGGGGGTTGGGGGAGGGGGGGACCCCCGGGTGGGAAGGGTGTGCGGCTGTGCGCATGCCCGGGAGGGAAGGAGGGCTGAGGACGAGGGTGGAAGGAGGTCAGAGGGCCAGACAAGGGGCCAAGGTGGAGCCGGACAGGTGGATGCCCAGCGGGCCCGCGGCGGGAGCCGCAGGCCGGGACGGCTTGGAGGGTGGCTTGGTGGGCGAGCCCGGAGGGGAGGGAGAGGCCGGCTGCGGGGCAGCAGAGGCAAGGCGGGGAGGAGCGAGGGACGACGCCCCCACCGGAGCCCGGCCCGGCCCGGGGGCCCGGGAGTCCGCCAAGGAGGACTGACACCCGCCTGGGCTTCGGCTGAGGCCCAGCCTGGCAGGACTCGGATCCAGGGGGCAGAGGGGGGCAATAAATGGCGGGGGGCGCAGAGAGGGGTGGCGGGTGTGCCAAGTGGACAATAGGGGTGGGCGTGCAAGGAGGACTATGGGGGAGGGGGACGGGCCAGGAGGACGATGGGGGGGGGGGGAGAGCTTGCCAGGGGGGCGACAGGGAGGTGCGTGCAAAGAGGACGATAGAGGGGCGCGGGCAAGGAGAACGATAAGGCTGAGCGTGCAAGGAGGGCGGGGGGGAGGGGGAGTGTGCAAGGAGGACGATGGGGGGAGCGTGGGAAGTGGCGGGGGTCCCAAAGGAGGGCGGTCTGGAGCGGGAAGGAGCCAAACCAAAGGTGGGGGGTGGAAAAGCGGGTGCGGGGGGGGGGGTCGGCGAGGGGAAGGGGGGAGAACGGGTGACAGGTGAGGGGGCGGGGCCTGAGGCGGGGCTCAGGTGAGGGGGGCGCGAGGCGGGAAGGGCGTCAGGCGCGCGCGCGGTCCCCCGCCCCCCCCCCCCCCCCGCCCCGCGGACCACCCCGGCCGCTTCGCTCACCCGCAGGGCGGACAGGTCGATGTCGTCCAGGCTGCGGGCGGGGGCCGGGTCTCCCATGGCCGGGGGAGCCGGAGGGGGAGAGGGGAAGGGGTCCGCTTCACGCTCCGGCCCGGCGGAGGCTGAGCCCGCCGCCGCTGCACCTGCCCCGCCGCCGCCGCCGCTCCGGCTCCGGCTCCGGCTCCTGCTGCGCCTGCCGCTGCTTCTCCCCCATCGGGAAACACGGCCGCCGGGGACGGAGAAAGGAGGGAAGAAGGGAGCGGCGGCAGCAGCTTCCTCCTCCTCCTCCTCCTCCTCCTTCTCCTTCTCCTCAGCCACCCACCGCCTCGCCTCCCTGACGGCCCGACTGACGGCGCTGACAGCGGCGGAGCGCCCCGGTCTCTACTGCGCAGGCGCCGGCGGGGGCGGGCTGGGCAGGCAGGGAGCGCGCGCGCGCGCCAGGCGCCCCCGCCCCGCCCGCCTGCGCGCGCGATAGGGTGAGCGCGAGGCCCGGAGCGGGAAGGGCGCGTGCGCGAGAGCCCTTGGGTGAGGAGGAGGGGGCGGGGCAGTCGGGAAAAGGTGTCTCGCGCGGCCACGCACGCGTGTTCCCTTCGGCCCCCACCTAATCGCCCCCGCACCTCACATACACACACCTAGAGAGAGCCCCCCCCCGGTTTCCTTGGCAACGCCTGCGATGCGGGGTGGTTGGCCTCGTGGAGGCACACACACACTCCAAACAATCGCCGTCACCATGGCAACGGTTGCCTCGCGAGAGGGGGGCGGGGAGGGCGGTGCCCCCCCCCACCAAGAGGCACGTGCTGCCTGAAGGGCGCAGGCCGCCTCAGCCCCGAGCCTCCCCTCAGTCATGGCTGAGGGGAGCAGGCCGAGGAGGCCGAGTTCACCTACCAATCAATCAATCGATCGATCGTTTTTATTGAGCCCTTGGTGCTAGAGCACCGTACTAAGCGCTTGGGAGGGGACACTACAACAATAAACAGATACGTCCCCTGCCCTCAATGAGCTTCCAGTCCAGAGGGGGAGATGGACACTAGTAGAAATCAATAGATGAAGATGGATATAAGTGGTGTGGGGATGAATAAAGGGAGCAAGTCAAGATGACGCAGAGGGAGTGGGAGAAGGGGAAAGGAGGGTTTAGTCAGGAAAGGCCTCTTGGAGGAGATGGGCCATCGATAAGGCTTTGAAGCAGGGGGAGAGTCATCGTCTGTCAGATATGAAGAGGGAGGGTGTCCCAGGTGGAACCCCATTGTGGAAATGACTCAGATGCCTTAGGTGCTTTAGGGCCACTCTGCCTCCTGCAACAGGTCACTTGGACCCTCAGGAAGGGCCAAGAGGTTTTTTTTTGGTTGTTTGTCTTTATTTTTATTGTATTTGTTAAGCACTTACTATATGCCAGGCACTGTACTAAGCACTTGAGGCTAATCAAGTTGGACACTGTCCATGTCTTACATGAACTCTAGACTGCAAACTCATTATGGGCCGGAAATGGGTCGGCTAATTCATTTATACTGTAGTCTCCCAAGTGCTTAGAAGAGTGCTCTGCACATTGCAAGGGCTCAAAAAATATCATTGAATGATGGGGCTCACAGTCTTAATCCCCATTTTACAGATGAGGTATCTGAGGTCCAGTGGAGTGACTTGCCCAAGGTCACACAGCAGACAAGGAGCAGGGCTGGAATTAGAACCCGGGTCATCTGACTCCCAGGCCCATGCTCTATCCACTGGGCCCCGCTGCTTCCTAGAGTTGCCCTTCCTAGGGGACCAGGGCTCCCACCACCCCAGGGACCCGGCCACAGAAACACTAGCCACATCTGATCCTTCCCCTAAATAGTTTTGGTGGTGACATGGACCCTACCGAGACATTATCTGGGTAATCCAGATCCCCAGAATCCACTTCAACCTCAACTCTCTGGACAACTGAGCCTCAAAAGATCATATTATTATTAATAATTAATAATGGTACATTTCAAGGGCTTACCATGTGCCAAGCACTGTACTATGCACTGGGGTAGATACAAGTTGATCAGGTTGGACTCAGTCCCTGTCCCACTCACACTCTTAATCCCCATTTATAGCTTAAAATAACCAGAGAACTTGAGGCCAGTGGCCAGGTCTCTCTGGGACCAAGCAAATTTTTTGAAGAGGCTTCTGGTAAAATAACTTCCATTTTTGGTCTCAATTCACACGAGGGAAATCTCACTTTCGGTGCCAAGCTAGCCTGAGTGGGAATTTCGCTATGCAGACACAGAGTGGGAACCACAAATCTCTAGTCCCATCCCCACATCTCCCCGAGAAACCCTAGCCTCACCCTGTCCAGTCACAGATGAATGAGGAAATGTAAAATTTGCTAGATTCATGGGTGCTGTGATGTTAGAATAGCAGGAGGGGGAAAATGGAAGGGAAGGCCACCTGGAGGAGGTGCCTTTTTTAAGGAGCACTCTGAGGAAGGAATGGGGTGAGATTTGGTGAAGTGGGGGTGCAGGAGAGGACTCTTCCTCCCCCCCCAAAGCTTTATTGAACACCCATCTCCTCCAAGAGGCCTTCCCTGACTAAGCCTTCCTTTCCTCTTCTCCCACTTCCTTCTGTGTTGCCCTGACTTGCGCTCTTTCTTCATCTCCCACCCACAGTACTTCTGACCACAGCTGTAATTGATATATTTATTTTAATGTCCATCTCCCCCTCTTGACTGTAAGCTCATTGTGAGCATGGAAGGTGTCTGTTTATTGCTATATTGTCCTCTCCCAAACTCATGTCCAGTGCTCTGCACACATTAAACGCTCAATAAATACAAATGGATGGTTAAATGAATGAAGGGGGAAGGAAGTGGGGGTGAGGGTGAAGAGTGTAGGTGTTCTAGGCAGGGGGAAAGGTATGAGCAAAGGGTTGGAAGTGAGGGAGTCAAGAGTGAGGACTAACAAATCAATTTATTGAGGCTTTGAGTCTGTCTCTTTCCTCAACCTCTGCTCCCAAATTCAAAAGCCTTTAGAAAGCAGCATGGCCTAGTTGAAAGAGCGCGGGCCTGAGAGTCAGAGGACCTGGGTTCTAATCCCAGCTCTGCCGCATGTCTGCTGTGTGACCTTGGGCAAATCATTTCTCAGGGCCTCAGTTAACGTCATCTGTAAAATGAGGATCAAGAATGGGAGCCCCATGTGGGACAAGGACTGTGGCCAACCTGATTGCCCTGTATCTATTCCAGTGCTTAGAAGAGTCCTTGGCTCATAGTAAGTGCTTAACAGATACCACAATTATTATTATTAGTGGCAGGAGGTGAGGAAGAAGCAGGGGAGGTTGAGAGGGAGGACAGGGTGGGGATAGTCCATGAGCCAAATGAGGGGGCTGATCTTTTTTTTTTTTCTTTTTAAATTATATTTGTTAAACACGAGGTGCCCACCCTATACAAAGGGTTGGGGTAGATCCAAGCTAATCAGATGGGACACACAGTCTTAATCCCCACTTCACAGGTGAGGTAACGGAAGCACAGAGAAGTTAAGTGACTTGCTCAAGTCACTCAGAAGGCAATGGTGGAGGCTGGATTAGAACCCAGGTCTTCAGATTGCTAGGCCCCTGCTCTTTCTTAATCGAGGCCTTCCATGATTAAGCTCTCTCTTCCCTGTCTTGCTCTCCCTTCTGCATCATCAATGCACTTGGATCTTTGACCTTTGGACATTTAATATTTGCCCACCCCTAACCTCACAGTACTTGTGTACATATCTTTAAATTATATATTGTAAATTAGTTATTTATTCATATTGTCTGTCTTCCCCACCGAAACTGTAAGCTCGCTATGGTCGGGAAATATGTCTGCTACTTCTTTTGTATTGTACTCTCCCAAGCACTTAGTACAGTGCTCTGCACATAGTGAGCACTCAATAAATACCGGATTGTGTAATTTTATTTATTTGTATTGATGTCTGTCTCCCTTCCTCTAGACTCATATTAAGCTTGTTGTGGGCAACGTGGCTCAGTGGAAAGAGCACGGGCTTGGGAGTCAGAGGTCGTGGGTTCTAATCCCGGCTCTACCACTTATCAGCTGTGTGACTTTGGGCAAGTCACTTAACTTCTCTGTGCCTCAGTTACCTCACCTGTAAAATGGGGATTAAGACTGTGAGCCCCACGTGGGGCAACCTAATTACCTTTTATCTACCCAGCGCTTAGAACAGTGCTTGGCACATAGTAAGCACTTAACAAATACCAAAATTAATATTAGTGTTGTACTTTCCCAAGAGCTCAGACCAGTGCTCTGTACACAGTAAGAGCCTCGATGAGTATGAATGAATGAATGAATGAATCGATTGATTGATTGGGTAGCCCGGATAAAGTCCAAACTGAAACCAATTCAATCTCCATCTCCCTCCAGTTTGGGTCGGGATCCAATCAGCCAGGACCTCTCCCCCACACTCATCCCCACCCCCTGACCGTGCCATTTGTTAAGCGCTTACTCTATGCCGAGCACCATATCAGTAGCAGCGGGGCCTAGTGGAAAGAGCACTGGCCCGGGAGTCAAAAGGACCTGGGTTCTTATTCCGGCCCTGCCACTTGTCTGCTGCGTGACCTTGGGCAAGTCACTTCACTTCTCTGGGCCTCAGTGTCTTCGTCTGTAAAATGGGGATTAAGTCGTGAGCCCCATGTGGGACAGGGAGGGTCTGTGTTCAATCCGATTTGCACGTGTTCACCCCAGCACTTAGTACAGTGCCAGGCACATAGTAAGGGCTTAACAAATGCCACAGTTATTATTATTCAATTCATTTGTTTTTATTGAGTGCTTATTGTGCGCAGAGCACTGTACTAAGCATTTTATTATATTAATATATATTTTTATAATATTCTAAAAATATATATTAATATAATAAAATGCTTAGGTTAGATACAGGATAGTAGCAGCAGTATTTATTGAGTGCTTACTTTGCGTAAACCCGTTATAGGCAGGCAATATGTCTGCCGATTTTGTTGTCTTGGAGCCTCCCAAGTGCTTAGTACGGTGCTCTGTACACAGTAAGCACTCAGAAAATACCATTGATTGATTGATTGATTCCAGAGCACTGTAGTAAACAATGGGAAAGAGTCTATAGGTGGGAATTAAAAATGGTCCCTGTCCCTTGAAGGGCTCATGATCTATGAATATAATAATAATAATATTGCTATTTGTTAAGCACTTACTCTGTGCCTGGCACATGTACTACGCACTGGGGTGGATACAAGCATATTGGGTTGGACACAGTCCCTATCACACACTGAGCTCCCAGTCTCAATCCCCATTTTACAGATGAGGTAACTGAAGCCCAGAGAAGTGAAGTGACTTGCCCAAGGTCACCCAGCAGACAAGTGGCAGAGCAGGGATTAGCACCCATGACCTTTTGATTCCCCAGGCCGTGCTCTATCCACTACACCGCTTCGGGGGAGGACTGGAGGCGGATCCATCGGGAGCAAAGAAACACTAAAACATAAATACAGCATAGAGGACAAGGACAGCGACACAATACACAAAAGGCAAACAAAAGTCAATAGGGAGCCGTAGTCAGAGCAGCAGAACCTCTCCTCGTGATTCAGAGTCCACAGCAGTGTCCATGCAGTCACTAGCTGTCTCCAGGTTCTCTGAGGTCTCATGCTGCAAGACCTCCTCTCATTCCCGCTGCGGGTGGGAGGAGGGGAAAACAGGACAGAAAGGGGGTCTCCTCGATGGTGAGGAGGGGAGTCGGGGACAGCCCTGGGCGGCGGGGAGTCTATCGGTCAGTCAAGTCAACTGTATTTACTGAGCACTGACTGTGTACACAGCACTGGACTAAGCGCTTGGGAGAGGACAATATAACAGAAACATTCCCTGCCCACAATGAGTTTACAGTCTAGAGGGGGGACAGGCATTAATAGAAATAAATAAATGATGGAGATGGACATAGTGCTGTGGGGCTAGGTGGGGACAAAATGAAGGGAACAAGTCAGGGTGATGCAGAAGGGACTGGAAGAAGAGGAAAGGAGGGTTAAGCAGGGAAGGCCTCTTGAAGGCAGTTTGCTTGGCCGCAGTGAGGGATGTCGAGAGCAGGCAGGAAGGCGAGGAAGAAAATGCCGGGTGTTTCTTTCAGACACGGTCCCTGTCCCCCACTGGGGCTCTCTAAAGGGGAGGGAGAACAGGTATGTGCCCTGCATTTTACATTTGAGGAAATGAGGCCCAGAGAAATCAAGTGACCTGCCCTAAGTTACCCAGCAGGCTGGTGGCAAAGCCGGAATTAAAACCCAGTGGCATTTGTTAAGGACTTACTACGTGCCAGGCACTTTATGAAGCGCTGGGATGGATACACGCAAATCGGGTTGGACACAGTCCCTCTCCCTTGTGGGGCTCATAGTCTTCAACTCCATTTTACAGCTGAGGTAAGTGAGGCACAGAAAAGTTGAGTGACTCGGCCAAGGTCACACAGCCAAAAATTGGCGGAGCTGGGATTGGAACCCAGGTTCAGTTGACTCCCAGGCCCAGATTCCTTCCACTAGGTGAAGCACTGGTTCCCAGGGGTTGTGGGGGAGGGAAAGAAGAGAAGGCTTCAAACCCACCCCCGGAACAGCTCCAGGCTCTTGAGCTCTGGGCTGACACATCATGACCCAACAGACTCCCTGGGAGGTTGAGTCACAGGTGTGTGTTGGGGAAGGGGGGATGACGACACCCAAACTGGAGAGGCAAGAGAGAAAGAGAGTCCAAGCGAGATGAGAGGGAAACAGAGACCAAAAGAAATGAGAGACCAAGAGACAAGATAGAAAAAGAGTCAGAGAGCTGACAAAGGAGAGGCTGAGGGACAAGAGAAAACAGAGACTGAGAGAGATGAGAGAAAAACAAGTAGGGAGAGATGAGAGAGTAACAAAGGCCGAAAGAGATGAGAGAGAAACAGAGGCCGGGAGAGATTGGAAAAGACACAGAAGCTGAGAGATATAGGGACATTTTTTGAGAGACACAGAAGTTTCTGCCCTCTGTGGTTTCAATATTTTTACCCTGGGGGGGGGGGGGGGGTCTGCGGGTTGTGTGTATGTGTGTGTGTGTGCATACAGGTGGGTTTCCTGAACCCACACTAGACTGACAATTCCCTGAGGTGAGGGATGGATTAGGTACATATCCCTCCCTCTCTTTCCCTCACCTCTTTCTCTGTCTCTTTGTCTGCCTCTTTCCTCTCCATTTCTCAGTCTCTCTCTCTCTGTTTCTGCCATCTGTGCTGTCTGTAACTAGCACAGAAATGCACAGGCTCTCCCCAAAAGCGGCGTCTGAGTAAGCAGAGAAGTGACAGATGGGAGGGAAGATGGTGGTGGAGGCGGGGGGTGATGGGGCTAGGGGTAGGAGGGGAGGATGTGGGTACCAGGGCAATCCAGTAGGTCTGCCTGGAGGGGACAGAATTTGAACTGAGCTCTGAGGGGGCCACTGGCCCAGGGCGGAATAGACAGGGCAGGAACCAGGAGGGCACGCATCCCCAGGGCCTGTTGCTGGGCATGAAATCCAAATGCTATTGGCACCATCTCTTTTCAGACACGTTTCAAGTCAGCAGGTGCTTAAGACAGTGCTCTGCGCTCAGTAGGCACTCAACAAATACTCTTGATGGATTTGTTCATTCATCCTTGGATGGGAAGGGGAGAGGCTCCAGGGGGTGTCCGGACTAGTGAAGGATGATAAGGGTGGGAGAGGGCAGTCGTAAGAAGCAGCAAGGTGTAATGGATAGGGCACGGGCCCGGGAGTCAGAGCATGGCTCTGCCACTTGTCTGCTGTGGGACCTTGGGCAAGTCACTTCACTCCTCTGGGCTTCAATTACCTCAGATGGGGATTGAGACTGTGAGCCCCATGTGGGACAGGGACTGGATCCAATCCGATTCGCTGGGCTCAACTCCAGCGTTCAGAACAGGGCCGGGCACGTGGTAAGCGTATTAAAAAATAAAAGGGAGCTGGGAGGGAGGCGAAGGCTGGATCAAACGTCCCTCCAACACCGTTCCCCCCCACCCCCCGACCAAGCATGGAATCCAGAGAGATACCCTTTTCTAATGTTTATTTAGGAAATAACAAAAGTGTCTGAGTCCAAAGTTATAAAGTGTCTGAGTCCAAGGTTAGTGTCTATGAGCCAGTGGGCGGGGGGATTAGTGTGGATCCCCCACCCCTCTTTCGGGGGACGAAGTGAGGGGGGCCAAGGGAGGACGTGGGGGGTCTAGCCAGGGATGGGTCCGGAGTGGGTGAGCCTACGTTGCTCTATTGGTCCTGGGGCACAGTGGTCTGACTCGGTCCCCCCGGGGAGCGAGGGGGGCATCTTATCCCGGGGCATCCCGCCGACTCCCCCCGGCCGTTTGGGGGATCTCGGAGTGCGTCTTCGGGTGCTCGAAGGAGGCTGGGGGCGTCCGGCACGGTCCGGTCACGTCCAGACCTCGACGGGCACCATGCCCTCCTTGCTGTTGAGCGGCGGGAGCAGCGACTCCTCCTCCAGGAACTTGAGCGGGAAGCGGACGAGGTGTCCGCGGAGGCGGGCCAGCTCCGGCCGGGCCAGCGCGGGGCTCACCGACGCCAGCGGCTCGGCCGCCGCGTACTCCCGCAGCGCGCGCAGCGACGGCGTGGCGTCCGTGGGCAGGCAGCGGAAGATCTGCGCGGGGGGTGGGGGGGAGGGAGGGAGGGAGGGTGAGGGGCGGGGCCTCCCGTCGGTCACGCCCCTCCGCCAATCGCCGCCCGCCGGCCCCGCCCTCCCGCCAATCGCCGCCCGCCCAGACCCCTCCGGCCCCGCCCACCGCCGCGCGCCTGGAGCCCCGCCCGCCGCCGCCGCTAGGGGGCGCCGCTCCCCGGGCCCCGCCCACCTGCTCGTAGATGTCGGCGTTGGTCTGGGCCGTGTCCCGCCAGCGGCGGAAGAAATCCTCGCAGACCGGATCCCGCAGGTCCAGGCCGGGCTGGGCTGCAGCCCCCAGGATCACACTGCGGGGGGGGGCCGCCGAGACTCAGACACGCCCCCCCCAGCTCGACGCCCCCCCCAGCTCGACGCCCCCCGCTCCTACTGCGCCCCCTTCTGGCCGCCCCGAGAAAGCCCCCGCCCTCCCTGGCCCACCTGAAGCAGTGTTTGCGCAGGCTGAGGGCGAAGCGTCCCGCCTGGTACCGCTGCCCGTCCATGAGCGACGGCTCCATCTCCGTGTCCTCCACCAGCACAGCCAGCTCGCTGTCCCGCTTCCCCAGCAGGCTCCGGTCGTTGATGTTCGCCGAGCCTGGGGTGGTGGGGTGGTGGGCCGGTGGGGCGGCCCACCTTCCTTCCTTCACTCCTCCAGGCCCCCTCCACACTCCCCCCGGGGCCAGCTGCTTCCCTG
The DNA here is from genome assembly GCF_004115215.2 of Ornithorhynchus anatinus. Classification (NCBI taxonomy): domain Eukaryota; kingdom Metazoa; phylum Chordata; class Mammalia; order Monotremata; family Ornithorhynchidae; genus Ornithorhynchus; species Ornithorhynchus anatinus. Next base: position 7,423,314 of record NC_041753.1, on the reverse strand, counting down.
CTCACCTCTTACTACTCCCTGAACCTCCCACAAACCCTCTCAGCCTCCAACTCCACCCAAAATCTACCTCCCTGACTTCCCCTAACCCCTCAAATCCCCCAGTTTCTCCTGGCCTCCTCCCAACCTCTCTGGACTTCCACAGCTCCCCTTGGCCTCCATCCCTGCCCCTCCCGGCCTCCTCTCAGCCTCTCCGGACTCCTCCGGCCTCTCCTGGCCTCCTCCCTCCTTCTGGGCTCCATTCCCTCCTCCTCCTCCTGGTCTCCTCCCGGCCTCTCCCAGCCTCCCCCCAACTCTCCTGTCTCTCCCGGTCTCCCCGCAACGGGCCTGACCGATGATGACGGTGCGGTCGTCGGCGATGAGGAGCTTGCTGTGCACGTAGACGAGCTCGGACAGGATCTTGCCACCCAGCTCCCCGTGGGTCCTCAGGCCACACACCGACAGGAACTCCCGCCACTCGGTGCCCACTGGGTCGAGGGGGTGCAGGGGCCGGGTTGGCGGCCGGCGGGCCCTTCCTCCGTCCCCGCTCCCCTCCACGGTCCGGCCGGAGGGGAGGGCCTGGGCTCATGGAGGGGGGCCCGGGAGAGGGAAGCGGGAAGGCGGGTGTGGGGGAAACTCAGGAGGCGGGCATCGCGGAAGGACGAGTTTGAGGAAGAGCAGGGGGTGTGCCCGGTGGGCATCGAGGACTCCCAGAGGGCGGGCGGGGGGCGCAGAGCTAGGAACTTGTGTGTGTAGGGGAGAGGTGGACGGCCTACCCCTCCACCCCCATGCCGGACACTCACTTGCCGCCTTCAGACGGTGGAGAATTGAATATTCGCCCCGACACAGGGTCCTGGTGTGAGGGGAGAGAGAGAGGCAGAGTTGGGGATGAGGGGGTGAGGTTGGGGACAAGTGTGAAGGCACAGAGGTGGCTTTAGGGGGGAGGTGGGGGTCCCAGTGGAACCCCTGGGGAGGGCGGGGGAAGGGGTCACCGACCTGTAGGTGAAGTGCAGGATGGCTTGTATGGCGTTCCCGCCCCCGGTGGAGATGTCTCCCTCGAAGCCGGGTAGCAGGGGCAGCAGGATGAACACGCGGAAGCGTTCCCCCTTTCTGGGGCAGGAGACGGAGAGCGGAGAATGGCGGGGGAGGGGTGCAGGGGGCCCAGCTGGTCAGCCCTGCCCCCTCCTTCCCAGCCCAGTGCCCTGTGGGAGCCCTTCCCCCTCCCTCTGCCTCCTCAGATGCCTCCTCTACCCAGGGACTGTAAGCTCATTCCAGACTATAAACTCCTTAATTATGGTACTTGTTAAGCATTTACTATGTATCAAACACTTTTCTAAGCACTGGGGTGGATACAAGTTAATCAGGTTGGACTCAGTCCCTGTCCCACCCAGGGCTCACGGTCTAAGTACCACGTATCCGCTGCCTGACCTTGGGCAAGTCACTTCACTTCTCTGTGCCTCAATTACCTCATCTGTAAAATGGGGATTGAGACTGTGAGCCCTATGTGGGACAGGGACTGTGTCCAACCCGAATTGCTTGTATCCACCCCATCGCTTAGTACGGTACTTGGCACATAATAAGCGCTTAACAATCCTAATTATTATTAAGTAGGAGTCTTGGACTCCTCCTATAAGTCTCCTCTAGACTGTAAGCTTGTTGTGGGCTGGGACTGTATCTGTTTATTGTTGTATTGTACTCTCCCAAGTGCTTATACAGTGCTCTGCTCACATTAAGTGCTCAATAAATACGATTGAATGAATGAAAGAATAGGATTTCATCCCCTTTATAAAGATGAGGTAACTGAGGCACAGAGAAGTTAAGTGACTTGCCCAAGTTCAGCCGGGGATGAGAACCCAGGTCCTCTGACTTCCAGGCCTGGGCTCTTTCCACTAGGCGATGCTGCTTGTGGGCAGAGAATTGGCGTGGCCTAGTGGATAGAGCACAGGCCCATGAGTCAGAAGGACCTGGGTTCTATTCCCAGTTCCACTTATCTGCTGTGTGACCTGGGGCAAATCCCTTTACTTCCTGAAAAACGGGGATTGAGACTGTGAGCCCCTTGTGCGACTGGGACAGTGTCCAACCTGATTATCTTGTACCTACCCCAGTACTTAGTACAGGGCCTGGCACATAGTGAGTGCTTAAAAAATACCTTGGGAGGAAAAAAAACATGTCTCTCAATTCTCTTGTATTAGACTCTACCAAGAGCATAGTACAGTGCTCTGCACCCAGTTAAGTGTTCAATCAATATGACTGACCATCCCCCTCGGTGGATGCCCACCCCACATACCCTCCACGTTCTTCCTACACCTTTCCCTGGGCCTCTCCCCTCTCCTATGGGGCCCAATGAGGCTCAGACCCCGGCCGGACTGGTCAGCCCAGACCAGGCCCTCTGCGTCCCTACGCTCTCCCCACGCCCCCTCTTTCCCTCCCCAGCCGGTTCCCCCCACTCACTTATGGGCCAGTAGGATCCGCTCCACAATGGCATCCCCGACTGTGTTGAACACCGTCCGCCCATCCGTGCAGCTGATGAAGAACTGGTTCTGGCCGGAGCGGGGTGAGGGAGGAGGAGAGGGGTCAGGACCCGGCTCCACACTGTGGCCCGGTGAGATTCCCATGCACTCCCTACCCTTCCCCCAGCCTCTCCCACCTCGATGTATAGGAAGTGGCGGCTGTGGCGGATGGTGTGGAGGTAGGCATTGAGGATGGAGCTCTCCTGCGTGCCCGCCGACCAGCGGTCAACTGACCGGAGCACCTTTCCGGGGCGGAGGAAGGGGAAAATGGAGGAGGAGGAAAACGGAGGAGGAAGGGGAAATGGAAGAGGAGGAAAATGGAAAAGGGGAAAATGGAGGAGGAGGAGAAAAATGGAGAGGGAAAGGGAAAATGGAGGAGGAAGGAGAAAATGATGGAGGAAGAAGAGGAGGAGTCAGTGTACTCTCACTGGGTCCCACTCCTCCTCTCCTCTCTGTGGCTGTCTGTCCGTCCATCCGTCTGTCTGTCTCACTGGTCCTGGTGCGGTCTACCCTCCATAGCTCTACTGTCCCTCCGTATCTCCCCACACTGCCACTTCCCATCCCTGTAACAAATTTGAGGGCCCCTCTCCCCTGCTAGGTCGATCGCTCCTTGAGGGCAGGGATCGGGACTACTTCCAATGCGGCAGCCTCACAAGCTCTTAGTCCAGTGCTCTGCCCGCAGTCAGCACTCGGCAGTAATTATAATAATTATGGTATTTGTTAGGCACTTACTATGAGCTAAGCCCTGGGGTAGATACAGGATAATCTGGTTGGACACAGTCCATGACCCCACAGGGCTCAAAGTCTAAGTAGGAGAGAGTAGGATTTAACCCTTACTTTACAGATGAGGAAACTGAGACCCAGAGAAATGGAGTGACTTGCCCAAGGTCACACAGCAGATGAGCGGCAGAGTCTGGAGTAGAACCCAGGTCCTCTGACTCCCACTAGGCCATGATGCTTTTGGTAAATGCCAATTATTGACTGATTGATTGATGCCTTCTGTATTATTCTGCCTCACTGTTCCCATTGCCTTTCCCTCACCGCCTTGTCTCTCACAATTCTATCTGTCTCTCTTCTTTATTCTACCACTTTTCATCTCATTCACTCATTCATTCAATGGTATTTATTGAGCGCCTCCTGTGCAGAGCACTTTACTAAGCACTTGGGAAAGTACAACAATAGACACATTCCTTGCTCACAAGGAGCTTACAGTCTATCTCTGTCTCTTGCCCTGGGCCTCTCTCCCCTTATCTCTCTCTCCCAGGTTCTCTCTTTCCCCTCCATCCCTCCCAGAGGTGTCTCTCATCTCTCCCAGTGTCTCTCCCTCCCTTTCTCCCCCATCTCTCCCAATGTCTCCTCCATTCCTCTCAGTGTTTCTCCCTTTCCCCATCTCTCCCAGTGTCTCTCCTAGGGTCTCTAACTCCCTCCCTCTCCTCATCTCTCCAAGTGCCCAACTGGGCCTATCTCGTCCTCTCACCTGCACGGTGGCACATTGGCCCCCTGGCAGGGAGAATGGCAGCCGATGTGCCAAACTGGGTGATTTGGGCAGCAGGTATGGGTACAACGGGATCTTGTACTTGGCCTTGATTGTCTGGAAGGACAGGGGAGGGGGTGAGGAATGGAGGGAGAGGAAGAGAAGGAGAGAGAGTTAGGGCTGGGCATCGCTCTATCCTAATACCCTTTCTTCGGTGCCCACCTCCCCCCACCCCAGGCCCCTTCCCCGATTTTCTCTTCTTTTTATAGTATTTGTTAAGCATTTCCTATGTGCCAGGCACTGTACTAAGTGCTTGGTTAGATACAAGCTAATCAGGCCAGACCCAGTCCATGTCCCACATGAGGCTCATGCTCTTAATCCCTATTTTACAGATGAAGTAACTGAGGCCCAGTGAAGTGACTTACCCAAGGTCTCCCATTCCCACCTCCCTCCTGTCCTTAGTCCCAGTTTTCCTTCAAGCCACATCCCACCCCTCCCCCTTGGTCCTCTCTCCTGCCCCTTCCCAGCCCCCACACGGAGCTCCCTGCCTGAGCCTACTCTCTCCATGTGCCCCCCAGCCAGCCCCTTCCCCCTCCCTACCCACTGGTCATCCCCCCCACCTTCAGCTCCCCCTCCCCCAGATTCCCCCCGCCTCATCAGACTCACCCCCACTGGCTTCTCCATCCCCCTTCCACACTCTGGTCCTCCCTCCTCAATCTCTGATGCCCGGAAAGGCTGTCTGGATCCTTCCCCTCAGCTGGTCCCCCAGCTGTGCCCTCTCGTGCCCCCCGCAGTCCCCACCTTGGTGAAGTTCCAACGCTGGATGAAGTGTCGAGCCAGGTCTCGGGCGGGAGGTCCGTGAACCACCACGCCCACGTCCCGCCATGGCATCCGGGGAGTCTTCTCTCTGTCAATGAAATCTGGCCCCGGGGGGATGGGGGAGGTGGGGAGGCAGGGGGCCTTATCAGGGGAAGGGGCTGACAAGACTGTCAGCTTGTTGTGAGCAGGGAATGTGTCTGTTTATTGTTCTGTTGTACTCTCCCAAATGCTTAGTTCAATGCTCTGCACGCAGTAAGTGCTCAATAAATATGATTGAATAAATGAATGAATGAATGGCAAGGCTCTACCCACTGTCCTCCGCAGAGAGGACACAGATGGGGGCTAAAAGGCTTGAAGAAGTGTGGCCTACTGGAAAGAGCCTGGGCCTGGGAATCGGAGGTCCTGGATTTTAATTCCCACTCTGCCACCTGCCTGCTCTGTGAACTTGGGCAAGTCCCTTGTTTTCTCTGGGCCTCAGTTCCCTCATCTGTAAAATGGAGATTAGATCCCTCTCCCTCCTACTTAGACCGTGAGCCCCATGTGGGACAGGGACTGTATCCAACCTGATTACCTCGTATCTACCCCAGTGCTTAGAACAGTGCTCGGGACATAGTAACAAATTCCATTATTATTATAAAGCCTCTCTCCCTGGGCACCTTCTCTCTCTCCCATCTCTGCCTGAATTCGCCTGTCTCTTTCAAGCTCTATCTCTCTGATTCTCACCTGTCATTGTAACACCCCTGCCTGGAGCTCCCCTTCTTTCAAATAATGATGAATAATAATTACAGTATTTGTTAAGCTCTTACTAAGGCCCTGGGGATGATACAATATAAGCAGATCAGAGCCGGTCCCTGACCCACATGGACTCACGGCCTTAAGAGGGAGAGCCAACAAGTATTTAATCCCCATTTTACAGATGAGGTAACTGAGGCCCAGGGAAGTGAAGCGATTTGCCCGAGGTCACAAGCAGGCAAGTGGCGGAGTCGGGATGAGAACCCATGTCCCCTGACTCCCAGGCCCAGGCTCTTTCCACTGGGTCATGCTGCTTCTCAGGCCACAGCTCCCCATCTCTTCTGAGCCCTCCAGAAATCCCATCTCCTACTGGAGGCTTTCCCTGATACAATTCCTCCATCTCAGCTCAGGCTGGCCCCCTCTGCGCTTACGACACCAGGCCACCCTACAGCTGATTCACTCCCTTGTTGGTCTTCCCACCCAGCTATGACAAGCTGTGTCCATGCCCGCCCCTCCTCCCTCCAGCTGGAAACCATTTTGCACCTTCCTGTCTCCCCCCACCCCCAACCTCCACCCCGTTAGAATGAAGGCAGGCACCATGCTCTTTTACTTTTGTTGTACAGTGCTCTCTCAAGTGTTTGGACAGTGCTCACAGCAGGCATACAATAAGTTCCATTCATGGTTTCTGTCTCTGGGGCTGCAGGACTCTCAGAGTAATGAGGGAGGGAGGGAGTGTGTGTGTTTCTGCCTGTTTCTGAGGGGAAGGTTGTATGTCTTTCTCTGTTTCTGGAGTGAGGGTTGAGAAGAAGTCTCTGCATGTGTTTCTGTCTCTGGGGTAAGGGCTGAGGGGAAAGCTGTCTGTCTCTCTCACCAGCCTTTACCTAACTAAAGTGAGTGGAAAGCTGTCTCTCTGTCTCTGCTCTCTCTGGGGAGAGGGCTGAGGGGAAGGCTGTGTGTCTCTGCCTGTCTCTGGGTCTAGGGGTGAAGGGAAGTCTGTGTGTCTCTGCCTGTCTCTGGGTCTCCATCTCTTGCTCGAGGGCCAGGCTGTGTCTCTGCCTGTCTCCGGTTTGAGGGCCGAGGGGAAGGCTCTGTGTCTCTGCCTGTCTCTGATTTGAGGGCTGAGAGGAAGGCTGTGTCTCAATCTCACCCTCGAAGGGCCTCTCCAGCTGGACCCAGTCCTTGGCGATGAGGTTGCTGTAGTCCTTGCCGAGCCAGAACAGGTGGTTATGGGAGAGGTCGTGGCCTGCGGGCAGGGCCGGCTGCGGAGGAACACACCCAGCCCGGTGGGTCACCGGTGGGGACTGCAGGGGGCTTTCCAGAGGAATGCTACCCACTGGGGACCCCCACACCGGGAACATGGACCCAAACAAGTGGAAGGACAGATGGAGAGACAGAGAGAGAGACAGACTAGAAATAAGATGGGGCAAGTTACCAGTCTGGGCCCCAGGAGCAAGGTGGTGGGGAAGAGGAGGAAGGTCAGGGTGAGGCAGGAAGTGGGACCCAGAGGGACTATGGGCCTAGTCAGGGTCATGACCTCAGGCTAAGGCCCTTACCCAGTCCTGGGGTCATGGGGAAGGGTGGGCCGGCCCCAGGTGCGGTTTCTGGGGGAGAGGCTTCGGGGGGGAGCCCCCCTGAGGTGGGGGGCGGGCCGAGTGATACCTCGTCCGAGGGGCTTTGGGGGGATGAGGAAGTCTCCAAGTCCGTGAGCCGGTAATGCTGGTCATCCCAGCGGCCATAGGCCAGGTCCAGGCCGCCCACGAAGGCCACAGTCTGGTCCACCACCAGCAGCTTCTCGTGGTGGGCCCATAGGGTCACGTGATCTGGGTGGCGCATCACCTGGCGTGGGGGGTGGGGAGGTCACAGTAAACAGGAGGAGGGTCCTGTCTCACAAGCCTGTAACTTCGCCATTATCCTTGACTCCTGTCATTCAACCTACAGATTCAAGCCATCACTAAATCCTTTGGGTTCTACCTGTACAACATCACCAAAATCTGCCCCTTCCTCTCCATCCAAACTGTTACCACATTAATACAAGCACTTATCCAATCCCGCCTTGATTATTAGATCAGTCTACTTGCCGACCTCCCTGCCTCCTGTCTCTCCCCACTCCGGTCCATACTCCACTCTGCTGTCCGGATCATTCTCCTACCAAAACGTTCAGATGGTATTTCCCCACTCTTCAAGAAACTGCAGTGGTTGCCCATCCACCTCTGCATCAGACAAAAACTCCACACCATTGGCTTTAAAATACTCAGTCATCTTGCCCCCTCCTACCTCACCTCGCTATTCTCCTTCGACAACCCAGCCTGCATACTTGCTCTAATACTAACCTTCTTGCTGTCCCTCAATCTCGTCTAGCTCGCTGCCAACCTCCTGCCCACATCCTGCCTCTGGCCTGGAACGCCCGCCCTCCTTATATCAGACAGACAATTGCTCTCCCCACCTTGAAAGCCTTACTGAAGGCCCTTCTCCTCCAAGAGGCCTTTGCTGACTAAGCTCTCTTTTTCTCTTCTCCCACTCCCTTCTGCATCACCCTGACTTGTTCCCTTCATTCATCACCCCCACCAAGCCCCACAGCACTTATATACAAATCTGTAATTTATTTATTTATGTATGTATATTAATGTCTGTCTCCCCGTCTAGACTGTGAGCTCGTTGTGGGCAGGGAATGTGTCGGTTTACTGTTATACTCTCCCATGCGCTTAGTACAGTAAGCGCTCAATAAATACGATTGAACGCATCAATGAGAGGTGAAAGTCATGGGTGTGGACAAGGTGAGGAGAGGTGAGGGGGGTCATGGGAGATGAGAGGGGCTCATGGGTGTCGTAGGATTCACTGGAGACGAAGGGGTTAATGGGACACGTGAGGGGGTCATGGGGGTGGTATGGAGGGGAAGGGGTCATGAGAGAGGTGAGGGGGTCATGGTAGAGATGGGAATCAAGGCAGAGGTTAGGGGTCATGGTAGAGGTGAGGGGATCATGGAGGTGGTAGGGGTCACTGGAGAGGAAGGGGCCATAGGACAGGTGAGGGGTCATGAGAGAGGAGGGAATCATGGGAAGGTAGAGGTCCCGGGAAGGGTGGGGGGTCACGGGAGCAGTGAGGGGGTCATGGGAGAGGTGGGAGTCGCAGGGACATGAAGCGGTCACGGGAGGGGTCTAGGGTTGCGGGTGAGAAGCGTTTGGGTTGGGGGGTGGGGGCCTCACCCTGATGTTGGGATGCAGTAGGGTCAGGGCCCTCTTGCTGTAGCCGCTGTTGATCCCCAGGGCCAGCTCCACCTCCTTGAACAGCAGCACAGAGATGCGCACCCCCTCTTCCTGGGGGAGTGGTCAAAGGAGGTCAAAGAAGGGGCTGAGGGCTCCTGCCCACCCCCAATCTACCCTCAGGCTCCCCTGAACCCAGCCCCCCTCTGTCCCGGCTCTTCGCACATCTCCCCAGCCAGGCCTTTTCCCTCCTCCCAAGCACAGCCCCTCTCTCAGCCTGTCTCCCTCAGTTCCTTCATCTGTTAAATGGGGATTAAGACCATGAGCCCCACATGGCTCACAGAAGCAGCGTGGCCTAGTGGAGAGAGCCTGGGCCCGGGAGTCAGAGGGACCTGGGTTTCTCATCCCGGCTCCACCACTCGTCTGCTGGGTGACCTTGGGTAACCTCCCACACACTCCCACTTCTCTGGTCCTCATCTGTAAAATGGGGATTGGGACTGTGAGTCCCATGTGAGACAGGGACTGTGTCCAACCTGATTAGTGGGGATTTACCCCAGTGCTTAGTACAGTGCCTGGTACATAGTAAGCGCTTAACAGATACCATGGTTGTAATTATTATTATTATGTGGGACCAGGGACTGTGTCCAACCTGACTAGCTGGTCACCATCCCAGCTCTTAGAATAATGCTTGACACATAGTAAGCGCTTAACAAATACCATCATTCTTATTATTTGGGACGAAAGACTGCGCCCAACCTGATTAGCTTGTCTCTACCCCACCGCTTAGTACAGTACGGCACTTAGAGTAAGTGCTTAACAAATACCAGTAAAAATCAAAGAAACTCATGCCCATTTTCCAGCTGGTTCCTCTACATTCCCTGGGCCCACCCCCTGCCCACCGGCTCCGCCCTGCCCCTTCCCCCTCCACCTCCAAGAGCCCCGGCCCCTCACCGCTTTCCTCTTGAGAAGGATGTCGAGTCTCCAGGCGTCCGAGTGTGCAGGCCGCTTCAGGTAAATCTCAGGGCTCAGCCTGGGGGATGGGGTTGGAGGGAGCGGTCACAGGGTAAGGAAATTATGGAGGGTTGTCTTGGGGAGGGTTTGGACATCCATTCAGGGTCAGCCAATCAATCAATGGTATCCATTCATTCAATTGTATTTATTGAGCGCTTACTGTGTGCAGAGCACTGTACTAAGCGCTTGGGAGAGGACGATACAAAAGAGTTGATAGACACGGTCCCTGCCCACAAAGAGCTTACAGTCTAGAAGGGGAGATGGACATTAATATCAATAAATAAATGATGGTTATGGTTCTGAAGGCTGTGGGGCTGAAGGAAGGGGTGAAAATCCAAGTGCACAGCCGATGCAGAAAGGAGAGGACATAGGAGAGATGAGGGTTTAGTCTGGGAAGGCCTCTTGGAAAAGATGGGATTTTGATAAGACTTTAATAATAATAATTGTGGTATTTGTTAAGTGCTTACTATATGCCAGGTACTGCACTAAGCACTGGGGTGGATACAAGCAAATCGGGTTGGGCACAGTCCCTGTCCCACATGGGGCTCACAGTCTCACCCCCCATTTTACAGATGAGGTAACTGAGGCCTGGAGAAGTGAAGTGTCTTGTCCAGAGTCACACAGCAGACAAGTGATTGAGCCAGGATGAGAACCCATGACCTGAATCCCAGGCCCGGGCTCTATCCACTACATCGTGCTGCACCCCCTGGGGTCCACTCCCCAGGCCTCCCCTAATCCTCACTATGTCCTCTCCCTGACCCTATCTACCCTTCACTGGGCAGGTTCTGACCTCCCCATGACCCTACTACCCCCCACCCCAATACTTTCCCACCTCCTCCTTGACCCTCTGGGTTCTCCTGGCACACATGCCTCTCCACAATTGCCTCTTGACCCCAGCTTGACCTCCATGACTCCGCCATTCCCCCTTAGCTTCCCACGAGGCCTCCCGACTCTCTCTGATCTGCCAGCCCCTCTTCGGTCACTCCTGTGTGGTGATGGGGGTGCTCTCTCTCCCTTAGGGGCCTCCCACCCGCCAGTCCTCCCTCCCTCCCTCCTTCTCTCCCTCCGGGCTCACCACCAGTCCGTGATGTAGATTTCCTCCTCGGCCTGCAGGATGGCATCGGCCACGGCCGCGAAGTAGCCGGCCCCGTTCACAAACCTGTGGGGGCGGGGCCCGGGCCAGCAATGGGGTCAGAGGCCTCGAGTTTGGGGGTATTTCAGGGGTGCGGGAGACCATGGGGAGTTGGTCGGGAGACAGCAGGGAGAAAGAGGTCTCAGCAGAGGGGCAGGGTCTCTGAGCTGGAGGGTCAGGGGTGGGGTGGGGGGTGACAGAGGTGCTGGAGAGGATGCTGGAGAGGATAGGTCTGAGAAGGTAGGGGTGTCAGGGAGAGAGGGAGTCAGAAAGGCGGGAGGTGGGGAGTCAGAGAGGGTATGGGGGTCAGAAAGGAGAGAGGTCAGAGATGGTTGGAGGTCGGAGAAAGTAGGGGTGTCAGGGAGGATGAGAGGGCCAGAGAAGGGGGAGGTGGATGAAAGAGAGGGTGATCAGAGGTGTTGGAGTTCAGAGAAGATAGGGGTATAAGGGAAAGTTTGGGGGTCAGAGGTGTTTGAAAGTCAGAGAAGGTAGGGGTGTCAGGGAGGGTGGAGGGTCAGAGATCAGAGAAGGTAGGGGGATCATGAAGGATGAGGGGGCCAGAGAGGGTGGAGGGGTGAGAGAGTGGGTAAGAATGAATTAGAAGCAGCAGAAAGACCAGGGCCTGGATTTCCATTGGCAGCTTCCCACGACTGGAGCCCAGGAGCTGAGGAAATGTGCGATGTGGGGTCTCCTGGCCCGCCCGGGGACTGGTAGGGAGCTCAGAGGGGGGTGGTTTCCGAGTAGGGTGGGGTGGGAGGGTCTCACCATTTGGCTAGGGTCCCTGGACGGGGTGGGGCAAAGCTCTGGTGCTGGTGTAGCTGCAGGAAGTCCCGCCCTTGGCCCTGGGCCAGCTCCGTGATCTCTTGGCCCCACCAGCGGGCTTGGCGGTAGCTGTTGCACTTGAGAATCAAGGATCTGGGCAGGGGGAGAGCACGGGAAAGGGGGTTGGGATCGATCTGGAGGGGGGGAGAGCCTGGGAAGGGGGTCGGGTCCCAGGTCCCCCAGCCCCATTTCCCAGAATCCTCCAGCTCCTTCCTAGGGGGGCCCAGAGGCGCTCGGTGACTCACTGAGAACCACAAGGGAAGTTTAAGTAGCAGAGGTGGTGCCTTGGTCCAAGCCGGTACAAAAAATAATAATAAATGATAATAATAACAATTGTGTTTTTTGTTAATAGCCTACTGTGTCCCAAGCACTGTACTAAGCACTGGGGTAGATACAAATGATCAGGTCTCAGTCTAAGTAGGAGGGAGACAGGGATTGAATTCCCATTTTGCAGAGAGAAGTGAAGTGGCTTGCCCAAGTCACAGAGTAGACAAGTGGTAGAGCCGAGAATAGACCCCAGGTCCTCTGACTCCCGGGCCTGAGCTCTTTCCACTAGACCATACTGCTTCCCACCTGGATCCTAGGGCCTGGGTTCTAATCCCAGCTCTGCCACTTGCCTACTGTGTGGCCTTGGGCAAGTCACTTATTCTCTGGGCCTCAATCCCTCTAGGCTGTAAACTCAATATAGGCAGGGAACACGTCTGCTAATTATGTTGCCTCTCCCGCCCGTTCAGTACAATGCTCTGCACACAGTGAGCTCTCAATAAATACCACTGGTTGATTGATTAGCCTGTACCTACTCTGGCACTTGGTACAGTGCCTGGCACATGGTAAGTGCTCAAAGAACCAACCCAAACCATGCACCATGCCCAATCCCAGACACACACACACCCACGCGAGCATGCACGCCCACACACCGGTGTGACGTGTCGATCCGGACTCCATAGCGGGCCTCCGTGCTCCGTTTCCCCACCTGGACCTCAAAGTTGGGATCGAAGAGCAGCACGAAGGAGATGGAGCCTGACTCCGGCCGCATGTACAACAGGAACGAGTCCTTGACCACCAGCCATCTGGAGGCCCGAGCCAGGGAGGGGCTTAGGGGCCCAGGGCTCTCCCACCAGGCCCAGCTGTCCTTCCCACCCCCAGGGGCCCAGCCCCCAGCTCTCCTGCCGCCCCTTGGGGACCCGGGCGTCCTGGCCCCCTCGGCCCCGGTCCTCACCTCTTGGACCAACGGTAACAGATTTGATCCCTTCCGCAGCACTTGAACCCCGGGACACGGTGTCCCCCCGAACGCTTGCGAATCAACCCCTCCCTGGGGGGAGGAGAAAGCCCGAGGGGTCAGTGGTCCACAGGCCCAGCACCCGGCTCTCCCCAAGGGCTCCAGAGCATCCCACCCTCCCCACCCGCCACCCTGGACCCCAACCTAGGAGATTCTGCCCCCCACCAACCCCTACCCAGGACCCAGTTTCCAGCCCCTGAGTTGGCGCGGTGGGGTCCCCAGGGGCAGGGCCCTCTCCCACTGGTCACACGAGCCCTGGGGCAGGGGGCGGTCTGGGCCGGCGAGTAGGGAAAGGCAACTTACGGGTTGGAGGGGAAGGGGAAGGGGGGTGTCACTTACAGTCCCTTGGGGCCGAGGTCGGGGATGAAGGACAGCTGGCTCACCTCAAGGAACTCTGTCTGGGGAGGGAGGTGAGGAGTCAGAGAGGGACCCAGGTGTCCTGTTCCCCCAGGGCCTGCACTCCCCCACCATCTGGGGTGGAAGGGGGTCTCTCACCATGGCGTGGTAGTTCCGGTAGAAGGACATTGCCAACAGGCGATTCAGGTAATTTTCCAGGTATTTCTGGGAGGGAAAGGTGAAGAAGTTAGAAATGGCAGGTGGAGAGGGGAAACCCCCCACCCCCACCTCACCATAGCAGGGGCCAAGATCCCAAGCTTCCCGGCCCCTGGTTCTCTCCTCTCTCCCCATCCCCCTCCAGAGTTCCCGCTCCCTTTGGGGACCCAGGCATCTGGCCGCCCACCCCTCCCTTGATCAGACCTGCTTGCTGGCCGTGTGGCGGGAAGAACCATCTGTTCCCCGGGGCAGGGACGGCATCTCGGCGGAGGCGGCTTCTCGGGCCGGAGAGTAGGCCACTGCGAAGCTGGAGATGGGGAGGGTGGGGGTGGACCTCCCGGGGAGGGGAGGGGGCGGAAAGACAGAGAAGTTAGGGATGGGGGGGGATTGGGGACAGCCAGCAGGGCAGGATGCTGCTGCTGATGAAGATGGTATTTGTTAAGCGCTTCCTATGTGTCAAGCACTGTTCTGAGCACTGGGATAGATCCAAGCAAATCAGGTTGGACACAGTCCCTGTCCCATGTGGGGGCTCACAGTCTCAATCCCCCTTTTACAGATGAGATAACTGAGGCCCAGATAAGCGAAATGACTTTCCTGAGGTCACACAGCAGTCAAGTAACAGAACTGGGATTAGAAACCAGGTCCTTCTGATGCCAAGGACCAGGTTCTGTCCACTAGGCCATGCTGCTAGACTGTCAGCTCCTTGTGGGCAGGGATCACATCTACTATTATATCGTCCTTCCCTAAGCAGCTAGTACACTGCCCTGCACACAAGGAAATGCTCAGTATATACTGTCGATTGATGGATTGATTGAGGTGGTGAGGGATGTTTTGGGTCCCAGGACACAGAGCCTGGAGGCACTGGGAGTCGGGGGGCTGGGAGAAGGCTGAGCCTCCTTAGCCTTCCCCGCCCCCCAAAAGGGGAGCGGGTGTAGAGGGCGAGGGCTGGAAGCTGGGCAACAGGAGTGCAGGGTGGGCATTGGGGGCCAGGCGTCCTGGATTCCAGCTGGCAGAATCCTGAGGGGCGGTGGGTGGCCGGAGGGGGGTTCAAAGGCCGCCCCCACTGACCGGGCCAGAGGTAGAAGACTCATTAACACTTTGTGTCTCAGGAGATCTCGGTGCAGCTCCTGGAAGTTCCGAAATTTCTTCTTGGTCGTCCAGGTGAAATCTCCGTGGGACAGGCGGACCGAGTACAGAGTGCAGGTGCCCACCTGTGGGATCGAGAAGGGGGCAGGCAGGAAGACGCCACCCCCCGGCCAGACTCCGGGCCCCGGCTCCCCAGCACACATGGCCCTCCCTTGCCCGGGAGGCCCACACAGGCCCTCCCACTCCTGCAAGTTCATTCAACTGTATTTATTGGGCATTTACTGTGTGCAAAGCACTGTACTAAGAGTTTGGGAGAGTACAAAGTTCCCCCCCCCCGCCCCCTCCAGTGTCATACCTTGGAGCCGCTGGTGTAGCGCTCGGTCCCCACGACCCGGGCGGTGACGGGGACCCCCGGGGCGAAGACGGTGGGGTGAGCCCGCAGGGGCTGCAGGTCGTAGATGCTCAGGAATGGGCGCATCCTCCCGGCTGAGGGGGCGGGTGGGGGGACATGTGGAGGGCAACAGGGTGAAGGTGGGGGATAAGAACGCAGCCCCCCTCCAACTACACCACCCCTACCTCCCTACTCCTTCTCCTGCCCTCCACCCTGCCTCGGGTGGTGCCTAGAGGCCCCCTGCCCCCACCGGACCTGGGTCCTCCCCGTCTTTGAGGGTGTCCAGCTCGTCGGTCTCCATCTGCAGCTGTCTGGAGTCCAGACCCTCGGGCCCGGGGAACATCCCCTCGGAGGTCAGCATCCTCCTGGTGGACAAGGGACTGGGGCTACAAAGTAGTGAACACCCTGACCCTCGGGCCTCCCGACACCTCCCCCAACCCCCTCGTCTCTCCCAGCCCCCTCCCTGTAGTGGTCATTCATTCATTCGTTCCATCGTATTTATTGAGCGCTTACTGAGAAGGAGAATGGCTCAGTGGAAAGAGCCCGGTCTTAGGAGTCAGGGATCATGGGTTCTAATCCCGACTCCACCACCTGTCAGCTGCGTGACGGTGGGCAAGTCACTTCACTTCTCGGTGCCTCAGTGACCTCATCTGTAAAATAGGGATGAAGACTGTGAGACTCATGTGGGGCAACCTGATGACTCTCTATCTACCCCAGCGCTCAGAAGAGTGTTCGGCACATAGCGCTCAACAAATACCAACATTATTATTATCATTATTATGCGCAGAACACTATACTAAGCGGTCGGAAGCTACAACACAGCAATAAAGAGAGGCAATCCAGGCCCACAAAGGGCTCACAGTCTAGAGCGGGAGAGACAGACATCGGTACAAGTAAACAGGCATCGATATAAATTAAAATCTCTCTCCCTCCCCGTCCCTGGAGTCTCTCCCAACTCCCTTCCTGCGGATGCCCGCCCCCTTCCCTGGCCAGGGTCTCTCCAAGCCCCCTCCCCCCTGGCTCCGGTCATCGCCTCGGGTCTCCGGGACGACGGGGTGAGGGCGGGCCGGCTGCTGGCCCCGGAGCGGCCGGAGAATTGGGGCAGAGCTGGGGGGGGGGCGGTGGGGGAGGGCTGGGGCAGGGGGCTCGGCAGGAGGAGGAGGAGCGGGGCACCTGAGGCTCGGGACGGCCGGAAGCCGGGGTCCCCCCGGGGTCTCCCGAGATCGGGAGAGGAACGAGGAAGTTTCCGAAAGCGGCGCAAAAGCCCCGACCCCGTCTGCGGCTGAGTCAGCCGGGGGGGGACCCACCCCTCATCTCCCCGCCCACCGCCCCCGGACCCCGGCGTCCGGACCCCCCCAGCTCCCAGCCCCCCAGGCCCCGGCCCCCAGCCCCCGCCCGCTCACCTCGACCCCCCAACTCCCGGGGCTCCTCGCCAGGGCCGGGCCGGGGCAGGAGCAGGAGGAGGAGGAGGAGGAGGAGGAGGAGGAGCAGACAGGACCGGGGCCGGGGCGGGGACCGGGCCCGGGGCGGAGCTGTCCCGGTGGGGCCTGGCCGGGCCGGGACGGGGGCGGGGAGAGCCTGGTCACCGCCCCCAGGACGGCCCGGCCCGGCCCGGCCCGGGGATAAAGGGAGCGGCCCTCTCCCCACGCTTAGTCCAGTGCTCTGCACATCCTCATCTCGAAAATGGGGATGAAGACTGGGAGCCCCACCCGGGACAACCTGATGACCTTGGATCTCCCCCAGCGCTTAGAACAGTGCTAGGCCCGTAGTAAGCGCTTAACAAATCCCACCATCATCATCAGTAAGCGCTCAATAAACACGATCGGAGCGGGTCACTGGCCGGGGTAATAATAATAATAATGGTATTTGTCAAGCCCTTACTCTGGGCCGAACACTCTTCTAAGCGCTGGGGTAGATAGAAGGTAATCGGGTTGGCCAACCGGGGGACTCGCCGTTTAAATCACCATTTTACAGATGAGGTAACAGATGAGGCACACAAAAGTTAAGCGGCTCGCTCAAGGTCACACAGCAGACAAGTGGCAGAGCGGGATTAGAACCCACGTCCTCAGACTTCCAAGCCCGGACTCTTTCCGCTAAGGCACACCACTTCAGGTTGTTCCACGGCAGGGCTCACGGTTTTAAGGCCCATTTTACAGATGAAGTAACTGGGCCACAGAGAAGTAAAGCGACTTGCACAAGGCCACACAGCAGACAAGTGGTGGAGAGGAATTAGAACTCACGTCCTCCGATTCCCAAGCCGGGGCTCTTTCCACTAAGCCACTCTGCTTCCCCAAATGGGGAGACCCCGAAAGGCCAGAGGCCCCCAGGCGTCCCCTCCTCCCTCCCGTTTGCTCATCTACTGTACTCTCCCAAGCGCTTAGTTCAGTGCCCTGCACAGAGTAAGCGCTCAATAAGCACCATAGTCGGCTTTTCCAAGAGCTCCTGTCTACTGTTGCACTGTCCTCTCCCAAGAATAGTCCAGTGCTCTGCACACAGTGGCAGCTCAATAAATGTCGACTGACCATAGTGCGCTTTTCCAAGGGCTTATGTCGTTATCGTTGCATTGTCCTCCCACAAGCGCTTAGTCCAATGCTCTTCACATAGTAAGCACTCAAGAAATAACGATTGAATGAACCGTGATAGTTCTGAGGCAGAGGGCCCAGCCACTCCCTTTTCGATCTTCCAGTCCTCAACACCTTTCTGCCCCTCACACTGACCTCTTTTGTTTCCCATCTCGTCCCACCCCTCACCCCTCTCCTGCCCCCAACCCCCTCACTTCTCTCCCCCCATCCCTCCTGCCCCTCACCTCCCCCTCTCCCGCAATGCCTCAGCCCCACCAGCTCCCCCACACCTCCAGTTCCCTCACTTCCCTCCCTCTCCCCTCCATTCCCCCACCCATCTCCACCTCCAGGCCCCCCTTCCTCACCTTTCCCCACTCCCCTTGCCCCCAACCTCTCTACCGTCATCTCACACCCCACACCCCTCAGGCCCCCTTCACCTCTCTCCCCATCCAGCCCAACCCTCTGGCACCTGTAATGACAAGCCTGTCCAGCCCGCAGGCTCTCACTACCAGGCTGGCCTCAGGGGAAAGGGGTGCGGTGGGAGGGCGGGTGGGCCCTCTCCGGCAGCCCCCTCTCCTGGGGCTCCAGGTAGAATCAGCCATGGGGCTCAAGGAGCCGCGGTGCCTGCCCTGGTCCAGGCGGCGGAGAGCGCGGGCGGCTCCAGCGGCCAGCCCTGATCGGGCCTCAAGTACCCATACCAGCCCCAGCACAGGGACACGTGGGAGGGACCAAGTGGGAGGACCAAGGGGAGAAATGGGGGGCCCACTCGGGGAGGGGGAGGCCGGAGCTGGAAGGGGAGCCGGAGGGCTGGTGGCCGGAGGGACAGGTGGAAGAGGGGCCGCCGGTACGGAGGCAGGACGGCTGAGGGGACGGATGGGGAGCCCGGGTACCGGTCTGATGGACGGCTCCGGGCCCCACTGCCCCCAGCCGTGATGTCCTCGGTGGACCCCACACCGGCCCCTGCCTCTCCACCCCCATCGGCGGGGCTCCCCCCTGCCAGCGAGGGTGCCTACTTCAGCGGTAAAGCCCGGCTCTCCTTCCGCCACCAGCTGGACGGCCTGGCCTCCACCGATGACTCCACCGCCTAAGCCCGAGGCTCCTGCTACCGGGACTCCTGGGGATCTGGAGCCCCCACCCCCACCCCACGATTAAACCCTTGGTGCTCACCGTGTGTGCATTTCCGTGTGATAAAACTGTACCCGTTGCTCCCCTCAACCCAGCCTGGCGGCTGCAGGTTCACAAGCTGTGAAACAGGGGACCGAGGCTGACAGATGGCCTCCCTCCCAGACCCCAGGTTTTCTAAGACCTGGGGGGGCGGGGGGGAGGGCAGAAACCTTGGCTGGCCGGGCTCGAGGTGGAAGCACTGGGGGAGGAGGTGGGGCACGGATGGACGAGCGTTTTCAAATAGTTTATTGAGGCTGGGGCGGGGTCCCTGGGGTCCCCTCAGGGGGCGGTGACGGCAGAGAAGCGGGGTAGCTGGTTGCCCAGGATGACCTGGCTCTCCACGCCTGACTCTGAAATGGCGGCGAGGCGGATGACGCCACCACTGGAGCCGTCCCGCTCCATGGCAAGGGCCAGGGCTGCGGGGACACAGAAGGAGAGGGTGGGCGTGAGGCTTTGGGGGCCCGGCCGCCGGGAGCCGGTCCCCCCGGTGCCCACCCGCCCACACGAGGTCCTCACCGTTGGCGGTGAAGTGGAGACACTCCTCTTTGCTCATGCCCGGCCGGTAGGTGGCATCCACGTAGCCGTAGATGTAGGAGCTGCCGGAGCCCCCGATGGAGAATGGCTGCCGGACCATCATGCCCCCCATGGGGACGGAGTACACCTGGGGGGGAGCGCGGGGTGGGGGGCATGGGTCAGGGGGTGTGGCTGAGACTCCCCACCTCCTACCCCCACCCAACCGCACTGAGGAGTCAACAACGGGCAGAGGGGGTGTGGATGGGGCCGGCGGGACACCTGAGTCCTTTGAGAGAGTGGGATCAGGGCAGCCCAAGGGCAGGATGGGAAAGAGGATCATGGAGAACGGGGAAAGGTCTGGGGTTGGGCAGCTGGGGAGGAACATCCACAGAAGGGTTAAGGGAGTGGGAGGCCCAGCCTGGGGGGTGCTGGGGAGGTGGGGGAGGCTGACCTGTCCCCCCTTGCGGAGGTCCCACCCCGCCACGATGATCCCGGCCATTAGGTCTTCACGGTAGCGGTAACACATCTCTTTGAAGAGGCTGGCGGCCGTGTGCACAAGGGGGGGCTCATCCAGTTCGATGCTGCCCGGGGGGACAACGATCATACTTGGCTCAGGCCCCCCAGGGATTCGAGGGACCCCCAGCCACATAGGCCACCCACCCCCGCCCCCCAAAACTTCCGACCCTCAGGCCGTCGCATCCCTCCCACCCCGCCGAGGGACTTGGATGCCTGGCACCTGTGGAATCCCAGCTGATAAGTGACCGCATCCGCCACGGCCTGCGTGTCGGCCGCGGAGCCCGAGCGGCAGCAGAAGATCCGGTCGTGGATGGGGGTCAGCTTGTCTGTCACCCGGTTGGCGATATACGACCTGCAGGGAGGACGGTGGTGCGTGAAGGGGGTGGAGAGGGGAGCCCTTCCACCCTCCCCACAACATCCCGGGTTCCCCAGATGGTCAGTCAGTCAATCATATTTATTGAGTGCTATGTGCAGAGCACTGGACTAAGTGCTTGGGAGAGTCCGACAGAACAATAATCGGACACATTCCCTGCCGGCAACCAGCTTCCAGTCTAGAGGGGGAGGCAGAGGTGGATAGAAATAAACAAATGAGAGAGAGGAACAGAAGTGCTGTGGGGCTGGGTAGGGAGGATGAATAAAGGGAGCAAGTCAGGGCGACACAGGAGGGAGTGGAAGAAGAGGAATGGAGGGCTTAGTCTGGGAAGGCCTCTTGGAGGAGATGCCCCTTAAATAAGGCTTTGAAGGCAGGGACAGTCATTGTCAGATATGAGGAGGGAGGGCGTTGCAGGCCAGAGGCAGGACAGGGGCGAGAGATCAGCACCTCCAGGGGAAGTGCAGTATGCACCTCCCCCTGCCTACAAGGGTCTTACACTTTCAAGATGGGGAAAACAAACAAGAAAATGGTTACAGCCCATGTGACCCAAAAACGAATGGGGCAAGTGAACAGACAGATCAGTCTGTAGTCTCGATGGAGAAATGCCTGCGGGGAAAGCACTGTACTAAGTGGTTGTGAGAATAATGATAATAATAATAATTATGGTATTTGTTAAGCGCTTACTATGTACCAGGCACTGTACTAAGCACTGGGGTGGACGCAAGGAAATCCGGTTAGACACAGTCCCTTGTCCCACGTGAAGCTCACAGTCTCGATCCCCATTTTACAGATGAGTTCACAGGCTCAGAGAAGTGACTTACCCAAGGTCATACAACAGACAAGTGGAGGAGCCAGATTTAGAACTCATGACCTTCTGACTCCCAGGCCTGTGCTCTACCCACTCCTCCATGCTGAGAAGACAATAAAGTAGGTCTGACCCGTGCCCGCAAAGAGTTGACAGTGTAGCGAGGCTTTTATAGTCTAGACTCCAATCTGTTAGGCACATAGGCACTGAGGGAGTAAATAAATAGGTACGTGTTAGAAAGGGCCAGTTCAGTCTGGAGAGATGGGAATTTTCAGAGGGCTTTGAAAGCAGGGAGAGGGGTGGATTTGAGGTGGGGAAGGAGATCCTGGCCAGGGGAACGGGAAGAGCAAGGGCATGGAGACCGGAGAGAATTCCAAAACGAAAACTAGCTTGAGAGGAGTGAAGAGAGTGAGCCCGAAGAATCACTAGGTGATGAGGGAAGAAATCCCTAGGTGAAGTAGCATGATCTGGTGGGTAGAGCCTGGGCCTGGGAGTTAGAAGGATCTGGGTTCTAATCCCGGCTCCAATATGTCTGTTGTCTGCCCTTGGGCAAGTCACTTCACTTCTCTGTGCCTCAGTTCCCTCATCTGTCAAATGGGGATTCAATACTTGTTCTCCCTGCTACTTGGACTGTAGATGGCAACATCATCCTTCCTGTCTCACAAGCCCGTAACCTTGCGCTTAGCCTTGACTCCTCCCTCTCATTCAATCCACATATTCCATCCATCGATAAATCCTGTCGGTTCCACCTACATAACATCGCTAAAATCTGCTCTTTTCCTCTCCATCCAAACTGCTACCGCGTTAATCCAATCACTTATCCTATCCCGCCTTGATTACTCTATCAGTCTCCTTGCTGACCTCCCTCCCTCCTGTCTCTCCCGACTCCAGTCCATACTTCACTCTGCTGTCTGGATCATTTTTCTACAAAAACGTTCAGGCCATGTTTCTCCACTCCAAAAGGAACTCCCAAGGTTGCCCATCCACATCAAACAAAAACTCCTCACCATTGGCTTTAAAGTACTCATTCACCTCCCACCCCCCCACCCCCCGGCTCCCGATCTCACCCTGCTACTGTCCTGCTACAATCCAGCATGCACGCTCTGCTCTTCTAATGCTCATCTTCTCACTCTACCTTGATCTCATCTATCTCACCGCCGACCTCTTGCCCATGTCCTTCCTCTGGCCTGCAACGCCCTCCCTTCTCATATCTGACAATGACTCTCCCCCTTCAAAGCTTTAATAATAATAATACTGATGATGGCATTTGCTTAAGCGCTTACTGTGTGCATAGCACTGTTGTTAACGAAGGCCCAACTCCTCCAAGAGGCCTTCCCTGGCTAAGCCCTCCTTTCCTCTTCCTTTCGTTCTCCTCCTTTCCACCCCTTCTGTGTCACCTTGCCTTGCTCCCTTTATTCAGCTCCCCTCCCAGCCTCACAGCACTTACGTACATATCTGTAACTTATTTCTCTCATTATCTGTCTCCCCCTCTAGACTATAAGCTTGTGGGCAGCAAATGTGTCTGTTTACTTTTATACTGTTCTCTCTCAAGCGCTTAGCATAATGCTCTGCACACAGTGAACACTCAAAAGATACGAATGAATGGACTGTGAGCCCCATGTGTATCTCACCAGACTGATTATCTTGTATCTACCTCAGCTCCTAGTACAGTGCTTGGTCCATGGCATTTAACAGAAGACACAATTACTAATATTTTACCTCTACTGACACTGTAAGCTCGTTGTGGGCAGAGAATGGGTCTGTTTATTGTTATATTGCCCTCTCCCAAGCGCTTAATACAGTGCAATAAATACAACTGACTGACCGACAACGGACAGGCTCGAGGAATACTTCTGATGGCCAGATTTGAGAAAGAAGCTGGGGAGAGGTGTGGGAGTCCCCAGAATGTCTCAGGCTGGACCCTTGATCCCCGTCATCCAGGCCCCCAGAGTCCCTCACCCTGTGGTGGTCCTCGAGTCGGCACCAATTACGACCCCTCCGTCAAACTCCACTGCCATGATGGTGGTCTGTGAAAGGAAAATTGGGGAGGGGAGTTGCGGGGGGAGGGGGAGAAGCATGGTTAAAGAGTGAAAAGGAATGTGACCCTCCACCCCCACCGTTCTTTAGGACTCCCCCGACTCTGTCCCTTCAGCCTCCCTCCCAAGAGTCAATCAACCAGTGATATCTATTGATATCTATGTACAGAGCACTGTACTGAGTGCTTGGGAAAGTACAACAGTCCTCTCTCCTGCCCCTTCGGGTTCCCACTACCCTCTCTTCGAATCCCAGCTCAGCCACTTGGCAGCTGTGTGACTGTGGGCAAGTCACTTAACTTCTCTGTGCCTCAGTTACCTCATCTGTAAAATGGGGATGAAGACTGTGAGCCTCATGTGGGCCAACCTAATTACTCTGTTATCTACCCCAGCGCTCTGAACAGTGTTCTCTGCACATAGTAAGTGCTTAACAAATACCAACATTTATTTTATTTTACCCCCTTCACATCCTTGAATCCTTTGTGCCCAACCCTCAAGAACATCTCCTGCAAGGTGTCCCCAAACCCCGTGAGCTTCCAAAATACTTTCTTCCCTAGTCCGTAAGCTCTCTGTGGGCAGGGAACTTGGTCAATCCATTGTATTTATTGAGTGCTTACTATGCACTGAACTATATTAAACATTGGGAGAATACAATAGAACAGAGTTGGTAGGCATGTTCCCTGCCCACAACCAGCTTCTGGTCTAGAGGAACTATTTTGGAGGCTCAGAGGGATTCAGGAACTCTGAAGTCTCAGTACAGTGCTCTGCACATAGTAAGAGTTCAATAAATACCACTTATTGATTGCCTGCATAAGCTCGTTGGTGGCAGGAAAAGCATCTTCCACATCTGTTGGACTGTACTCTCCCAAGCCCTAGTTCAGTGCTCTGCACACATTAAGCGCTTAATAAATATAAGTGATTGACTTATAGTACAGTTTTCTGTACAGAGTAAGCACTAAATAAATACCATTGATTGACTGAGGGCAGGCAATATGTTTACAAACTCTGTGATGCTAATTTTTCCAATTGCTCTGCACACAGTAAGCACTCAGCAAATACCATTTATGGATTATGGGCAGGGAATGATTCTACCAACTCTGTTCGATTGGCCTCTCCCAAGTGCTTAGCCCAGTGCTCTTCACATAGTAAGTGTTCTGTTCTGTTTTGTTGTCCATCTCCCCCTTCAGACTGTGAGCCCGTTGTTGGGCGGGGATTGTCTCTGTTACCTAATTGTACACTCCAAGCGCTTAGTACAGTTCTCTGCACATAGTAAGCGCTCAATAAATACGATTTAATGAATAAGTGCTCACTAAATACCACTGGTTGACTGCGAGGACTTGTCTACCACCTCTCCTAAGTGATTAGTCCAGCCCTCTGCATACAATAGGCACTCAATAAATACCAATGGTTGTGGCCGGGGAACGTGCCTACCAACTCAAATTGCAGTGTCATCTCTCAAGTGCTTGGTCTAGTGCTCTACATACAGTAGGCGCTCAATAAATACCACTGATTGATTAATGGGGGGGCAAGGAATATGTCAACCGAGTCATCCTGTCCTGCCCCAAGCGCTTAGTCCAGTGCTCTGCGTACAGTAGGCGCTCAATAAATACCAATAATTGTGGTCAGGGAACGTGTCTACCAACTAGGTTGCATTGTCATCTCTCAAGTGCTTAGCCCAGTGCTCTGAATACAGTAGGCGCACAATAAATAGCACTGACTAATGGAGGATAAGGAATGTGTCTACCAAGTCTTATATAGTCCTCTCCCAAGCGCTTAGTCCAGTGCTCTGCGTACTGTAGGCGCTCAATAAATACCATCGATTGATTGCTGAAGGGCAAGTAATGGGTCTACCAACTCTGCTGTATTGTCCTCTCCCAAACGCTTAGCCCAGTGCTCTGCACCCCCTTGACTGCCCACATAAAGCGGCCGCGTTGTCCGGCCTGCCCTGCCCGCCCGGCACCGCGAGAAGCAGCGGGACCCGGTGGCAAGAGCCCGGGCTTGGGAGTCCCAGGTCGTGGGTTCTAATCCCGCCTCTGCCCCCGGTCAGCTGGGTGACTGGGGGCAAGTCACTTCACTTCTCTGGATGACCTCATCTGGAAAAAGGAGATGAAGACTAGGAGCCCCACGTGGGACAACCCGATGACCCTGTCTCTACCCCCAGCGCTTAGAAGAGTGCTTGGCACATAGTCGGCGCTTAACAAAGATTATTATATTGTTAAGCGCGGCCCCCGCCTCTCCCCCCCGGGGGTCCTCCTTACCCCTGTGGACACTCCGCGGTCTCCCCAGGCCGGGCCGCGGGCCTCGGCCCCGACGCGCGCCGCGAAGCCCGTCCCCCCGCCTCGCTCCATCGACATCAGCGCCGCCGCCATCTTTCCCTTCTCCTCTTGGCCTCGCGCCGGAAAGCGCCGGCCGCAAAGCGGTGGCCGGGGAGACGGCAAAGTCGCAAAACGCCCGGCACCGCGCTTGACGGCTGCTCGAAGCAACGGGAGGGAGCTTTGCGGCACCCGCGGGGGGGGGGGGAACAGCCTTAGATTCGTTTACGGCTGTCGCGCTTGACGGCAGAGGGGCGGTCGAGGGCGATCAGGAGCCTTCCAAATAGATAAATAAAATGGGTTTGGGTTAGGTTGCTCACACTTCTACCTCACGAACCCGAAACAGAGGAAAAGGAAAAGGAAACCCGAGTTTCCCGTGTTGCCCAACGGCCTTCCCGACACTCTCATCTAGCGGGAGCCGGTCGCCCCAGTGGCTTATGGGAGATGTAGTTTTCTATAGCCACCATTCATTCATTCATTCATTCAACAGTATTTATTGAGCGCTTACTATGTGCAGAGCACTGTACTAAGCGCTTGGAATGGATAAATCGGTAACAGATAGAGACAGTCCCTGCCCTTTGACGGGCTTACAGTCTAATCGGGGGAGACGAACAGATAATAATAATAATAATGTTGGTATTCGTTAAGCGCTTACTATGTGCAGAGCACTGTTCTAAGCGCTGGGGGAGATAAGGGGAATCAGGTTGTCCCACGTGAGGCTCGCAGTTAATCCCCATTTTACAGATGAGGTAACTGAGGCACAGAGAAGTGAAGTGACTCGCCCACAGTCACACAGCTGACAAGTGGCAGAGCCGGGAGTCGAACTCATGACCTCTCACTCCGAAGCCTAGGCTCTTTCCACTGAGCCACGCAGCTTCCCAGGAAAGAACAATAGCACCATCCTCACCCCTCCTCCTCCTCATGCCCAAGGTGGAATAATAATAATAATAATAATAATAGTATTTGTTAAGCACTTACTATGTGCAAAGCACCATTCTAATCACTGGGCGGGATACAAGGTGATCAGGTGGGCCCACGTGGGGCTCACAGTCTGAATCCCCATTTTACAGATGAGGTCACTGAGGCACAGAGAAGTGAAGTGACTTGCCCAAAGTCATACAGCTGACAAGCGACGGAGTCGAAATTAGAACCCATGTCCTCTGACTCCCAAGCCTGTGCTCTTTCCACTGAACCACAAGCAAGACTTCAGCTCCCATAGGTCCCCGGAAGGGCAACGTTCCCACAGACCAGGAGGGGCCGGCCTTTTGGGGGGATCGATGGAATTTTTATTTATTTATCCATTTATTTATTATGGTGTATGTTTAGCGCTTATCAGGTGCCAGACACTCTACTAAACGCTGGGGTGGATACAAGCAAAGTGGGTTGGACACAGTCCCTGTTCCACATGGGGCTCTGTTATTTATTTATTTTTATTTATATTATTGTCTGTCTCCCCCCTCTAGACTGTGAGCTTGTTGTGAGCAGGAATGTGACTTTTCGTGGTTGTATTGTAATCTCCCAAGTGCTTTGCATAGTGCTTTGCACACAGTAAGCACTCAATAAATACGGCTGAATAAATGAGTTAATGAATGAATGCATGAGGCTTACAGTTATAATCCCCATTTTACAGATGAGGTAACTGAGACTCAGAGAAGTGAATTTTCTTGCCCAAGGTCACGCAACTGACAAGTGGTGGAGTTGGGATTAGAACCCAGGTCTGACTCCTAAGGCCATGTTCCACTAGAACACACTGCTCCTCAAAGCGGATGATGTAGGCTTTACTCGCTGAGTCGGGAGGAGCTTGGAGGATAGAGTTCTTACTCATTCCCGTTGACCCACAGGGAAAGGGTGAAGAAAGTCACTATCAGCAGAGCAGGATTTGAGGAGAGAGAAGAGAGGAGGCAGGAGAAGGAGTGTGGCCTCCTGGATAGAACACAGGCCTGGGAGTCAGAAGGACTTGAGTTCGAATACCCACTGCCACTTATCTCCTCTGTGACCTTAGGCAAAGTCACTTCATTTCTCTGGGCCTCAGTTACTTAATCTGAAAAAATAGGGATTAAGATTGTGAGTCCCATGTGAGACAGGGACTGTGACTGACGTAATTGACTTGTACCTACTCCAGTGCTTAGAACAGTGTTTGACACATAGTAAGTGCTTAACAAAAACAAACCAATCTGATTACCTTGTATCTATCCCTGCACTTAGTACAGCGCCTGGCACATAGTAAGCATTTATCAAGTACCATTAAAAAAATTAAAAGACAGTGGAGTGAAGAAGGAAGATAGTTTAAAGGACAACTACTTTAAGGGGTGAGGGAAGATAGGAGAAAGGTGGGGAGGAAGAAGAAAGAAGGGGAGGAGGTGAAGGAGAAAGAGGGGAGGGGGAAGGAAAAAAAACAGAAAGGGGGAGGGAGGAGAAAGAAGGGTAGGGGGAAGAAGAAAGAAGGATGGCAGATGGAAAAAAAGGGGGAAGGGGAAGCCGAATAAAGGGGAGGAAGGAGAAAGAAGAGAAAGGGAAGGGGAAAGAAGAAGAAGGTGAGAGGAAGAAGAAAGGAGGGCAGGGAGAAGGAAGGAAAAAGGAGAGCAGGGAGAAGGAAGGAGAAAGGAAGGAAGGAGAAAGAAGGGGAGGGGGGAGGAAGGGGTAAGAAGGGGACAGGGGAAGACTGAGAAGTCGGAGAAATCGTCTGGTCTGCCTCTTCCTTCCACGTAGCCAAGCCTTGCCCCAGGCTGTCTTCCAGATGGAACCGTGGGAGGTGCGTCACCTCCATGACTCAGGGACCGAGGGTCACGAGCTCTCTGTGCCTTCTCATCTTTCTCTCTGTCCTGCTCTCTCATTTCTGTTTCTTTTGTCCTACCCTGGCTCCCTCTCTTCTGGTCTCCCTTTCTCCACTGCCTGGGGTTTCGTGGTCAGTTCACTGGTTGGGGGCAGGGGGGGTCTCTTTCCTCTGTCTAACCAGGCTCTGGTAATATTAGTTTCCAAAAGGCCCGATGCTGAGATGAACTGGTAGCATTCAGGCTGGAGAGGAAGAAAATGGGAAGGATGCATAAGCAGCAGAAGAGTCAGTCAGTAACACCCAGAGCCCATGTTAGAGTACAGCAGCAGTATGGCTTAGTGAGAAGATCCCAGGACTGCGAGTCAGATGAACTGGGTTCTAATCTCAGCTCTGCCACTTGTCTGCTGTGTGACCTTGGGCAAATCATTTTTCTGCACCTCAGTTACCTCATCTATAAAATGGAGATTAAAGCTGTGAGCCCCATGTTGGGCATGGACTGTGTCCAACTTGCTTGGCTGGTATTTCCCCCAACGTTTAGTACAGTGCCTGACACACAGTAAGTGCTTAGCAAATACCATTAAAAAAATCTTTGCCCAGTGATCATTCATTCAATCATATTTCATTCATTCATATTTATTGAGCAATTACTGTGGGCAGAGCACTGTACGAAAGGCTTGGGAGAGTACATTAAAACAATAAACAATGATCCCATCTTCACCAAGATGGCTCAAGGACAGAAACAGCTTACCTTTTGTCTTTTCTTTATTTTTTTATTTTATCCATTTGAGAGGCGACATCGTTAGTGCAAATAGATTGTTTCCCCATCGTTCCCCTGTGCTTCTGCTCCCCCGAGCCCACCAAAGGCAGAGGAGAAGCCGAGGAGGGAAGCCTCCAGAAATGTCCGGTCACCGTCTGGGCCCTCCCAAGACCATTGAAGCCCCCTGTCTAGATCACTCTGGGGAAGTGTGGTAGCACCTTGATTTTGCCAGCCCATCTGGGCCTGGGTCCCTGAGACGTCCTGCCTGCCCGATCCTCATCAGGACGGGAGGCTTGCTTTAGCACCATGTCAAGAAGGCTCTGTGAGAAGAGCCGAGTCAGTCAGTCAATCAATGGCATCCATCGAGTGTTTACTGTGTGCAGAGCACTGGACTGAGCAATTGGGAGAGGATAACAATATAACAGGTGCATTCCCTGCCCACAGTGATCTTACAGTATAAGTGTGGCCTAGCGGATAGAGCTTGAGCCTGGGAGCCAGAAGGACCTGGGTTCTAATCCCAGCTCTGCCACTTGTCTGCTGTGTAACCTTGAGCAAGTCACTTCACTTCTCTGGCCCTCAAGTACTGTAAAATGGGTATTAAGAGTGGGAGCCCTATTTGGGACAGGGACTGTATAAAATATGTTTAGCGCTTAGTACAGTGCCTGACACATATAAAGAGCTTAAATACCACAATTATTATTATTACATTATTCCCCAGTCTCCATTAGATCACCCCAGTTGCTCCGTTCAGAGAAGACACTGTCCGGCTCAGAGGAGCTGAAAGAAGTGACCGAATCCCAGGGTCAGTGGTGGTATTTGTTAAGCACTTACTATGTGTCAAGCACCATACTAAGTGCTGGAGTGGATAGAAGCAAATTGAGTTGGACACAGTCCCTACCCTACATGGGGCTCACAGTCTTAATCCCCATTTTACAGATGAGGGAGCTGAGGCTCAGAGAAGTGAAGTGACTTGCCCAAGGTCAGAGAGCAGATTTATTTATTTCTATTCATGTCTGTCTCCCTCGCTAGACTGTAAGCTTGTTGTGGGCAGGGAATGTGCCAGTTTATTCTTATAGTGGACTCTCCCAAACATTTAGTACAGTACTTGGCATGCAGGAAGTGCTCAATAAATACGATTGAATGAATGAATGAAAACAGAGGAGCTGGGATGAGAACCCACAGCCTCTGACTCCCAGGCCTATGCTCTATCCACTAGGCCATGCTGCTCCTCAAGGAAGGGGGTCAAGGAAGGGGGTGTGGGTGGCAGGGTGGTTGAGCTCGGGAACCCCTTCTAGGCCCCGGGTTCTGGCCCCGCCACCTCTGTCGCCGCCGGGCTCGATCTCAAGGCAGCTCCAGGAGGCCTCGGGCCGCGTACTCGTTCTGAGTGACGTTGTACACCCGCTGCAGGGTCTCAGCGGCCCACCGGAACCCCCGCAGGGCCTCCGCCTCCCTGCCCCCAGGACAGGCCAGGTTCAGTAGCCGGCCCCGTGGGGGCATGGCCAGGAAGGCCAGCCCGGCCGCCTGCCGGATGAGCCAACTGTGGTAGGGGGCCAGCGCCTCCCCGTAGGCCTCCGCGCACAGGACCCCGGTGTCCCCGGCTCCCCGCGGCCCCACCAGTTTGGCCAGGAAGAGCTGGACCCAGTGGAGGGCCCGGTGGAGGCGGAGGAGGGTGCGGAGGCCGGAGGGCGGGAGGGAGGGGTCCGGCGCGGGTCCACCGGGCAGGTCCACCAGCCCCCGGCTCAGCTCCCAGGAGGCCATGGTGGAGAGGGA
The DNA here is from genome assembly GCF_004115215.2 of Ornithorhynchus anatinus. Lineage (NCBI taxonomy): Eukaryota > Metazoa > Chordata > Mammalia > Monotremata > Ornithorhynchidae > Ornithorhynchus > Ornithorhynchus anatinus. Next base: position 7,392,753 of record NC_041753.1, on the reverse strand, counting down.
GGCGTAATGGGCGGCGTGAGGACCCGTGGAGTGAGCGTCCAGGATGGAGAGCTTCGAGGTGGCCTCCTGGGTGACGAAGGAGAAGACCGTCCCCAGCGGGGACAGGAACCTGTGGGAGTTAAGGGGGCAGTCGGTGGGGGGAAAGAGAAGAAGATCCCAGCCCAGAGGCAGAGGCAGAGTCAGAGGCAGAGAAGGGGCAGAGGTCACGTACTGGGGACCCCCTGACTCCTCCATTCCCTCCACCTCTGCTGCTCCCCCTCCCAGCCAGTCATTCAGTGGTATTTACTGAGCATTTACTGTTTGCAGAGCACTGGACTAAGTGCTAGGGAGAGGACAAAAGAAAAATAAACAGACACATTCCCTGCCCACAAAAACCCTCTCCGGCCCCGCTGACCCAACATTCACCGACACCGGAACTCTGTGACCTTCTGCCCCATCTCGGCTAGAGCTCACTTGGAGAGAGGAGGCAGGGGAGGCCCGGAGACACAGGAGAGAAAGAAGAAAAAGCAGACAAAGGGGGTGGCCATCCGGGGCACACAGGGAAGTGGGGACTCTCCAGGGAGTGTGGGTGTAGCTCTCACTTTCTTCTTCATGGCATTTATTTAGCGCTTACCATGTGTCAGGCACTGTACTAAGCACTAGGATAGATACAAGCTAATCAGGTTGGACACCGTCCCCATCCCACACGGGGCTCATAGTCTTAACTCCCATTTTCCAGATGAGGGAACAGAGACCCTGAGAAGTGAAGAGACTGGCCCAAGGTCACCCAGCAGATAAGTGGCAGAGCCGGCATTAGAACCCAGATCACTCATTCAATCATGTTTATTGAACTCTTACTGTGTACTAAGCACTTATGAGAGGACAATATAACAATAAACAGACACATTCCCTCCTTCTGATTCCCAGGCCTGGGGATCCGTCCACTAGACCACACTGTTTCTCACCTGATCAACTCTCTCCAACCGGCCAGGTAGTGGTCCAGTTTCAGGTCCCTGGGGGTGGCCACGCTGGCTGTGAACTCCTTCACCAAGCGACCCAGTAGGATTTCGGGGTCCAGGCAATGAATCTTAGAGCTGGGGGAGCCCTAGAGGGATTTGGCAGGGAGAGGAGGCTGGATGGAGCAGAAGTGGTGGCGATCTTCCACCCCTGTCCCTCCCCCTCAGCCCTGGTCCTCCCTGCCCAGTCCCCAAGTGGCATCAGGACCATATCATCCCTTCTCCCACTTTTTTTAAATGCTATCCATTAAGCACTTACTATGTGCCAGGCACTGTACTATGCACTGGGGTAGATACGAGATTGGCACAGTCCATGTCCCACGTGGGGCTCAAGCCTTAAGCCCCATTTTATAGATGAGATAACTGAAGCACAGAGAAGTGAAATGACTTCCCCAAGGTCACATGGCAGACAAGCGGCAGAGCCGGCGTTAGAGCCCAGGTCCTTCTGACTCCCAGGCCCACGCTCTAACCATTAGGCCACACTCTCCTGCCTCCACCTTGGTCCCTTCTCCAACCCAGCTGGATCTTCCTGGGAAATCTCTGGACACGGAGATGAGCTCCATCTCCTGAGCATCCCCCTAAATTTCCCTCTCCTCCGAGCCGTCTAGCCTCCTTCCTTCCCACTGCTGTTCCCTTTGCACAGGGGCTGTTCCTGTGCAACACCTCCCATGGGTGGGCTGTGTTGCCGGTGAACAGCCCAATTTGTCTGCTTCCCGATTTGTGTGAGGTCCGCCCTGAACCCCTTCCCGCTTCCCACCGATGCTCCCTCGCCCTCCTTCCTCCTCCCCGGTGGCTCCGGTCCTACCTGGAGGGCGAGGATGGCCCGTGGTCGGTCCGACAGCGGCACCACTGCTGTGGAGAGCAGAGCAAAAGTGAGGGCCCGGGGGGTCTTGGGGTGGGGGAGACCGGGGGGCCGGGACGCTTAGCTCCCCGGGGAGGAGGGGGACGGCGGGGGGCAGGGGGAGGGTCACTCACGGAGCCAGCGGCTGGACAGGTAGAGGAGAAAGGCGAAGACCCCGAGAGGGAGGAGGAGCCGGAGGCCACAGAGACCCCCCGAGTTTCTCCAGGCACGAGGGGCGAGGGGCGGCGGCGGCTCCAACCCCATGGCTGCTGCCCCCGGCCCCTCTGCCCCCGGCCGCCCTCGCCTTTGCCCCTCGGACTCCGGGGGTAAATCATTAACTGCCCCTCACCCCCGCCCCTGGACGACCTTTTACCCGGAAGGAGAGGTCCACCCAGGGCTCCCCTAAGGGGGACCCCTCCCCATCCCCTGCCCTGGGTCCTGCCCAGCCCCCTCCAGGGTCCTGCCCATCCCCTCCCCCCGGACAACCGCCCCCTCCCCGCCACCCCGGGCCCCTGGGATTGGTCCAGGGCCGCCCCGGCCGGGGGGGATCCTCCCTGCCCATTGGCTAGCGTGGAGCCCCTTTCCTCCCCCAGCCGTGATCCCCCGGTCCCCACGCCCACCTCCAGGACCAGGGTCCGGAGAGGGAGGGCTCAGCCTCCTCTAAGCCCCTCGGGGGTCGGGCACCCTTATCTCCCCTCTCCCGGGCGCCCCTATCCCTTCGACCCCTGGGAATAATGATAATAATAACAACAAACTGTGGTATCTGTTAAGTGCTTACTATACTAAATTCTGAGGTAGATACAAGTAAATCGGATGGGACACAGTCTCGAGTCAAGTCACCGTCTCAATCCCCATTTTATGGATGAGGTAACAGGCACAAAGAAGTGAAGTGATTTGCCCAAGTCACACAGGAAACAAGCGGTAGAGCCGAAATTAGAACTCATGGCCTTCAGACATCCAGGCCCGTGGTCTATCCACTAGGCCAGGGGGCTTCCCATTAATTGAGCTCTTACTATGTGCAGAACACTATACAAAGCACTTGGGAGAGGACAATACAACAGGGATGGTAGGCATGTTCCCTAACCACAAGGAGTTTACAGTCGAGAGGTGGGGACGGGCATTAATATAGATTAATATATGAGGATTCCAGACAGAAGTGCCACGGTGGGCCTGAGGGGGAGCGGTGAATAAAAGGTGTCAATCCAAGTGAAAGGGTGACAAAGAGATGACCTGGGCCCCTGGACACCTGGGTCCCTCAGAGGGTCTGAGCGGGTGGGGACGGTTAGGTACATAATCTCTCCCGATGGGAGGTTGGCCAGATTGGGAGAGGCAGGAGGCCCAAGTGGCTACGGGGGCCGGGGGTGGGGAGATGGGGAGGATTAACTGGAAATGTGGGCTAAACCGCCCAGGTTTCCAGGAAGCGATTAGTCTTGGATTTCAGCTAATTGTTCCGGCCCCTACCGCAATCCAAGGTTCTGGGGGGTATAAAACTGGCAGAGGGGGCAGAGGCAGGAGCAGAGCGCCGAGGGCATGGCCTGGACACGGGGAGCCAGGCTGCTGCTGCTTCTGCTGCTGTTTCTGGGGAGGAGCTCAGGAGGGGAACCTGGGGAGAGGATGGCTCGAGGAGCCCCCCAGAAGTGGCTGGATCCCTTCTACACCACCGTCATCGAGGTGGCCAATGGGGGTCCCTGGGGCGAGTGGGCCTGGCCCGAGATGTGTCCTCAAGGCTTCGTTGCCAGCGGCTTCTCTCTCAAGGTCAGAACTCTGACCCTCTTTTCATTCATTCATTCATTCATTCATTCATTCATTTAATCTTATCTATTGAGCGCTTACTGTGCTCGGAGCACTGTACTAAGCCCTTGGGAGAGTCCCATGCCCCTTGTCGGGGGCGTGGAGTGGAAGCGAGCTGCTGGGTGGGTACGGGACGCCGGGGTTCTGCAGGGAGCGAGATGGGGGCTGGGGAAGGTGAGTGCTCGCCTCCCTAACCCCGTCCCCACTTTGCAGGTGGAGCCCCCCCAGGGAGGGTCCCTGGACGACACGGCTCTGAACGGGATCCGCCTCCACTGCACCCGAGGAAACTCCAAGCTCAACGCCCACGTGGTGGAGTCAAAATCCGGAAGGTGCGAGAAACTTCACCTCTTCGGCCCCCTCCCCTTCCCCAGCGGAAGGGAGAGTCAGTCCATCAATCGTATTTATTGAGGGCTTAGTGTGTGCAGAACACTGAACTGAGCGCCTGGGAGAGTCCAACAGAACAATACAATAATAACTGTGGTACTTGTTAAGTACTTAGTACAGTGCCTGGCACATCATAAGCGCTTAACAAATACCATAATTATCAATAATATTATTACGGTGTGCCAGGCACTGTTCTAAGCGCTGGGGTAGATACGAGTCAATCGGGTTTGACGCAGACCCTGTCCCATATGGGACTCAGAGTCTTAATCCTCATTTTGCAGATGGGGGAATTGAGGCACAGAGAAGTGAAGGGACTTGGCTAAGGTCACACAGCAGACAAGTGGTGGAGGCGGGATATAATAGGCGCATTCCCTGCCCACAGCGAGTTTGCAGTCTAGAGGAGCGAGTGAGTCCGGGGCTGGATCTAGGAGACCATGACCAGCCCAGCCTGGAGGCCCCCCAAATCTCAGCCCGGAGCCCCCCCAACTCCCAGCTCCTGCCGCCCGGGCTGTTCTTCCCTCTGCCGTCCGGCAGGGGGCGGAAGAAGGCCGAGAGACGACCCCCCCAGCTAGTGCAGCGGTCACGTGACCTCCCCGCCGACTGGGTGGACGGGGACACCAGGGACAGGAGTCAATCAGGCCTCCCGTGGTATGTATTGAGCGCTCACTGCATGCAAAGCACTGGGCTAGACGCTTGAGAGAGGACCCTAGAGTTGGCGGACGCGATCTCAGCCCTCAGTGGTGTGTATTGAGCTCTTATTTTGTGCAGACCACTGTATTAAACGCTTGGGAGAGGACCACATTGTCAGTAGACGCGATTCCTGCGCTCAGTGGCAGGAATTGAGCTCTGACTGTGTGCAGCGCACTGTACTAAATGCTTGGGAGAGGGCAATAGAGTTGGTAGACATGGTCCCTGCCCTCAGTGGTGTGTACTGAGCGCTTACTCTGTGCAGAGCACTGTACTAAACGCTTGGGAGAGAACCCTAGATTTGACAGACGTGGTGCCCTCCCTCAATCGGTGGTATGTATTGAGTGCTTGCTATGTGCAGAACATTGCGCTAAACACTTGGGAGAGGACAATAGAGTTGGTAGGTGCGATCTCCCCAGGAGCTTACAGTCTAGTGGGGGAGTCAATCATTGGTATTTATTGAGCGCTTACTGTGTTCAGAGCACTGTACTAAGCGCTTGGGAGGGACAGTACAAGAGAATTAAGCAGACACGTTTCTGACCTATAATGAATTTACAGCCCAGAGGGGGAGACCGGCATTAGTACAAGTCAATCAATCCATGGCATTTATCGAGCGATTACTGTGTGCAGAGCACTGTACTAAGCGCTCGGGAGTGGATAATGCAAGGGAATAAACAGACACGTTCCCTACCCCTAACGAGTTTACAGCGTAGAGGGGGAGACAAGCATTAATATGTCAATCAATCAATCCATGGCTTTTATGGAACGCTTAGGGTGCACAGCACTGTACTAAGCGCTCGGGACAGTACAATAAGCAGATACGTTCCTTGCCCATAACGAAAAGAAAGGAGGGGGGCAGGGCCTCGGGACCCCGGAGAAGGAGAGGGAGGCGTCTCCCCCCAGCCCCCAGGCCTGATAAGCCCGTCCCCCTCCCCCCGGCTTTGTGTCTGTCAGGTGGGGGTCGTGGTCGGAGCCGGAGTGGTGTCCGGGGGGCGGCTTCCTCCAGGCCTTCTCGCTGCGGGTGGAGAGCCCGGCCGGGCTGGGCGACGACACTGCGGCCAACGATGTGCGCTTCCGCTGCTCGGGGGGCGCCGTCGTGGCCGGGCCCGGCCTGGGCTGGGGTCGCTTTGGGCCCTGGAGCAACCCCTGCCCCAAGGGCGTCTGCGGCCTCCAGACCAAGGTGGACCCCCCGAGGGGCCTGCAAGACGACACGGCCCTCAACGACGCCCGCTTCTTCTGCTGCAGTGACTGAGGGACCGGGGAGGGGACGGACCGGGAGGGACTGGGGGGGACCCAGGCGTCCCGAGCCCCCTGCCCCCTACCCTACCCCCACCGAACCCCGCCTTTGTGATCATTAAAATTCAGCCGAACCCCGCCCCGCTCTCCTGCCTCGTCCATTCATTCCATTGTATTTAGGGAGAGCTTCCTGTATGCAGAGCACTCTGCCAGGTGCTCTTCCTTTAATGATGCTTCTTGTGGTATTTGTTGAGCGCCTACTATTCGCCAGGCACTCTACTAAGCGCTGGGGTGAGTACGCTTCACTTCTCGGGGCCTCGGTAACCTCATCTGTATAATGGGGATGGAGCCCATGAGCCCAACGTGCGACAGGAACCGTGTCCAACCCCAACTTGCTTGTATTGCCCCAGCGCTTAGAACAGTGCTTGAGACACTGTAAGCACTTAACGATGACCATGACTTCAAGCAAATCGGGTTGGACACAGTCCCGGGCCCACAGGGGTTCACGGTCCCAAAACCCCCGTTTTACGGATGAGGGAACCGAGGCCCAGAGAAGTAAAGCGACTTGTCCAAGGTCACACGTCAGGCACGTGGCAGAGCTGGGATTAGAACTCATGACCATCTGACTCCCAGGGTTGAGGTCAGATGGGTTACTGGGTGAGGAACGGATGCCAAGCACTGGGATAAATACAAGATAATCAGGGTGGACACAGTCCCTGCTCCACCCAGGGCTCACAGTCTAAGGAGAACGGTATTGGGGGAGGACCCGGGCCCCCCGATTCCACCTCAGCCCCTCCAGGTCGGAAGCAGAAGCAGTAGAGGAGGCCATCTCTGGGGTCAAACCGGTTTATTGGTCTCCCTGTGTCAGGCGGAGGGGTGGGCCTCTTAGGGGAAGAAGCCACGCTGGTCCGGCCTTCACTAGGAATTACCCTGCATAGGGGAACAGAGGAAACAGAGGGAGGAGCTGAGCTCACATCCCACACACAATCACTCTCCCCCTCTTCCAAGCCTTATTGAAGGCCCGTCTCCTCCAAGAGGCCTTCCCTGACTAAGTCCTCCTTTCTTCTTCCCCCACTCCCTTCTGCGTCACCCAGACTCGCTCTCTTTATTCATCCTCCCTCCCAGCCCTGCAGCATTTATGTCCATATCTGTCGTTTCTTTATTTATATTAACGTCTGTCTCGGCCCCACAGCACTTATGTCCATCTCCGTCATTTATTTATCTATATTAACGTCTGCCTCGGCCCCACAGCACTTATGTCCATCTCCGTCATTTATTTATCTATATTAATGTCTGCCTCGGCCCCACAGCACTTATGTCCATCTCCTTCATTTATTTATTTCTATTATTGCCTGTCTCCCCCTTAGACTGTAAGCTTGTCATGGGCAGGGCAAGTGTCCGTCATATTGTTCTATTGTCCTCTCCCAAGCTCTTAGTAGAGTGCTCTGCACCCAGTAAGCACTCAGTAAATGTCATTGATTGATTAATGGATTGGAATCTATAATTTATTTATTTCTATCAATGTCTATCTCCCCCTCTAGACTGTCAACTCATTGTGGGCAGGGAATGTGTCTGTTATGTTGTTGTGTTGGCTTCTCCCCAGCACTTAGTCCAGTGCCCTGCACAGATTAAGCACTCAATAAATGCCACTGATTGATTAATGGATTGCTAGCAGTAATTTCCTTATTTCTATTACTGTCTAGACTGCAAGCTCTCTGTGGGCAGAGAATGTATCCGTTGGTAGTTGTAGTGGACTCCCCCAAGCGCTTAATCCAGCGTGCTGCACATGACCAACTGAGCGACTGACTCCCTCGGCCCTCCACCCTGCCCACGGGGCCGGCCCACCCGTGGACCCCCACCCCAGGGCCTCTTATCCCACGAAGGGCTCGCTCACCCCTTTGCCCTTGCGGCAATCCCCGCAGAACACGCCGAGCGCCGCATTGACGAGCTGCGTCCCGCAGAGCAGTAACTCCAGGGCGGAAGAGGCCACCAGCAGCGAGAACAGCACCATGTTCCAGCGGACCACCCCAGGGGGCTCCATGCACTCACTCCACCAGGACTCATTGTGAAGGTAACTCCCGCTGCCCGGATGGACGGCGTCCGGGTGGAGACATGTGATCGTAGGGCAAGGGGGAGCCACATGGGGACCACGCGTGACATGTGGGGGCCAGGCACATGAAGGGGACCAGGTGGAGCCCCAGGGGAGTGGACCACAAGGGGGATGGTCAGGGAAGAGTCGCGGGTGAGCATGGGGGACATCACCAGTGGGGGCGAATTGGTCACGAGTGGGTCCCCCATCAATCGAGTGCTTACTGTGTGCAGAGCACTGGACTAAGCGCTTAGGAGAGGACAGTGGAGCAATATGACAGATACATTCCCCACCCACAGTGAACTGAAACATCACGAGTGGGGGGTGAATCGGTCACAGGCAGGCATGGGGGACGTTACGAGTGGGGGAGTGAATCTCTCACAGATGGACACGGGGAACGTCACACATGGGGGATGAATCACTCACAGACGGGAGTGGGGAACATCACGAGTGGGGGTGAATAGGTCATAGGCAGGCAAGGGAACATCACGAGTGGGACTCAAAATGCTCTCTGGTGTGCTTGGAGAACGCCATGAGTAGGGGCAAAAAGGTCACAAGTGGACGTGGGAAATTCCACAGGGCGGAGGGGACACGGGAAAAGTCACACGTGGGGTACACCAGAGGGAGAAAAGTGGGAAAGTGGAGGGAGCAAGGGCGAGGCAGAAGGAGGGAGGAAGGGAGGAGATATTTATTGTAGGGTTCAGGCCTCACCTGGATTCCTTGAAGGGATACCCCCATTTCCCCGTGCTGTTCTGCAAGCAGATTGGCCCATTCTGCAGCCCGGAGCCAGATACCGTGAGACAGTACAAGGACCCCAGCACCCCAAAAGCTGAGGAGCAAAAAGAGCTCAGCATCTGGGGAGCAAGGGACAGGAGGAGTAGTGTGAGAAGCAGGGTTGCCTAGTGGCTAGAGCCTGGGACCGAGATTCAGGGGACTCTCTGCTGGGTGACCTTGAACAAGTCACCTCACTTCTCTGGGCCTCGGTTCCCTTATCTGTAAAATGGGAATTGAGTGTGACTGTGTTCAACCTGATTGACTTGTAACTATTCCAGCACTTAGTTCAGTGGCTGGCACATAGTGAGCACTTAACAAATACCATTAAAAAAAAAGTGTGGGAGTCTTAGAGCTGGATAAAGACAGTCAGAGATGTAAGCTCTGGCCTTGTTGCCTCAGTTGGGAGGCAACTGGTCATCTCCATCTCAAAGATGGCCAGTGGGCTGAAGTTATCTGGCAGCAGGGAGTGGGTCGGGGGCCTTGGACCAAAACTTTCATTCAATTGCTCATTCAGCCGTATATGTTGAACATTTCCTGTATGCAGAGCACTGTACTAAGCTCTTGGGAGAGGACAGTATAACAATAAACAGACACATTCCCTGCCCACATCGAGCTTACAGTCTAGAGGGAGAGACAGACATTCATAGAAATAAATCAATGACAAAGATGGACATAAGTGGTGTGGGGCTGGGACGGGGGATGAATAAAGGGAGCAAGGAAGAGCGACGCAGAGGGAACGGGAGAAAGGGAAAGGAGGGCTTAGTTGGGGAAGTCCTCTTGGACCAGATGGGCCTTCAGTAAGGCTTTGAAGGTGGGAAGAGTCATTGTCAGATTTGAGGAGAGAGGGCGTTCCAGACCAGAGACAGGGTGTGGGTGAGGGGTCGGCAGCGAGAAAGATAAGATCGAAGTACAGTGAGAGGTTGGCATTAGGGGAGTGGAGTGTGCAGGCTGGGTTGTAATAGGAGAGTAGCAAGGTAAGGTAGGAGGGGGCAAGGGGATTGACTGCTTGAAATCCAATGGTGAGGAGTTCTCATTTGATGCGGAGGTGGATGGAGTTTCTTGAGGAGTGGGGAAACATGGCCTGAACGTTTTTGAAGAAAAATGATCCAGGCAGCAGAGTGAAGTATGGACTAGAGTTGGGCAGAGGCAGGAGGGAGGGAGGGCAACAAGGAGGCTGATACAGTAATCAAGGCGGGATAGGGTAAGTGATTGAATTAACATGGTAGCAGTTTGGATGGAGAAGAAAGGGTGGATTTAGTGATACTGTGAAGGTGGAATAGATAGGATTTAGTTATGTATTGAATCTGTGGGTTGAATGGGAGGACAACACCAAGGTTATGGGCTTGTGAGACAGGAAGAAGGATAGTGCCATCTACAGTGTTGGAAAAGTCAGGGGGAGAGTGGAGTTTGGGTGGGAAGATAAGGAGTTCAGTTTGGGACATGTTAAGCTTGAGATGACAGGAGGACATTCAAGTAGAGATGTCCTGAAGGCAGGAGGAAATACGAGACTGCAGAGAGAGAGAGAGATGAGGGCTGGAGATGTAGATTTGGGAATCATTTGCATAAAGGTGGTGGTTGAAGCCATGGGAGCAAATGAATTCTCCAAGGAAGTGGGTGTAGATAGAGAATAGAAGGGAACCCAGAATTGAACCTTGAGGGACCCCCAAAGTTAGGGGTTGGGAGGCAGAGGAGGAGCCCATGAACGAGACTGAGAACGAGCAACCAGAGAGATAAGAGGAGAACCGGGAGAGGACAGGGTCAGTGAAGCCGAGGTTGGATAATGTTTCCAGGAGAAAGGGGTGGCTGACAGTGTCAAAGGCAGCTGAGAGGTCAAGAAGGATTCGGATGGAGTAGAGGCCGTTGGATTTGGCGAGGAGGAGGTCATTGATGACCTTTGAGTGGGTGGTTTCTGTGGAGTGAAGGGGATGGAAGCCAGATTGGAAGGAAATGAGAGAATTGGAGAAGAGGAATTTGAGACAGCAGGTGTCAATGACTCGCTCGAGGAGTTTGGAGAGGAATGGTAGGAGGGAGATGGGGTGATAACTGGAGGGAGTCGTGGGGTCAAGGGAGGGTTTTTTTAGGATAGGGGAGACATGGGCATGTTGGAAAGCAGTGGGGAAGAAGCCACTGGAGAGAGAACAGTTGAAGGTGGCTTTTAGGGAGGGAAGAAGGAAGGGGACAAGTGTTTCAATAAGGTGTGAAGGAATGGGGTCGGATGCGCAGGTGGAGGGGATGGATTTTGAGAGGAAGCAGGAGATCTCTAAAGATACTGCTGGGAAAGATGGGAGAGTTGAAGACGGCGCAGGAAGAGGGAGGGGTTGGAGAGGGGCAGGGGAGATTTTAGGGAGGTCACGCCTAATCGTGTCAATTTTCTTAATAAAGTAGGTGGTCAGGTCATTGGGGGCGAGGGACGGAGGAGGCGGAGGGACAGAGGGTTTGAGGAGGGAGTTAAACATCTGGAACAACTGGTGAGGGCGATGGGCATGGGTGTCAATAAGGGTGGAGAAATCATTTTGCTGGGCAGAGGAGAGGGCAGAGTTAAAGCATGAAAGGATAAACTTGAAGCCGATGAATTCGGCCTGACATCTAGCCCTTTGCCCAGGGCTTGGGCAAAGGCATGGGCACCTACTCCCTGATGTGGCATTTTAGAGGCATCATTAGCTGTGCCCTCACAGTTTTTGGGGCAGCTCTAGCTAGCTCACCCTGCCAGCTCACCCTTTATTTCTATTTTTATGACATTTGTTAAGTGCTTATTATGTGCCAAACACTATATTAAGTGCTGGAGTAGAGACAAGCTAATTCATTCAATCGTATTTAGTGAGCGCTTACTGTGTACGGAGCACTGTACTAAGCACTTGGAAAGTACAATTTGGCAACAGATAGAGACAATCCCTTCTCAACAACGGGGTCACAGTCTAGATGGGTGAGACAGACAACAAAACAAAACAAAAGTTGGACACAGTCCCTGTCCCATATGGGACACACAGTCTTAATCCCTATTTTACAGATGAGGAAACTGAGGCTCAGAGGAGTGGAGTGACTTCCCCAAGGTCACACAGCAGGAAAGTGGTGGATCTGGATCCAGAATCCGGGTCCTCTGACTCCCACACCAGGCTCTGTCCACTAGGCCGCTCTGCTTTCAGCCTCCGAGGGAGAACACTCACCCACAATCCCTCCGGCCCGGGGCCTCATACCTAGAGTTCGGGTCCTATCAGGAGGGCAGTGGGGTGGAGAAGATGGGAAGTGGGGGCCCGGACGGAGGGCGGTGGGAGAGGGCGGAGGTGGTGAGCCCCGGAAGGTGGGCGATAGGGGCCCGGCCTGAAGGCTGGGTGAAGTAGGATCCGTTTAGGCAGGAGGTTGGGGGGTCTCGGGGGGGCCCTTACCCGGCAGCGGTTCCCACAGCAGCCAGCCCCGCAGCAGCCCTTGCCTCCGGCTCTCACGGCCTTGATCCCGGAACTCAGCACCTACACGGGGGCAGGGCGGACGGACAGATCAAGGGGTTCAGCCGCCCCCCTCCAACCCTGCCACCCTCCCCCCACTATCTGATCGCTTCCCACCTCCCTGCCCTCCAGCCAATCAGTGGTATTTGGGGATTAAGAGTGTGAGCCTCATGTGGGACAAGGTCTGTGTCCAACCTGATCAGCTTGGTCCTAGAACAGTGCTTGGCATGTAGTAAGTACCGTAATTATTATTATTTATTGAGCATTTCTTTTTTTAATGGCATTTTTTAAGTGCTTACTATGTGCCAGCCACTGTTCTAAGCGCTAGAGCAGATACAAAGTAATCATGTTGGATATAGTCCATGTCCCACCTGGGGTTCACAGTCTTTATCCCCATTTTACAGATGAGGTGACTGAGGCACAGAGAAGTTAAATATCTTGCCCAAGGTCACACAGCAGATGAGTGGCAGAGTTGGGATTAGGACTCTTGTCCTTCTTGACTCCCAGGCCTGTGCTCGATCCATTAAGCCATGCTGCTTCTGTATTTAGTTTGTGTTGGAGCGCTATACTGAGTGCTTGGGAGAGTCCAATACGATAATAATAATAATTATGGTACTTGTTAAGTGCTTATCATGTGCCAAGCACTGTTCTCAGAGCTGGGGTAGATACAAGGTAATCAGGTTAGGGGTGGTAGAGGCGATCCCTACCCACCAGGAGCTTACAAGTCCTTTACAGAGGAGTGTAAAACCCACTCCTCACCCCTGGAATCTAGAAAGCGCTTATGATGTGCAAGTGACTGAATTTGGCATTTTGAGATTCCATCAGAGTATTTGACACACAATCCCTTCCCTCAGGGACTTTTCAGGCTAGTGGGAGAGAGAAAGGAGCACACAGGAAAAGGAATGTCAAACTAGGGAAGAGGTAAACGCAGTTTAAAAATAACAAGCATGAATGGACAAGTGAATACAGAGCATCAGGTGATATGACTACTGAAGTGACTGTGGGATTGGGTGTGGAGGGGGAGGGCTCCCACTCCGGGGGGAGGGGTGGCACCCCTTCTCCGCCACCCCCACTCCCACCCCCAGATCTGCCACATGCATTTCCCTCCCTCCTTCCCAAAGGAGTGAAGGAGAAAAGGAGCCAAGGGTCAGAGCAGACCCCAAGCCAAACAGGAAAGAGTCAGAGCCACTCTTCTTTGAACCAGTGAGGGAGAAGCTAGAAAGTGAATCATTTTTGAGTCAATCAGGTGGCACCTATGTAAATGAAGCTGTTGGTATCCAGCCTGCTGATCTTCCCGCTACAGAGGAAGCGGGAGAGAATTTGACTGAGAGAATGTCACCTTTGTCCTCTTCTCTCTGCAAATTCTTTTAGTGGCTGCCTCTCCTACTAGACTGTTCTCTCCCTGAGGGCAAGGATCATGTGTCTCCTATCCTCCACTCCCACTCCTTTAGTACAGTACAGCCCAATAAATACCATTGATGGCCCCCACCCAATTAATCAACGTTCTCCGAGCTAAGCACTTGGGAGAAGGAGAGTTCCGAAGAGTTGGTAGACATGGTCCCTGCCCTCAAGGAGTTCATGGTCTAAGAGTGGGGAGACAGACCCACCCAAATTATTTAAGAATAGTGGAAACGGGAGGAAGAGGGACCTCGAGATAGGGAACGGGGTCAAATCAGACTGGGTTGATTCTGAAAGTACCTTAGTGGAAGGCAGCGTGGCCTAGCGGACAGACTGTGACCCCGGGAGTCAGAAGTAAGGGGGTTCTAGTCCTGGCTCTGCCCCCTGCCTGCTTTGCAACTCTGGTCAAGTTACTGACCTCCCCAGGCCTTAGTTTCCTCTCCTATAAAATGGGAATAAGAGCCACGCTCTTCTCTTCCTCCCTCCCTCTCTCCCATATGGGCCGGGTCCCTTGTCTGGCCTGATAATCTAAAAGAAGCAGTGTGACTTAGTGGATAGAGCCCGGACCTGGGAGTCAGAAGGACCTGGATTCTCATCCCGGCTCTGCCACATGTCTGCTGTGTGACCTTGAGTAAGTCCTTCTGATTTGCAGGTTTGGGCTCTATCCATACGATTGGGGAGATATTGGGAATTAAACGGGGAGTGCCTCCAAGAGGCCAATCAATCAATCATTCAATCAGTCATATTTATTGAACACTTACTATGTGTAGAGCACTGTACAATTATTCAGTTAAATTAATGCCTGTATCCTCCTCTAGATTGCAAGCTCGTTATGGGCAGGGAATGTGTCTACCAATTCTGTGGTACTGTACTCTCCCAAGCACTTAGTACAGTGTTCTGAACTCAATAAATACCACTGATTGATTAATTGATTGACAGGGGAACTAGGAAAGAAATGAAGTGACTTGCCCAAGGTCACACAGAAGGCAAGTAGTGGGGTCAGGATTAGAACCCAGTACCTCTGACTCCCAGGCCCAGGCTCTTTCCACTAGACTGTTCTGCTACTCGTGAGTCCCTTTCATTCATTCAATGGTATTTATTGAGTGCTTACTGTTTGCAGAGTACTGTACTACGAGCTTGGGAGAGTACAATAGAACAAGATTCATTCATTCAGTGGTATTTATTGAGTGCTAACTGTATGCAAAGCATTGTACTAAGCACTTGGGAGAGTGGCCTAGAAGCAGGTGGTTTAGTGAAAAGACCACCAGCTTTGGAAGTGAGTTGAAGTGGCTTCTAATTCTGACACTGCCACTTGTCTGCTGTGTGACCTTGGGCAAGTCTCTTAACTTCTCTGTGCCTCATTGACCTCATCTGTAAAATGGGGATTAAGAATGTGAGCCCCTTGTGGGTCAGTCTGATTACCTTGTATCTACCCCAGCACTTGGAACAGTGCTTGACACATAATAAGCGTTTAACAAATGCCTTAATTATTATTATTTTACAATATAGTAACGAACAGACACATTCCCAGCCCAGAATGAGCTTACGGTCTAGAGGGGGAGACAGACATGAATATACATAAATAGATAAATAAATAAATTAATAATAATGGCAACAATTATAAATAAACAATAAACAGACATATTCCCTCCCTGCCATTTGGGTGCTTTCTTTGGTCTGCGGATATTGCAGGTTATGCTGCACCGACCTCCCCTGACCTTTCCTCTTCCTGGTCCACCTGAAGGATGGTTCCCAATCACTCAGTAGCTTATCAACCTCCACCCACCAAGCAACCAGACAATCTCTTACCCTCACGGACTTTGGTCCTAGCACCAGATCGGAGACGTCCCTGAACTCGGGTTGGGCAGGGTCCTGTCTTGGGAGTAGAGGAGCTGGGACGGGGAGCCCTGGGTCCCCGGGGTCTGGAGATGGGGGGGGTGGGGATGATGGAGGAGTGGGAGGGGTTCCATCCCCACTGTCTCGCTGGCTCTGGATCTATAGTCACCCTATAGATTGTCAGCTCCTTGTGGGCAATCTCTTCAATCAATCCATGGTATTTACGGAGCGCTTACTGGGGGTGGAGCACTGTCCTGCGCGCTTGGGAGAGTTCAGTCCAACAGAGTTGGTAGACCTGTTCCCTGCCCACAGCGAGCTGACAGTCTAGAGGGAGAGACAGACATTAATATTGTATCGGACTCTCGGCACACAGTAAGCGCTCCGAATATACCACTACTGATTGATTGATTGATGGATTATTGAGGTTTGGGGGCTCAGACTGGGGCAGGAACTTTCTCCTCTCAGTCCAGGAGTGCTCTTCACTGAGATCGGAGGAGCTCAGTGCTAGGGAGAACCCGGCACTAGAGGAAGATTAATATCCCCCTCTAGACTGTAAGCTCGTCGAGGGCAGGGACGAGTGTTTATTGTTCTATTGGACTCTCCCAAACAGTACAGCACTCTACATTCATTCGATCTTAATCATGATGATGTTTGTTAAGCACTTATAGTGTGCCAGGCACTTTAATAAGCCCTGGGGTGGATACCAGCAGAGTTGGAAAAATGCCTGTTCCTTGTGGGGCTCACAGTCTCGATCCTCATTTGACAGATGAGGGAACTGAGGCTCAGAGAAGTGAAGAGACTTGCCCGAGGTCACACAGTAGACAAGTGGCAGACCCATGACCTTCTGACTCCCAGGCCAGTACTCTGTCTACTATGCCATGCTGCTTCTTATTTATTGAGTGCTTACTGTGTGCAAGCACTGTTCTAAGTGCTTGGGAGAGTACGATACACAATAAGCTCGACAAAGACGATTGAATGAATGAGTGAAGTGCCTGCTCTCAGGCCAATGGCAACATCCCCTGGGGGGACCCAGGCTCCTTCCCTTCCCTTGCTTGCCCCCCACCCGCCCCTCCAGGTCTTCCTTCCTCCCCAGCCCCTGGCCCCGAACACTCACCATGAGACCACCCCCGATGAATCCTCCCATCAGCCAGACCTGCAGCGTGAGGTGGTTTGTCCAACTGGTCTCTCCATTAGGGACCAGAAGGAGGGCGTTACCTATGATGCACAGCAGGGACAGAGGGATCAGAAAGAGACCCACGCAGCGGGCACACTGCCCAGTGCACATAGCTGGCTGGAGAGCAGACAGAAAGACAGCAGGCAGACAGGTGGACAGACAGAGACAGGCAGGCAGGCTGGCACAGGTGGCGGAGAGTCCAGGAGACGGAGGGAGAGCTGGGGATGGAGTTGCGGAGCTCAGCCTCCTGGTCCCTGCTCCTGCCACTTTCCGGAGAGAAGATAAGTGGAGAACCTGGGACGAAGGGCACCTGGGGAAGGGAGGGGCGGGGGCAGCAGAGAAGCGGAAATGGGAAATGAAAGAGAGAGAGAGAGACATCAGGGAGAAAGTGAAACAGACCCCATAGAGAGCGGCTCAGATGAGAGTGAGCGTTATAGAGAAGCAGCAAAGACTAGTAGGAAGGATCAGCAGGGCTTAGTGGATCGAGCCCACGACTGGGAGTCAGATGGACCAGGGTTCTAATACTGGCTCTGCCACGTGTCTGCTATGTGACTTTGGGCAAGTCATTTATTAGTAATAATAATAATAATAATAATAAAATTATCATAGTTGTTAAGCACTTACTATGTGCCAAGCACTAGAGTAGATACATAGTAATCAGGTTGGACACAGTCCCTGTCCCACATGGGGCTTCCACTCTTAATCCCACTTGACGGATGAGGGAACTGAGGCCCAGAGAAGTTAAGGTCACACAGCAGAGGCAGGACTAGAACCCAGATCTTTCTGACTCCCAGGCTTGTGGTCTGACTCCTCTAGGCCTTAGTTCCCTCATCTGTAAAATGGATAATTCAGAGTGTGAGCCCCAAGTTGGACAGGGACTGTGTCCACCCTGATTAACTTGTACCTACCCCAGTACTTAGAACAGTGCTTGGCACGTAATAAGCTTTTAACAAGCATTATTATTATTATTATTATTAGGGGACCTGGATTCTCATCCCTGCTCCACCACTTGCCTGTTGTGTGACCGTGGGCTAGTCACTTCACCTGACCTTGCCTCAGGTCCCTCATTTGTGAAAGAGGGATAAAATCCCCATTCTCCCTCCCTCCCTAACTGTGCCCAATCTGCTTGTACTGCATCTACCTCAGAGTTTAGTACAGTGCTTGGCATATAGCAAGTGCTTAACTAATACTCAATTACGGTTATTATTAGACTTTAAGCTCATTTTGGGCAGGGAATGTGTCTGCTTTATTACTCTATTGTCCTCTCCCAAGCACTTAGGACAGTGCTGTGCACACAGGAAGCACTCAATAATACAGCTGATTGATGGATTGATCCCAACCCGTGATTTGGGCAACACGGGAACAGACTCAGCCCCCTTCATCTGGGCTAATCCAGCTCCCTGGTGCCTCAGCAAAAACACAGCTCAATATAGGGTTTTCCTGCCTCAGCCCCATAGCACTTTAGTCCAAATCCATAATTTATGTATTTATATTCATGTCCGTCTCCCCATTTAGACTGTAAGCTCCTTTTAGGCAGGGAACTAACCCTAGATTATCATTTTTCTCACCTTCAAAGCCCTATTGAAGGTTCATCTCCTCCAAAAGGCCTTCCCCGACTAGGCCCTCATTTCCTCTTCTACCACTCCCTTCTGCATGGCCCTCGCGCTTGCATTTGCACCCTTTTTTCACCCCGCCTTCAGTCCCACAGCACTTATGTACCTATCTGTCATTTATTTATGTATATCAATGTCTATCTCCCTCTGTAGATTATAAACTCGTTGTGGACAGAGAATGTGTCTACCAACTCTTTCAAGTGCTTTTCCTCTCCTAAGCACTTACTTCAGTGCTCTGCAGACAGTAAACACTCAATAAATATGGCTGATTGATTGATTAGCAAAGTTAGGTAGGAAGGGGAGGGCTGATTGAGTGCCTTAAAGCCAATACTAAGGAGTTTCTATTTAATTTGGAGATGGATGGGCAAACACTGGAGGTTTTTGAAGAGAGGGGAGATGTGGACTGAATCTTTTTGTAGAAGAATGATCCGGGCGGCAGAGTGAAGAATGGAATGAAGAGGGGAGAGACAAGAGGCGGGGAAGTCAGTGAGGAGGCTGATGCAGTAGTCAGCGTGGGACTGGATAAGTGCTTGGATCAGCATGGCAGCAGTCTGTTGGCTAAGGAAGGGACGGATTCTAGAGATATTATGAAGAGCCGAATATGTGGGTTGAATGAGAGAGCTGAGTCAAGGAAAACGTTAAGGTAATGGGCTTGTGAGACAGGGAAGATGGTGATGTTGTCTACAGTGTTGAGAAAATCAGTGAGAGGACAGGGTTTGCGTGGGGAGATGAGGCCATTCGTCTTTTCAATTCACTTGAGGTGTCAGTGGAACATCCATATCGAGATGGTCTGATGGCCGGAGGAAATGTGAGACTGCAGAGAAAGATTGAGTTTGGGACTGGAAAGGTAGAATTGGGAATCATCTACGTAGAGATAGTAGTTGAAGCTCTGGGAGCGAATGAGTTCTCTGAGTGGGTGTAGTTGGAAAATAACAGAGGATCCAGAACTGAGCCTTGAGGGAATCTCACAGTTGGGGGTGAGAGGCAGAGGAGGAGCCCCTGAAAGAGATGGAGAATCAGCGGCCAGAGAGATAGGAGGAGAACTGGGAGAGAAGACTGACAGTGAAGCTGAGGTTGGATAATATTTCCAGGGAAAGGGGGTGGTTGAAGGTGTCGAAGGCTGAGAGGTCGAGGGGGATCGGGACGGAGTAGAGCCCGTCGGATTGGGCAACAAGGAGGTCGCTGGTGACTTTAGCGAGCCATTGGGTGGAAAGGCTCCTCCGTCTCCGCTGCTAGGCCTGTCGTCGGTCCCAGAGAGAGCTGGCGGCTGGGGGCTGGGGCCTAGGGAAGCGGAGGGCTGGGGGAGGTATAGGCCATGTGCCGAGCTGGTGCTTTCAAATCATTATGTTCCCGTCAGAGGTGGCCCCACAGGTGACAAGTTCCCAACAACTTCCTTTATTCTCTGTCTGGATGGTCCCGGCTCATCCCCAGACCCGTCCGGTCTCTCCCGCCCCCCAGACCCGTGTGGCGGGGGCCGGTCCCGTCCATCTCTCACTTCCTCCTCCGGCCCGGGCCGCGGCTGGCCTTCTTGTCCATGCGACGTCGGCGGGCGGAGGCCGGTGGAGCGGCCGGGGCCGGGGCCGGGGCCGGGGTGGGGCCGGGGCCGGACCGTGCACTGCCCGCTGGGGCTGGCTTGTACACCAGGTGGAAGATGAAGGCATTGCAGTACCTATGGGGGAGGGGGAAAGGGTGGGAGTCATGGACAGCTGTGTGAGAGGGGCTACTGGGGAGGAAGAAGACTGAGGGAGAGGGGCTCGCTGAATACTTTATATGTAAGTAACCCTGTGTTTTTATTATAATAATTATAATAATTATGGCATTTGTTAAGCGCTTATCATGTGTCAGACACCGTACTAAGCGCTGGGGTGGATATGAGCAAGTCGGGCTGGACACAGTCCCCGTTCCACGTTGGGCTCAGAGGCTCAATCCCCATTTTACAGATGAGGTAACTGAGGCCCAGAGAAGTAAAGTGACTTGCCAAAGGTCACACATCAGATACGTGGAGGAGCCAGGATTAGAACCCATGACCACCCAGGCCCATGCACTACACCATGCTGCTTCTATTTTTAATAATAATAATGGTATTTGTTAAGCACTTACTATGTACCAGCCACTGTACTAAGCACTGGGATAGATACAAGATAATCGGGTTGGACACAGTCCCTGCCCCACATAACAATAATGATAATAATAATAATTATGGTATTTGTTAAGCACTTACTATGTGCCAGGCACTGTACTAAGCGCTGGGGTAGATACAAGATTATCAGGTTGGTTATCAGGTTGGACACGGTCCCTGTCCCACTTGGGGCTCCCAGTCTTAATCCCCTTTTTCCAGTTGAGGGAACTGAGGCCCAGAGAAGGGAAGTAACTCACCCAAGATCACCCAGCAGACATGTGGCAGAGCCGGGATGAGAACCCAAGTCCTTCTGACTCCCAGGCCCAGGTGGTATCACACTAGGCCACGCTGCTTTCAATGATGATGATTTGCTATTATTATCAATAATAATGATGGTAATGATATTTGTTAAGCATTTACTCAATGATGGTGATGATAATGATGATGATGATGATGATGATGGTATTTGTTAAGCGCTGACTCAGTGGTGATGATAATGATATTTGTTAAGCACTCACTGTGAGTCAAGCACTGGGGTAGATCCACTTTATTCAGGTTGGACATAGTCCCTGTCCCCCCGGGGCTCACAATCTTAATCCCCATTTTCCAGAGGTAACTGAGGCACAGAAAAGTGCAGTGACTTGCCCAAGAACACACAGCAAACAGTGGAGTCAGAATTAGAACTCAGATCCTTCTGACTCCCAGGCCTGTGCTCTATCCACTAGGCAATACTGCTTCAATTGATCAGTCAGTAGTATTTATTAAGTGCTTGCTGTGGGCAGAGCACTTTCCTAAGCGCTCAGGTGAGAAGGGTCCAGGATAATAGGGTTGGTAGACACGATCCCTGCCCTCAAGGGGCTGACAGTCTAACAGAACTGGTCACTAGGAAAATGCCCATATATCCTCACTGAACTGTGAGCTCCCTCTGGGCAGGGATCATGTCTGCCAACTCTACTGTTTTATACTCTCTCTCTCTCTCTCTCTTTTTTTTAATGGTATTTATTAAGCGCTTACTATGTGCCAGGCACTGTTCTAAGCACTGATGTAGATACAAGGTAATCAGGTTGGACACAGTCCATGTCCCACGTGGGGCTCAGTCTTAATCCCCATTTTACAGATGAGAGAACTGAGGCCCTTAGACGCGAAGTGGAGGAGTCGGAATTAGAACCCAGGTCTTTCTGGCTCTATTCACTAGACCACGCTTCTTCTCAAGGCGCTTAGGACAGTGCTCTGCACATCGTAAAGGCTCAACAGATACTGTTGATTGACTGAGGGACTCTAACCCAGAGAGGGATTAAGAGGAATGGATGCTAAATAAACAGCTAATGATAAGAGGCTCAAAAGGATTATAAAGGGGTGGGGTGAAACAAGATGAGGCTGAAAGGGGCAGTGCTAATAAGGTGGGGGTGGTTTCTGGTATTTGTTAAGGGCTTTACCATGAGTTAAACACGGGTCTAAGCGCTGGGGTAAATACAAGTCAATCAGGTTGGACATGGTCCCCGTCCCACATGGGGCTCCCATTCTAAACAGGAGAGAGAACAGGTATTTCATCCCCATTTTACAGTTGAGGAAACCGAGGCACAGAGAAGTCACTTGACCTTAGGTAAATCACTTAGCTTCTCTGTGCCTCAGTTACCTCATCTGTAAAATGGGGATTCAATCCCTGATCTCCCTCCTACTTAGACTCTGAGCCCCTTGTGGGACAGGGACTGTGTCCCACCTGCTGAGCTTGTATCTATCACAGTGTTTGACATATAGTACGTGCTTAACAAATACCATTAACAAAATCAAAATCAAGGTCCTTGGTAATCAAATGGGGAAGGGGAGATACCCAGGGGTTCCCTGGGGTCAGGGGAAAGGGGGCACCTTGGAGAGGGGGTCATGGGGTCAGGGGTCAGAGAAGGATCCTGGGGTCAAGAGTTGGAGTGGGGTTGGGGGTTAAAGGATTCTTTGGAGAGGGGAAAGTGCTGGGTGGATTGGGGGGAGAGAGTTGGGGGTCTTGGGGCACCCGGGGGAGGGTATGGGACAATTGAGGGCAGGTAGGGAGTTACCCAGAGGCTCTTGGGGAGGTCCTGAGCAGAAGAGGGGTCACAAGGAGATAGGGGTCTGGGGGAGGCCTGCATCCCAAAGTCCTGATAGGAAAAGGAGGGGTTTGGGGGGAGGGGAAAGAGGGGTAGTGGGGCAACCCTCACCAGGGCATGCAGTTGTCGGCGGATCGCAGGCGGAAGGGTGACCGGAAAGGGTTGAGGCGGGGGGCGCTGGTCCCACCCCCCGAGGCCCCGGCCATGGTCTGCTTGTCCATGGCACAGCTGTATTCGCTGCTCTCCGTGAAGAAGGCCGGGACCCGCAGCGACTGTGGCGAGGGAGGGTCGAGGGACCAGGGATGAGGGAGGAGGGACAAGGAAGGAAGGATGAGGGAAAAGGAAGGAGGAAGGAGGACAAGGGAAGAAGGGAGGAGGAAAGAGGGAGGAGAAAAAAGGGAGGATGGTGGCCCAGGGGCCGAGCAACCTGTCCACACCCCCTCCCTACCCAAAGGCCCCATAGGCTGGAGGGCAGTGGAGGTGGAAGCAAAGGGAGGGAGTCCCTGGGAAGCTTGCAGGGAGAGGGGCTCCCTAGCCTGAGGCAGAGAAGGAGAGGCCCAGACCCAGATGAGCCCACCCGGCCCTGGAACGGGCCCCTGGACCACCTGGCTGGGACCACCACCCACCGCCCACCTGTAACCGCGGCAGGCTGCTCAGCCAGGTGTCCTTGAGGCCAAAACCAGCATTGAACCCTGGCAGGGAGGCGAAGGAAGGGA
Organism: Ornithorhynchus anatinus; assembly: GCF_004115215.2. Taxonomy (NCBI): domain Eukaryota; kingdom Metazoa; phylum Chordata; class Mammalia; order Monotremata; family Ornithorhynchidae; genus Ornithorhynchus; species Ornithorhynchus anatinus. The sequence goes on along the minus strand of NC_041753.1, from coordinate 7,369,579 downwards.
GAGAAAGCAAGAAGTGACAGAGTCCGAGGCATTCTGGCCTCAGTCCGGCCCCTCCCCTTCCCTAGTGGACCCAGGCGTCCTGCCTTCCAGGCTTACCGATGACCAGGTCGGGCTTGGGGCCCTGCAGCAGGTGGTAGGGACGGGCAGACACCTTGATCTGTAGGTCTCTCCGGGTCCCCTTCTCCTTGGGCCCTGGCCCCAAGCACACGGAGACCCCAGGACCATCCTGGGAGAGGGACGGGGTGGGGGGAGTTGGGAAAAGAGAATAGAGGCAGAGCTGCCTGGAGCCCTAGTGAGGGCATCTCAGGGGGAAGAGGGGAGGCCTCAGGGGTGAGGGGTGAGGGACGAAATCAGGGCAGGGATAGCTCTGGGGCCAGAGCCAGGAGCCAGGGCAGGACCAGGTCCTGAACCAGGGGCAGAGTCAGGGTCGTGACTGGGGCCAGAGTTGGGGGCGGGGTCAGAGTCAGTGGCAGGATCACGATTTGGGCCAGAGCCAGGGGCAGGGGCAGGACTGGGGCCAGAGACAGGGTCAGAGCCAGAGCCAGGACCAGGGGCAGCGTCGGGCCTGGGGCCAGAGTCAGGGGCAGGGGCAGGGCCAGGACCAGAGCCGGGGCCAGGGACAGGATCAGAAGTGGGGCCAGAGCCAAGGTCAAGGCTGAGACCAGGGTCAGGGTCAAGAATGGGGCCGGGGGCGGGCTCAGGGCCAGGGCCAAGGACAGAGTGGCTGAGTTGTCCAGCCCGACCCACCCCACCCAGCCTAGCTCAGCCTGGCCCACCCCTTACCCTCTGCAGGGTGAAGTGCTGTTGGTCCCACTTGGTCGGCAGCGTGTCCCCCACAAACCACAGTTCCAAGGCCACGTGGGGCAACAAGACGGACAGCTCCTGAGAAGGAAGAAGGACAGAAGAACAGGGCCCTAGTTACCCCCTTCCTGTCATCCCGTCCTTTCCCCCTGCCCCATCCGACCCTGACCTCGGCTGGCCTCTCACTTCCTGTTCCTCAGCACACTCCACCCCAGACTCAGCTGTCTCCCTATTTCTGTCATCCCTTCTGGGCCTCTCACCCATTTTTTTAAATTGGTATTTGTTAAGCTCTAACTACGTGCCAGGCCCTGTTCCAAGCGCTGGGGCAGAGAGATGTTAACCAGGTTGGTCTCAGTCCATGTCCCAAGTGGGGCTCACAGTCTTAATCCCCATTTTACAGATGAGGTAACTGAGGTATAGAGTAGCAAAGTGACTTGCCCAAGGTCACACAGCAGATGAGTGACAGAGCTGATATTAGAACCCAGGTCCTCTGACTCCCAGGCTCGGGCTCTTTCCACTAATAATAATAATTATCATACTTGTGAAGTGCTTACTATATGCCACACACTGTTCTAAGCTCTGGCGTGGATATAAATGCATCAAGTTGGACACAATCCCTGTCCTACATGGGGCTCGCACTCTTATCCCCATTTTGCAGATGAGGTAATGGAAACCCAGAGAAGTGAAGTGACTTCTTCATTTCACTTTCACTGTGAAACAAAAGTGGCAGAGCTGGGAAAGGAACGCAGGTCCTTCTGACTCCCAGGCCCAAGTTAGGCAATGCTGCTTCTCTCCTGAGTCTGTTTTTCCAGGCCCCTTCTATGCACCTTCTGACCCACCCCCGCGAACCCCAGCTCTTACCCCTCCCAGCCCTCCCCTCCCACCCTACCCCACCCCCCAACTTATTAATAATAATAATAATAATAATAATGGTGGCATTTGTTAAGTGCTTACTATGGCAAAGCACTCTTCTAAGCGCTGGGGGATACAAGGTGATCAGGTTGTCCCACATGGGGCTCACAGTCTTAATCCCCATTTTGCAGATAAGGTAACTGAGGCACAGAGAAGTTAAGTGACTTGCCCAAAGTCACACAACTGACAAGCGACGGGATTCAAACCCATGATCTCTGACTCTCTAGTCCGTGCTTTTTCCACTGAGCCAAGCTGCTTCTCAACTTCACCCCCCGGCGGGCTCATCTCACCCAGAACACCATGATCAGGTCGAATTCCTTTCCCGCTTCCACCACGTGGATCTTCAACGACCGTTTGTTCTGGATGTTCAGCTTGGGGACTGAGGGAGTCAGTGGGGTGGGGCGGTGTGGGAACAGGAAAGAGAATCCAATCAAAGCCCCCTGTCCACCTGCCTCGCCCCCCTCCCCTCCCCCAGGCTACCCTCCCCACCCCGCCCCTCAACTCCTCCAGTCGCCCCCATCCCCGGCTCACAGAACTGGGGGACCAGCCGGGTGATGATGTGGTAGGCAGTCAGGGGGAAGGTGAGCAGGGCGGCCAGGGGAGAATCCAGGCCCAAGCCCCGCCAGGCGTAGTACTCTTGCCAGGAGTCTGAGCGGGGACAAGCGGGACTCTTAGGGACCCTAAGGGATCCAGGGGCCTGATCTCAGCTCCCTGGCCCCCGGCCACACTCCCTTCGGGGACTCCACCGCCTTGTTTGCCAGCCTCACCAAAGAGCTCCCGGGGAGCCTCTGTGGGCATGGGGGGCATCAGACAGCACCCGTCTCCCTGAAGCAGCTGGTATGGGTCCCCTGAGGGAATGAATAAACAGATAATAACGATAATATTTAAGCACTTACTATGTGCCAGGCACCGTACTACGGGCTGGGTTGCAAAGCAGCATGGCCTAGTGGAGATTATATTGTACTTTCCCAAGCTCTTAGTAGTGTTCTGCACACAGTAAGCGCTCAATAAATAAGACTGACTGACTGAAAGAATGAATGGATGGCTCACTCACCATTGAGGAGGGGGCCAGGATGGGGTCCATCCCCATGGAGAAGCCCGGGGGCATCTGGGGCGGGGAGGAGCATACTCAGTTGGGTCCAGTAGCCCCGGGTCAGGCCCCGGTTAATCAGGAACGCCTCCTTGTTAAACGTCTCCCTGGTGGTCTCTGCAGTGAGGACAGGAAGGGCTTTAAAGGTATCATGTGGCCTCTTCTCCCTCCTCCCATTCATTCGTTCAGTCGTAATTATTAATTGCTTACGGTGTGCAGAGCACTGTACTAACCGCTTCGGAGAGTACAATATAACAATCAACGGTCACATTCCCTGCCCATAACGAGCTTAGAGTCTAGAGGGAAAGGCAGACATTAGAAGCAGTGTGGTCTAATGGATAGAGCACTGGCCTGGGCATCAGAAGGTCATGGGTTCTAATCCTGGCTCTGCCCCTTGTCTGCTGTGTGACCTTGGGGAAGTCACTTCACTTCTCTGGGCCTCAGTTCCCTCATTTGTAAAATGGGGTTTATTATTATAATGAATAATAATAATAATAATGGATTTTGTTAAGTGCTTACTAGGTGCCAGGTACTGTTCTAAGCACTGAGGTAGATAGATACAAGATAATACAGGATACTAGATACAACATAAGATTAATAATCATTAATAGTTATGGTAATTTGTTAAGCACTTACTATGTGTCAGGCACTGTACTAAGCACTGGGATCCATACAAGCAAGTAATAATAATGATTATTACTATTACATTCATATAATGCCCTTCCCCACCCCTCCCGAAGGACCCAGGACCCCTGGTCTCCCCCAGCCCCTTACCGGCAGTGTAGGTGAAGGGCAGGGAGGCCAGCTCCGCGGCCCGCCCCATGAACTGCGCCAACCTCGGGCACCAGAACTGGTGGCTCACGTCTTCGGGGCTGCGGCGCCAATCTGCTCGGGTGCAGCTCTCGCCACAATACAGCACGGCTCCACACTGAGGACTGGCATGCGCCCAGGCGTGGGGAAAGAAAGCCGGGCACTCACTCCCTCGCTCAATCGCTTGCCCACTCGATCATACCCATTGAGAGCTTACTGGGTGCAGAGTACTGGACTAAACGCTTGGACGAGGACAAAATATAGCAGACACTGTGCCTCAGTTCCCTCATCTGGAAAACGGGGATTAAGATGGTGAGCGCTGTGTGGGACAGGGACTGGGTCCGACCCAATTACCTTGAATTAATTCAATCCGTATTTATTGATTGATTGTATCTATCCCAGTGCTTAGTACAAGTGCCTGGCACAAAGTAAACACTTAATGCCACAATTATTATTATTATTACTTTGCCTGCCCACAACGAGCTTACAGTCTGGGAGCCAATCAAATGGGGCAATACTAATTAACCTCCACCCCTCCCCTCCCACTGTCCACCCCCAGCCGCCCCCCCCAACTCCCTTGGACTCACCAGGGGGTCAATTTCACCTCGAAGCTGTGCCTATGACAGACGTGACAGACCCGGGCCCGCAGGGAGGCGAAGGTGAAGCTAGGCCGGGGCCCCCAAGTCCGCATGGGAGCCTTGGCCAGCTTCACCCCGATCCGTGGCAGGAGGGCCCCCAGATCCCTGATGAGAGAGGGGGTCACTTAGCCTGGGACCCCACACTCTGACCCCAAAATCTCAGTGCCCACCCTGCACCCTGCCTTGCCCCACTTTCATTCATTCGCTCATTCAGTCGTATTTATTGAGCGCTTACTCTGTGCAGAGCACTGTATTAAGCGCTTGGGAGAGGACACTGTAACAATAAACAGACATGGTCACTGCCCACAGTGAGCTGACAGTCTAAAGGTGGGAGACAGACATGAATAGAAATCAGTAAATGACAGATGTGGACATAAGTGCCGTGGGGTCGGGAGGAGGGATGAATGAAGGGAGCAAGTCAGGGAGACGCAGAAGGAAGTGGGAGAAGAGAAAGGAAGGGCTTAGTCAGGGAAGGCCTCTTGGAGGAGATGGGCCTTCAATAAGGCTATGAAGAGGGGGAGTCATCGCCTATTAGATTTCAGAAGGGAGGGCGTTCCGGGCTACTTCCACTTCCCTCAACCCTCCTCCGGGACCCGGCTCCCTTTCTACAGCCCCCGCCCCAATTCCCTCGTGACCCTCCAGTTCCCTTCCCTTGCCCCCACCCTACCTGTGGAGGTGGACGTCGCCGACGGTGAGCTGCCGGGGTCTCCGGGGCTCCCCGGCCCCCATGGGACAGATCATGCTATGGCACAGGAGTCCGTAGGCTCGGGGGGCCAGGCTCTCGGTTCCACCCTTGTGGGCCTCAACCCCTCGGGCCCCGCTTCCCTGGCGCCTGCCAATCATCAGGTCGATGCCCAGGATGGTGCCATGCTCATCTGTGACGAGGAGGAGGCAGGAGAGGCGGAGTGGGGCAGGGCCTGTGGCATGGAGAGAGGTCAGGATTGGGGCGTTTTTGATCACTGTGGGCAGAGCATGTCGACCGACTCTCTTACACTGTAATCCCCCAAAATGTTAGAATGGTGCTCTGCACCCAGCAAGTGCTCAGTAAATATGAATGATTGATTGAAAGGGCTTAGGGCCAAGGGGGAGGCAAGTGGAGCCAGAATCTGGGGGTGGATGCATGCAGGTGGGGGGGACCAGGAAGGGTAGGGAGGGGTGAGGAGCGGAGTTATGGATGGGGCTGGGGCAGCCCTGGGGGCGGAGTCAGAGGATGCGGCCGAAGGAGAGACAGAATCATGATTATTATGGTATTTATTAAGCACTTACTGTGTGTAGAGCAGTATTCTAAGCACTGGGGTAGATTTTTTTTAAAAGTATTTGTTCAGCGCTTACTATATGCCAAGCACTGTACTAAGCGCCGGGGAAGCTACAAATTAATTAAATCGGGCACAGTCTCTGTCCCACATGGGGCTCACAATCTGAATCCGCTTTTCACGGATGAGGGAATGGAGGCCCAGAGAAGTGAAGCGACCTGCCCCAGGTCACACAGCAGAGAAGCGGCAGAACCGGGAATCCAGCTCCTCTGATGCATGATCATCAGAGCTCGTTAAGGGCAGGGAACGCGTCTGCTAATTCCGTTACTCTCCCAAGAGCTTAGCACAGTGCTCTGCGAGGGCTCAATCAATACCAGTGCTTGATGGATTCATTCATTCATTCAATCGTATTTATTGAGCGCTTACTGTGTGCAGAGCACTGTTCGAAGCGTTTGGGAAGTACAATTCGGCAACAGATAGAATCCCTTCCCACAGCGGGCGGGCTCGTGGATGGCTTGCTGACTCAGATCCGCCCTTCTGCCCCTCCTCGCAATACCCGCGGGGCAGTTGAGAAGCAGCGTGGCTCAGTGGAAAGAGCCCGGGCTGAGGAGTCAGAGGTCATGGGTTCTAATCCCGGTTCCGCCACCTCTCAGCAGTGTGACTTTGGGCAAGTCACTTCACTTCTCGGTGCCTCAGTCTCCTCATCTGGAAAATGGGGATTAAGGCTGTGAGCCTCACGTGGGACAACCTGATGACCCTGTATCTACCCCAGCGCTTAAAACAGTGCTCGGCACATAGTAAGCGCTTAACAAATACCAACGTTAGGGGGTCTCACCTCTGTCCGGCCGTCTTCTCCTGGCAGCCTGGGCCTCCTCCCACCGTCCGTCCTCCGCTCTGGCCTCTTGCTCTTCGGTCGCCCCCTCTTCCTCCTCCTCGTCCTCCTCATCGTCCTCCTTGTCCTCCTCCACCTCCTCCGGCTCCCCTTCCATCATCGCAGTTCCTTCCCGGGATTTCCTGCCCGACCCGGTCCCGGTCCCGGCCCCGGTCCCGGTCCCGGCCCCGGCCTCCTCCTCCTCTGCCTGCTCCTCTTCCTCCTCCTCGTCTTCGTCGCCTTCCTCGTCCTCCTCCTCCAGACTGACGAAGCCGATGTATTTCTCCAGGTCTCGGAGGCGAAGCGGGGCGTCCTCCCCGAAGAGGCGGCCGGGACCGGGGCCCCTCTCCGCCCTGCAGACGCTGAACCCCAGGGTCCGGTTGTGCAGGACGTGGAGGACCCAGAGGACCGGGTCCGGGGGCAACCGGCGAACCTGAGCCTCCAGCAGACGGCGGCGGGCTTCGGCCCCCCGCCCCGCCCCGGACCCCTCGGACCTCCCGGACCCTCGCTCCGAGGAGAATTTGCGGAACCAGCCGGAGAGGAGGTCGGCCAGGTCCAGGATTTCCTCCCGGTAACCGGAGATAAATTCCATCGCTTTCGCGGGGGGTCGTGGAGCGGCGAGGGAGGAGGGAGGGAGTGGAGAAATGAGGGGGAAGGGGCTGGGGAAATTGGGAGCGGGAGAGTTGGGGAGTGGGGTTCAGGCCTGGGGGGACGGGAGGAAGGGCTCGGTTAGTTTAGGGGGGCGGATTAGAGGACGGGAGGTGGTTGGGGGAGAGAATCAGGGAGCTGGACGTGGGGTTGTGGGGTTGGGATTAGGGTTAGGCGCTGGGCAAGGGATGAAGGCCGAGTCCGGCTTGGTCGGTGGAGTCAAGGCATCCGGGGGGGACTCTGGCGTGGGTTGGGGTTTTTGCTGTTGAAACCGGGAGAATTTTGGTGGGGCGGCCGGGAGGGACACCGGGGGACAAACGGACCGGGACGGAGACAGGGATGTCCCGGGTATCAACCCCCGTCCGCCCTGCCCCGGGAGCCCCGGCACCTGCAGCCAACGCTGCCCGATTCGAAGGTAAATAGGCAGGGTGGCCCCCCGCGCCGCGCCCCGCGCCCCGCAAATTCCACGCTCGCCCCGCCCCTCGGGCACGACACGCCCACGTCCCCCGCACAGGCCAGCCCCGACCCCCACCCCTCCGCCCTCTCCTCTGCCCCTCAAAACTATTTCTCCTTCCTTATTGACCCCCAGGCCCACCGCCCTTTGTTCCAGACATTTAATTCCCTCCTCAGACCCCCGTCCCCGCCCCCCGCCTCCCCCATCCCTTGCCTCTATGACCTGGCCGCCTAATTAATTGAGAAAACTGAAACTATAGGGCGTGATCTCCCTAAACTCTCCCCTGCCCCTCCGTCCCCTCCCACCACCCCCCTTCTTTGACTCTCCATCCTCCCGGCAGTATCTCTAGAGGAGATCTCCTGTCTCCTATCAAAACTCACCCCCTCTACCTGCGACCCCATCCCTTCGCACCTTATCAAAACACTTCTCCCACCCCTCTTTCCTCCCTAGCAGACACCTTCAACTGTTCGCTCTCCAACGGCATCTTCCCCATTGCTTTCAAACATGCCCATGTCTCCCTTAAACTAAAACAAAAAAAAACCTTCTTGACTCCACGGCTCCCTTCAGTTATCGCCCCATCTCCCTCCTACCATTCCTCTCCAAACTCCTCGAGCGAGTCGTCTACACCCGCTATCTCAAATTCCTCTCCTCCAGTTCTCTCCTTGACCCCCCTACAATCTGGTTCCCACCACTCCACAGAAATCGCCCTCTCTAAGGTTATCATTGATCTCCTTGCCAAATCTAACCACCTCTACTCCATCCAAATCCTCCTTGACCTCTCAGCTGTCTTCGACACTGTGGACCACCCCCTTCTCCCGGAAACATTTATCCAACCTCAGCTTCACTGACACTGTCCTCTCCTGCTTCTCCTCTTGTCTCTCTGGTTGCACCTTCACAGTCTCTTTTGCGGGCTTTTCCTCTGCCTCCCACCCCTTAACTGTGGAAGTCCCTCACCGTTCAGTTTTGGGTCCCCTTTTAATCTCCATCTACACCCACTCCCTTGGAGAACTCAGTCACTCCTATGGCTTCCACTGCCACCTCTATCCGGATGATTCCCAATTCTACATCTCCAGCCCTGAGCTCTTTCCCTTTTTGCAGTCTTGCATTTCCTCCTGTCCCATCATCACCTCAAATTTGGCATGCCTAAAGAGAACTCCTTATTTTCCCACCCAAACCCTGTCCTTCCCCTGACTTTCCCATCACAGTAGACTGCGCCACTATCCTTCCCGTCTCACAAGCCCATAACTTTGGCATTATCCTTGACTCCCCTCTCATGCAACCCATATATTCAATCCATCACTAAATCCTGTCGGTTCAACCTTTATAATATCATCGCTCATCTCCTCCAAGAGGCCTTCCCTGAGTAATCCCTTCCTTGCTCTTCTCCCACTCCCTTTCTCCCTTTATTCATCCCCCCCATTGGGCCCCGGGTGAAGCTGAGGTTGGATAAATGTTTCTGGGAGAAGGGGGTGGTCCACAGTGAGAAGTCAGAGAAGTCAGAGAGTCAGAGAAGTAAGGCAGCTGAGAAGTCAAGGAGGATTTGGATGGAGTAGAGGCCGTTAGATTTGGCAAGAAGATCACTGATAACCTTAGAGAGGGCGATTTCTGTGGAGTGAAGGGGGCGGGTAATTTATTTCTCCTAAATAAATATTTCTCCCCCTCTAGGCCCTAAACACATAGTGGAAAGGAATTGTGTCTATTGTTATATTGTACTCTCCCAAGTGCTTAGTAGGTGCTTTGCACACAGTAAACGCTCAATAAATACGACTGACAATGCTCTGCACACAGTAAGCGCTCGATACATACGACCGAATGAGTGAATGAATGCTCTGCACACAATAAGGGCTCCATAAATACGACTGAATGAATGAGTGAGTGCGCTGCACAGGGCCAGCGCTCAGTACACACGATCGGATACATGAAGGAATGCTCGGCACACTGTAATTGCTCAATAAAGCAGCGGGAAGCAGCGTGGCTCAGTGGAAAGAGCCCGGGTTTGGGAGTCAGAGGTCGTATTCGTTGGGTTCGTATCCCCGCTCTGCCACTTGTCAGCTGTGTGGGCAAGTCACTTCACTTGTCTGGGCCTCAGTTACCTCATCTGTAAAATGGGGATGAAGACTGCGAGCCTCACATGGGACAACCTGATGACCCTGTATCTCCCCCGGCGCTTAGAACGGTGCTCTGCACATAGTAAGCGCTTAACAAATATCAACATTATTATGAATAATTACGATTGATTGACTGACTGACCCTTCCTCGCTCCACCCCGCCCCCCGCCCCCCCACAGCGATTGGCCCCGTCCACCTCTCCTGCTCCTGCCCCTGCCCCCAGCCTCCGCCCGTCCCCGCCCCCCTCCCTCGTGAGACGGGGCTTCCCCTCGGTCGGGCGCAGCCGTCGGACTTTCCCTATCGTCCTCCCCGCCCCCGCAGGACCCTCCTGCTCCTCCGGACCCTCCTCCTCCTCCGGACCCTCCTCCTCCTCCGGCGCCAGACGGCGGCAGGGGAAGTGAGAGTGTCTGCGGTGGCGGGCCCTTCGGGGCGATGGTTGGGGGGCGGGGGCGTCCAGCACGTTCCCGCGCACGGACTCTCTCCCTCCGCCCGTCTCTCCGTCTCTGCCTCCCCGGGCTGCCTCGGGAAACCGTGGTCCCCGCCCTTTCGGGGGAAAGGGTCCCGGCCCGACGGCGGTGTCCCCGTCTCTCTGCCCGCCGGTGCCTGCGATGGTCTCCCGGGGGGTCTCGCTCTCCCCGGCGAGGCCCACCCCCGGGAGGGGTCTCTGCCCTAGCCCCCCGTCCTTTCCCCCGACCCCCGTCGGGCTCCTCGTTCTCCGCGGGAAGGGGGGGGTGGGTCCTTGGGCCGGAAACGAAACCGAGGTGGCGAAAGCACGTGCATTCCCAGGGCTCGCGCGTCTCCGGTGGAGGTGTGTCAAGCCCCGGACCTTCCCGCCCCCGCCCCTGGGCTCTCCCCCTTTAGACGGACGCCCACCAACGCCAGTCCGGAACCGGGGTCCGAGGCCCCGCCTCCCCGGACTTTCCGTTCTCCCGGGTGGGAAGTGAGAGCAGACCTTTCCGGGGACCGCTCGGCGACGGCCGAGAATGGGGGGCCTCTGGGGGCTCCCTGTGCTCCTCCTCTTCCTGCCCCTGGGTGAGAGGGGGCCCCGGATATGGAGGGGGGGAGGGTCCCCGGACCTGGGGGGAGGGGGAGAGGGGTCCCAGGAGCTGGGAGGAAGGGGAGAGGGATCCCGGGAATGGGGGGAAGACGGGTGCCGGAATTGAGTGGGGGGCGGGATCCCGGGAGCTGAAGAGGGGGTCCGGGGTCCCGGGAGCTGGAGGGGAGAAGGGTCCCGGAATTGGGTGGGGGGCGAGGGGCCCCGGGAGCTGAGAGGCGGGGAGCCGGGATCCCGGGAGCTGGAGGGGAGAAGGGTACGGGCATTGGGTGAGGGGCCCCGGGAACTGGGGGCAGAAGGGTCCCGGAATTGGGTGGGGGGCGAGGGGCCCCGGGAGCTGAGAGGCGGGGGGCCGGGGTCCCGGGAGCTGAGGGCAGAAGGGTCCCGGAATTGGGTGGGGGGCGAGGGGCCCCGGGAGCTGAGAGGCGGGGGGCCGGGGCCCCGGGAGCTGGAGGGGAGAAGGGTCCGGGCATTGGGTGGGGGGTGAGGGGCCCCGGGAGCTGGGGGGCAGAAGGGTCCCGGAATCGGGTGGGGGGCGAGGGACCCTGGAAGCTATTGGAGGGGGCCGGGGTCCCGGGAGCTGAGGGCAGAAGAGTCCCGGAATTGGGGGGGGGGGAAGGGCCCCGGGAGCTGCGAGGAGGGGGGCCGGGGTCCCGGGAGCTGGAGGGGAGAAGGGTCCGGGAATTGGGTGGGGGGCGTGGGGCCCCGGGAGCTGGGAGGCGGGGAGCCGGGGTCCGGGATTCGGGGGCGGAGCCTGAGACCGACCCCCGGGAGCGGGACGGAGGCTGGAGAGGAGAGGGGCGGGGGGCGATGGTGACCGTGACCGTCCCCGCCCCTTTCCCAGCCAATGGCAACGAGAGCAGCCTCGTCGGGGCCTGTAGCTGCAACATCAGGCTGTCCGCGCCCCCGGAGCCCCGCTACCTGGAGGTCCTGACTTCGCACCTGCGACACTATCAGCTCTGCCATCACGCCTACGTCCGGTAACGGACCGCCCCCGGCCCCCCACCCCTTAGGAGAACAAACCGGGGAACCGGTTTGACCCCTCCCCGCTCTGGGCAAACCCCAACTTCCATCCCCGCAACCTCTCCTCATCCCCCCCCCCCCCCCCCGACCGGGACCAGCCGGCAAAGCTCCCCCCCCCCCCCCCGCCCAGGCCCGTGATGTCAAACACCAGGAATGAGGAAGGGAGCCAGGGACTTTTAAAACTGAGGTCAGGGTGGGAAGGGAGACTTGGGGGGGGTAGGGGGAGGAGGTGGAGGCCAACCAATCCCATTCGAACCAGGTTCCACCTGCCCAAGAGGACTTTGTGCGGAAATGCCCAAGCTGCCTGGGTCAAGGAACTGATGAGCTGCTTTGACCGGGGAGGTAAGCACCGTCTCGGTCCACCTTGCCCTCCTTTCCTCAACTTCCCGCTGTGGGCTTTGAAGGTGGGGAGGGCGGTGGTCTTTCTGATACGAGGAGGGAGAGCCTTGCGGGCCAGAGGCGGGTCACGGGCAAGAGGTCGGCGGCGAGGTAGACAAGATGGAAGTTGGCGAGGTTGGCATTAGAGGGGCGAAGGGCGTGGGCTGGGTCGGAGTAGGAGAGTGGAGAGGGGAGGTAGGAGGGGGCGAGGCGATGGACTGTTTTAAAGCTGATGGTGAGGACATTTCTGTTTGATGTGGAAGCGGAAGGGCAATCGCTGGAAGGTCTTGAGGAGTTGGGAGGCGTGGCCTGGACGTATCAGTGAAAAAGTGACTGGGGCAGCGGCGTGAAGTATGGACCGGAGTGGGGAGAGACAGGAGGCTGGGAGGTCAGCAAGGAGGCTGGTATAGTAATACTGTAAAGTATTTTAGTGTCTGTCAGTCTCCCCTAGCTAGACTCTAAACTCCTTGAGGGCAGGGATCATCTTTCTAATGTGTTCTCCCACGTCTTGTACGGTGTGTTGCACACCATAGATGCTCAATAAAAACTACTGTCTCTCTTGAGGTTTCTCACCTCTATGCAGCTTTCTCTTCCCCCCTGTGCTTCATGTCCCCCCACCCCCAACTATCTCTTCTCGCTTCCTCCTCATCTGCCCCTACACACCCTACTTCCTCCTCCTCCTCCTCGGTTTTCTTGTCTCACTCCCAGGACCCTTCTCCCTAACCTCGCTCCCCTCCTCCCCGTAGCCTGCGGATCCCGGAGGACGGAGCCCACGCAGGAGGAGCAGCATCTGAAGAGCCAGGCGGGCCTGGCCCCGGCCCAAACCCAGACCCCGGGAGGCGGCCGGACGACCGCCGCTCCGACCGCCCGGCTCTCCACCACCGTCTGGCTCTCCTCCCCGCCACCCGCCCCACCGGGCAGCACTTGGCTGCCCAAGGAGACGGCCGCGTTCATCACCGCCAGCCAGTCCCGGGGTGGCCGCCCGGACCCCGCCGAGCAGAAGGAATCTGTGGCGCAGGGGCTGGGCCAGGCCGTGGTGCCGGTCCTGGGCTTGCTGGGCGTCGTCTTCGTGCTCACCGCAGTCCTGGCCTACGTGGTCTGCCGCAGGCGGGGGGCCCCCCGCAATGAGATGCTCTACCCCCAGAGGCCAAAAGGTACTAGTATTACAATTATTAATAATGAAAATATGATATTGCCATGGCGTAAAGTGCTTACCTTGTGTCAAGTGCTGTTCTAAGCGCTGGGGTATATTATCTAGTACTTATAAATTAATTACCCAGTCCCTGTTGTCCCATGAGGGTTCACAGTCTAACTAGGTGGGAGGACAGGATGAGCGTTGAATCCACATTTTAGTCTGAGTCAGTCAGTGGTATTTATTGAGCACTTATTCTATGCAGAGCACTGTACTACACACTTGGGAGAGGATAACAGAATATGACAGATACATTCCTGGACCACACGAGTTTACAAGGTAGAGGGGGAGGCAGATAGTAATATAAAGAAATGACGGATATGGACATAAATGCTGAGGGGCTGGGAGCGGGGATGAGTAAAGGGAGCAAGTCTGGGCGACACAGAAGGGAATGGAAGAAGAGGAAAGGGGGTTTTAGTCAGGGAATGCCTCAAGGAGGAGATGGGCCTTCGATAAGGCCCTCTGAAGGCTGGGGGAGAGCTGTGGTCTGTTGGTTATGAAGGGTGAGGTCCCAGAGGCCAGAGGTAGGGCACGGGCAGAGGTCGGTGGCGAGACAGACGAGAACAAGGTTCAGTGGGTAGGTTGGCATTAGAGGAGCGAAGTGTGTGGGTTGGGTTGGAGTAGGACAGCAGCGAAGTGAGGTAGGAGGGAGCGAGGGGACTGACCGCTTTAAAAGCCGACGGTGAGGAGTTTCACTGTGATGCAGAGGTGGATGGGCACTTCTCTGTGCTTCTGTTCCGCAAAATGGGGATACAATACCTGTTCTCCCTCCTACTTTGAGTGCCCAATGTGGGACCTGATATCACATCTACTCCAGCGCTTAGTACAGTGCTTGACAAATACTACGTGCTTAACAAAATCGCAATTATTTTTTATTATTCTTTGTGCCTCAGTTTTTTCATCTGTAAATGGGGCTCCAATATCAGCTCTCCCTCTTAGATTGGCAGCCCCATGGGGGAAAACAGCATGGTTTAGTGGAAAGAGCATGGCTCTAGGAGTCAGAGGACGTGGGTTCTAATCCCGGATCCGCCACTTGTCTGCTGTGAGACCTTGAGCAAATCGCTTCACTTCTCTGTGCCTCAGTTCTCTCATCTGTAAAATGGGGATTAAGACTGTGAATCCCAAGTGAGACAGGGACTGTGTCCAACCTGATTATCTTGTATCTACCCCAGTGCTTAGTACAGTGCCTGGCCCGGAGCAGGCATTTAATAAATACCATTATTTAAAAAAAAGAGAGAGAGAGAGAGAGGGACTGTGACCTGATTATCTTGTATTTATGTCTATGCTTAGGACAGTGGCATAGACATTGGCACTTAAGATTAACATCAACAATGGTATTTATTGAGGGCTTACTGTGTGCAGAGCACTGTCCTGAGCGCTTGGGAGAGTCCGATACAACAGTTCCCTACCCAAAATTAGCTTACAGTCTAGAGGTGGAGACAGATATGAATATAAATTACCTTATCTATAATTGATGCATGCCATAGTTGTTAGTGTTTTCCTTCCTCTCAAAGACCCAGGTATCCTTTTCCCCTTCGAGGACCAAGCAGCAGTCAGTGGCATTTATTGAGAGTTTATTGTGTGCAGAGCACTGGACAGAGCACTTGGGAGACTCCACTAGAATAGAGTTGGTACGGTCTCCCCATTCCCCACCAGGACTCTCTCTCACCCTTCTCTCTCTCTTTCTCCCTCAGCATATCCTTACCATCCCTGCCAGGCCCACGCCCTGGACCCGCCCTGGGATGGGCATCCCCGGGCCTGGCCTGCCCTGGCCTCTGGGAACCCGCCCGCACCGGTTCCCGTCTGAGCTGTGCCTGCCTCCGCTTTCCTTCCCCGAAAAAAAGCTATTTTTACTAACCCTTGAGTGTTTGGTGTGTCCAGGCTCTGCCCCCCACGGCCACTCGTGGCACTCTCCATCTGGCCAGGGTCGGGGGAGCAGCTTCCTGAGTCCCGCTCCGCTGCCGCCCGCTCCCTGAGGCTGCCGGCGCAGACTGATGGCCCCCCGCCCGCCTTCGCTCGGTCTCCTCTCACAGCCCCTCAGCCTCCATTAAAGGCCCCTAGATTTCTCTGCAGGTTGTCTCCCGCAGGCCTGAGACTGGGAGAATTGTGTTGGCGCCTTGGGCCCCCGCCCACAAATCCCATTTCTTGGAGAGGGCTACTGGAAGGCCCGGTTGGAGTCCTACGTCTCAGCTCTGGGGGCTGGGTGTGTCAGCTCCACTGAGCCATCCTACCCTAGGCCTCTTGCAGCTCAACGCACCACCCCACCCCGTCTTTACCTGTAGGCCCCGGCCCAGACCCCCGCCCGCCTCCCGCCCCCTCCCATCCCGCACCAGATCTCGGCCTCTGTCCAGGTGGGGGGGACCAGATGTCTTCCGGCTACCTGAGGATGCTGGGATGGGGCTGTTCCAGATGTCTGGGTCTCTGCTCCCAGACTGGATATCCCTGGAGGTGGGAGGGGTTTTCCCAGAGCAGCCCCCACCGGCTCCTCCCTCCCCATGTCACCAGACTGGATGAGGCCCGGACCAGCTGCTCCATCGTCCCCCTCCCCTCCGACCTCCTCTACTTTGCCCCCGCTGGACAGACGTGGACTCCTGGCCCCAAATGTCAGGCCCGGGGCACACCCCCAGCCCCCCAACACACCCAGCACAGGCCGGGCATACCCCATCTCCCACTGCTACCAGATCAAAGGAAATCTCTTCTGAAGACTTCATATGGTCCCCTACTCTTTACCCCACACACACATCCACCCATACCCACATTCCTGACCAGTAGTCTGCTCCCCATCTCCAGTCTCCCCTCCTCCTTCTCCCCCAAGGACTGTCTAGGGACCCAGAGTGCTCTGGGCTCTGGATCGCTTTAGGTTTCAATGAGTGTGGGAAAAGCCCACCTTGGGTTGGGGGGTGAAGGAGGGGTTGCTGGGGCGTGGGGGTGGAAGGGGCAGGAGTGTAGGACACCTTTGTCCTGCCCAAGTGGAAGACACCCTGGGAGTTCTCCTCGGCCATGCCCCTGCCTCCAAGCGGGCAGATGGCTGAATCTCCATGCCCAACCATGAAGCCTGGGCTAAAACCACACGATGGGACCAGTCCACCTCGTGCCAGCTTTGGGCAGACATTGGCCAGGGCCACAGTCTCTGGGCCCATGGCCTTGTTGGACCTGGTTCCCTCATCCTGATTGGTCCCCCCCGCCCATTTTCCCTCAGCTCGCAGTCTTCATTATCATCATCAATGAATCAGTGGTATTTATTGAGCGTTTACTATGTTCAAAGCACTAAAAGCTTGGGAGAGTACAGAGAATTGGCATACACGATCCCTGCCCCTAACTAGCTTACAGTCTATTTTTTTTTCATTGTATTTGTTAAGCGCTTACTACATGCCACGCACTGTACTAAGCACTGGATAGATACAGGCTGATCAGGTTGAACATAGTCCGTGTCCCACATGGGGCTCACAAGTCTTAATCCCCATTTTACAGATGAGGGAACTGAGGGCCAGAGAAGTGAAGTGACTTACCCCAGGTCACACAGCAGACAAGTGGTAGAGCCAGTATTAGAACCCAGGTCCTTCTGGCTCTTAGGCCCGTTCTCTATCCACCATACCACACTGCTTCTCATTATTATTATTACTACATTATTCGTTAACTGCTTTCTCTGTTTCAAACACTTTTTAAGCACTGGGGTAGACAGGTTGGACACAGTCCCTGTCCCCCATGGTGTTCACAATCTAAGTAGGAGGGAGACCAGGCACTGAACTCCCATTTTACAGACAAAGTCCACTAAAATGATCCACAGACAAAACGTCTCCCTTCTAGACTGTACGCTCATTGTGGGCGGGGAATGTGCCCACCAACTCTGTTCTGCTGGACTCTCAAACGCTCAGTCCAGTACTCTGCCCACAGTAAGTGCTCAAAAAGTACCATCGATGGATTAAATGGGGGATGGTTCGTTCACGCGGCCGTTTCCGTTGGCTGATCTGGCTCTTCCCCCCGAGCAATGGCTGCCTCCTTTCACACGGGGTGCACGAAAACCTGGCTACACCTATTTTATTACCGGTCAGCGGGCCGCCTCCGGGCACCCAGGACAGGGGTCAGGCTCGGCGGCGCTTTGGTCCAGACGCTCTTCAGCCTCTGGTCCGTACCGGGGAGAAGTAACCCGCTCAATCTCGGTCCAAGTAACCTGAGCTCGGTCCAAGAGGGAAGGGGCATCGGGTAGGCCCCGCCCCCCAAGCCTCACCTCTGTCCAACTGGGACGGGGTCTCTGGCATCCCGTCCGAGGGAGCCGCTAGCCCACTCCAAGCTATCTTTGGAACTGGCTCTGCCCGGGGGTGGACGGGACCCGGGGGTCCCTCCCCACCCACCTACATGTCCAGCATCTGCTCGCAGGTGCAGGCCAACTCGCCAACCTTGAGCCGGGCATAGTCCACCCGCTTCAGTGCCATCTGGCAGTCCTTCCGGGCCGAGTAGCTGGAGCCCTCGTGGGGTTGCCCCGTGGCCACCTGCAATGGGGAAGAAGAGGGAGGAGGTGTTCTGTCCTTGCCCTCCTTGCCACTCCACCCCTTCGCCCGGCCCGTCTCCCCACCCCCGACCCCCAACTCCGCAAGCCTGGCTCCTGCCATTATACCCCCCATCCCAGTGATAATAATAATAATGACGGTATTTGCTAAGCTCTCACTATGTGCCAGCCACTGTACTGAGCGCTGGGGTGGATACAAGCAAGTCAGGTTGGACACAGTCCCTGTCCCCCGTTGGGCTCACAGCCTCAAACCTCCTTTTACGGATGAGATAACTGAGGTACAGAGAAATGAAGTGACTTGCCCAGGGTCACACGGTAGACAACTGGCAGAGCCGGAATTAGAACCTATGACCTTCTGACTCCCAGACCTGTGCTCTATCCACTACACCATGCTGCTTCTAGATAATGAGAAAGGGCAAGTGGGCCTTAGAGTGCTTGTCTGTGGATTGTCTGTGGATTCCCAAGTCGGTTAGTGATTTGAAGAGCGCAGTTTTTTGCAATAAATTATGATAGAGAAGCAGCATGTTGTACAGTCGTGGCAGAGAGGATAAGAAGAGAGAAGAGAGGTTAAGCAGAGAGAAAGCCAATGGGGTTTCCTGCAGACGATGTCTTGGAAAAGCAGCAGGGCTTAGTGGACAAAGCCCGGGCTTGGGAGTCAGAAGTTCCTGGATTTAATCCTGGCTTGGCCACGTGTCTGCTGTGTGACCTTGGGCAAGTCATTTCATTTCTCTGGGTCTCGGTTACCTCGTCTGTAAAGTGGGGGTTCAGAGTGTGAGTCTTATGTAGGACAGGGACTGTACCCAACCTGACTACCTTGTATCTACCCCCAGCGCTTAGAAGAGCACTTAGCACATAGTAAGCGCTTAACAAGTACCATAATTACTATCATTCCAGAGGGTGAGTGGGTCTCAGCATGCTCAGTTTGCTGACTCCCAAGACGGGGAGTGATTTGAAGAGGGTGGTATTCCACCAATGGATTATGATAGAGGGCGAGTGGGCCTCCGCATGCTTGTTTACGGATGCCATTTATTCTGCATTTTTGTCGGTCTAATAAATCGTGATTGTTTAACCAAGTGACTGGTATGAATTTTTGTGCTCCTCTTCCCAGCTGTATCCTGAACCCGCCTACCCAGGTGAGTGTACGGACCTCTGTCGCTGACAACATCTCTAGCCACTGCACAATATCTACCCTCACCAACTCTGAAATCCCCTCATCCAACCACAACCTCCTCACCTGGCTTCTCTCCCACACACCCCCTTCCCACAAACCTATCCTGTCCTCCCAACAATTGACTGCCCCCACCCCCATTTTCCAAAGTTATCAAACCCCATCTGGTCTCCACGCTCAACCTACCTTCGCTTGACACACAAATTGACGCCCTTACTAGGTCCCTCTCCACTCAGCTCAACTCCTTCATTACCCTGCCCCTCCATGGGGTCTCGTACCACTAACCTGCGACCCCGGATTACCTCTACAATATACTTCCTCTCTTCTGTGCATGAGCTAGCCAAAATCCAGATATTAGGCCAGTCTTATGCATCTCAAACTCCTCCTCGCCTACTTTAACTCTCCCCCCTTGTCCATCCAACAGTACATCTCCGTCCTTATTGACTCCTCTGTCCACTGCCCGTGACGGCTATTTCAGATGTTTAACTCCCTCCTCAAGCTCCCTGCCCCCTCTTTTCCCCCTATATCTCGCTCCTAATGATCTGACCACAGTATGTAGTATACGTCGAGAAAATTGAAACTATGAGATGTGGTTTCCCTAAAATCTCCCCTGCTCCGCTCCAGTCCCTCCTCCATCCTGCTTCCTCTTCGAGTCTCCCATCCTTCCCAGAAGTATCTCAGTCAATCGTATTTCCTGAATGCTTACCCTGTGCAGAGCACTGTACTAAGCACTTGGGAGAGTACAATATAACAATAAGATCTCAAGAGGAGATCTCCCATCTCCTTTCAAAATCTGCTCCGTCCGCCTCCACTTCTGACCTCATCCCTTCACACCTTATCCAAACACTTGCCCTCTCCTTTCTTTCCTCCCTGGCTTTTTTTTTTAATGGCATTTAAGTGCTTATTATATGCCAGGCACCGTTCTAAGCACTGGGGTAGATACAAGCTAATCAGATAGGACACGGTCCTTGTCCCACATGGGGCTCATAATCTTGATCCCCATTTTACAGGTGAGGGAACTGAGGCCCAGAGAAGTAAAGTGACTTGCCCAAGGTCACACAGCAGACAAGCAGCGGAGTCAGGATTAGAACCCACGTCTTTCTGACTCGTGCTCTATCCACGAGGCCATGCTGCTTCTCTGACTGCCATCTTCAACTATTTGCTCTCCAATGCCTTTTTCCCCCACTGCTTTTCTAAAAATGGACATGCCTCCCCTATCCTAAAAAAACAAAACAAAACCTCCCTTGACCCCACAGTTCCCTCAGTTATTTCCCAATATCCCTCCTATCATTCCTCTCCATATTTCTTGAGCAAGTTGTTTACACACCCTGTGTCCACTTCCTGTCCTCCAATTCTCTCCTTGACCCCCTACAATCTGGCTCCCGTCCCCTTCATTCCACCAAAACTGCCCTCACAAAGGTCACCAGTAATCTCCTTCTTGCCCAATCCAAGAGCCTCTACTCCATCCTCCTTGTCTTCTGAGCTGCCTTCGACATTGTCGACCACCCCCTTCTCCTGGAAACGTTATCCAACCTCGGCTTCACGGTCACTCCTCTCCTAGTTCTCCTCCTGTCTCTTTGGCCGCTCTGTCTCAGTCTCTTTTGCAGGCTTCTCCTCTGCCTCCTACCCTCTAATTGTGGGGTTGCCTCAGGGTTCAGTTCTGAGTCCCCTTCTATTCTCCATCTCACCCACTCTCTTGGAGAACTCATTCACTCCCACAGCTTCAACTACCATCTCTTCGTGGAAAATTCCCAAAGCTACTTCTCCAATTCTGACTTATCTCCTCTGCAGTCTCGCATTTTCTCCCGCCTTCAGGATGTCCGGCCATTACCTCAAATTTAACACGTTCAAAATACAACTTTTCATCTTCCCACCCAAACCCGATCCTTCCCTTGACTTTCCCATCGCTGTAGACGACACCACCATCCTCTCTGTCTCACAAGCCCATAACCCTGGCGTGATCCTCGACTCATCTCTTTCATTCCACCCTCGTATTCAATCTGACACCAAATCCTAAAGGTTCTACCTTCACGACATTGCTAAAATCCACCCTTTCCTCTCCATCCAAACTGCTACGACCTTGATCCAAGCAAGGATTCTATGTTGCCTCGATGACTGCATCAGCCTCCTCACTGACCTCACTACCTCCCTGCCTCCTGTCTCTCCCCTCTCCAGTCCACGCACCACTCTGCTGCCAGATCACCTTTCAAAAAAAAAACCATTAGTTCTACTCCTCAAAAACCTCCAGGGGTTGCCCATCTACCTCTACCCAAAACACAAACTCCTTACCATCAGCTTTAAAGCACTGTCAGCTTGCCCCCATCTACCTCACCTCGCTGCTCTCCTACTACAACCTGGCCCTCACGTTTCACTCCTCTAAACCCAATCCCATCTCTTTCTCACTGCCAACCCTTTGCCCATGTCCTCCCTTTGACCTTGAATTCTCTCCCCCTTCATATCCGTCAGACCACCGCTCTCCCCACCCTCAAAACCCTCCTAAAATCACATTTCCTCCAAGAGACCTTCCTTGATTCCCTTCCCTCTGTGTCTCCAATGCACTTGGATCTGTCCCGTGATATTCACCCCACCCTCAGCCCCACGGCACTTATGTACAGATCCCTCTACTCTCCCATTTCCTCTCTCTGAAATGCATTTTAATGTCTACAACCCGCTCGAGACTTTAGGCTCCTTATGAGCAGGGATTGAGTCTACTGTATTGTACACTCCCAAGCACTAAGTACAGTGCTCTACACACAGGAGCGCAATTTCATTGACTGATTCATTCATGCCCACAGCACATATGTATATATCTGTAATTTATTTATTTACACATATTAATATCCGTCTCCCCTTCTAGACTGTGAGCTCGTGGTGGGCAGGGAATGTGTCTGGTTGTGTTATACTGTACCCTCCCCAAGTCCTTAGTACAGTGCTTTGCACACAGTAAGCGCTCAGTAAATATGGTTGAATGAATTGATCAACAGATACAATTACAGATATTATCGGTTCCTTGTTTCCCTCTCTTCCTAGCTCCACTCCTCCCTCGCAGTCCAAGCCACCGGGTGCCTCGTGCACCAGCCCGCCCCCGCCCCGGGGTCCCTGGCGCTGACCTGGGTGAGGTAGCGGATCTGGCCGGAAAGCTCGGCCTCCACGCGCTGCACGGAGGAGGTGAAGGCCGCTGCCTGCCGGTCTAGGAACCGTTCATTGGCTTTCTCCTTGGACAGCTCCAGGATCACGTTCCCTGTGGGGGCAGATGGGAGACACAGACCGTCGGGACCCCCTCCCCAGGTCAGACAGAGGGTTGGGAGGGGATGAGAAGGGGGGACGGGCTCGGGGTCTGATGGAGGAGGGCGGCTGCAGGAGGCGTTCAAACCGAGGATCACTGGGAAGGGGCCTAAAGGAGTTGGGTTAGATGTGGGGGGGGCGTAAAGGAGATAGATGCAGGGGGCGGGGTCTAAAGAGCTGGGTAGGGCAGAGGGCAAGGCCTAATGAACCTGGTAAGGCAGCATGGTTCAGTGGAAAGAGCCTGGGCTTGGGAGACAGAGATCGTGGGCTCTAATCCCGGCTCTGCCACATGCCAGCTGTGTGACTTCAGGCAAGTCACTTCACTCCTCTGTGCCTCAGTGACCTCATTTGTAAAAAGGGGATGAAGACTGTGAGCCCCACGGGGGACAACCTGATGACCTTGGATCTACCCCGGCGCGTCGAACAGTGCTTGGCACATAGTAAGCACTAAACAAATACCAACATTATTAAATACCACCCTTATTAATCCCTGTTCCGGCACTTGCCTCAGTGGAAAGAGCCCGGGTTTGGGAGTCAGAGGTCATGGGTTCGAATCCCGGCTCTGCCACTTGTCATCTGTGTGACTGTGGGCAGGTCACTTCGCTTCTCTGTGCCTCAGTTCCCTCATCTGTAAAATGGGGATGAAGACTGTGAACCTCACGTGGGACAACCGGATTACCTTGTGTCTACTCCAGCGTTTAGAACAGTGCTCTGCACATAGTAAGGGCTTAACAAATACCACCATTATTATTACTTGCCAGCTGTGTGACTTCGGGCAAGTCACTTCACTTCTCTGGGCCTCACTGACCTCATCTGTAAAATGGGGATGAAGACTGTGAGCCCCACGGGGGACAACCTGATGACCTTGGATCTACCCCAGCGCTTAGAAGAGTGCTCGGCACATAGGAAGCGCTTAACAAATGCCGTCGTTATTATTAGTATTTAATGAACTAGGTGGGGGCAGGTCTTAAAGGGGGCGGGGCCGTGTGAGCGGGAAGCGGGGCCGGCGGGTCCCTGCTGGCGAGGGCTCCGCGCAGCGGCCCCCGGCCTTACCCGCGCTTTGCAGGATGGCGCCGATCTCCCGCTCGATGTCCTCCAGGGCCCGCAACCGCTCGTTGGCGAGGCTGTAAGTCGCCATGTCGCGACGCCCGGGTCCGAGCTCCAGAGCGGCCCGGGAACCCGACGGCGACGCCTGCGCAGAGCAACGAGCAGAACCAGTCGAACGCGCAGGCGCGGGATTGGACCTACTCCCGCGCCCAGCAGGCCCCGCGCGGCCCCCCAAACTACAACTCCCGACGGGCCCCGCGCCCCCCCAAACTACAACTCCCGACGGGCCCCGCGCGCCCCCCCCAAACTACAACTCCCGACGGGCCCCGCGCGCGCGCGCTCTCCGCTCTGCCCCTTGGCTTGAGGCCTCCCGAATTATTGTGAGGTGGAGGCGAAGGCCGGCCTGTCCCTCTCCCTAACGTCGACCAGGGAGCCTTGTGTCCCCGTTGGCGACAATCCCCAGCCTCCACCCCTCTCCCTACGGATGGAGGAAGCCCTCTTTTTCAAAACAGAGTATTTAAATGCTTGCTTTACCAAGGAGTGTAAAAGCGGCATGGCCTAGCGGAAGGAGCCAGGGCCCCGGGAGTTTGAAGAATGTGGGTTCTAATCTCCACTCTGCCACTTGTCGGCTGTGTGACCTTGAAAAAGTCACTTCACTGTGCCCCAGTTCCCTCATCTGTAAATGGGATTCAATGCCTGTTCTCCTTCCTACTTAGCCCCAAGTGGCAGATGATTATCAAAGTCTTATTGAGGGTGCCTCTCCTCCAAGAGGCCTTCCCAGACTAAGCCCCTCCTTTCCTCTTCTCCCACTCCCTTTCACATCCCCACTTGCTCCCTTTGTTCTCCCCCAATCCCAGCCCCACAGCACTTAGGTAAATATCTGTCATTTATTTATTTGTATTGATGTCTGTCTCCCCACTCTAGGCTGTAAGCTCCTTATGGGCAGGGAATGCGTCTGTTTATTGTTGTAGTCTACTCTCCCAAGCACGGAGTACAGTGCTTTGCACACAGTAAGCGTTCAATAAATATGAATGAATAAATAAATGAATTGCATCCACCCAGCACATAAGTGCTTCATGAATACCATTATTACACTATTATTATTATTATGCACTGTACCAAGCACTGGGGTAGATACATGATAAATACAATTGATTATCAGGTATGACACCATCCCCGCCCCTACCTACATGGAGCTTACAGTGGGAAGGGTGACAAAGATTGAATTGCCATTTTACAAATGAGAAAACTGAGGCCCAGAGAAGTATGAAGTGACCTGTATATGATCACACAGCACCAAGCGTGGAAGCAGCATGGCCTAGTGGAAAGAGCCCAGGCCACAGAGTCAGAGGTTCTAATCTCGGCTCTGCCACATCTTCAGTGTGACTTTGGGCAAGTCACTTGACTTTTCTGGGCCTCAGTTACCTCATCTGTAAAATGGGGATTAAAGCTATGAGCCCCATGAGGGGCTTGGACTGTATCCAGACTAGCCTGTATCTGCCCCAGTGCTTGGTAGAGTCTCTGGCACATAATAAGCACTTAACAAATACCATTAAAAACAAAAAAAGTCTACGCCTTTTCCCTAGGCTTGTCAGGCAACGGCCATGGCCAGCGAAGGCTCCCTGCAGCTCTCACAAATGTGACTTTGGGCAAGTCGTTTATGTCACACAGCAGACAAATGGTGGAGTGGGGATTAGCCAGTCCTAGTGGAAAAAACACAGGCCTGGGAGCCAGGAGACCCGATTCTAATACTGGTTTGCCTGCTGAGTGTCCTTGGGCAAGTCATTTAACTTCTCTGTACCTCAGTTTCCTTCCCTGTAAAAAGGGACTAAATACTTGTTTTCCTTTCACCTTAGTTTGAGACAGGAACAGGGTCTGTATTGTATCTACCCCAGTGCTTATAATAATAATGTTGATATTTGTTAAGCACTTACTATGTGCAGAGCACTGTTCTAAGCGCCACGGTAGATCCAGGGTAATCAGGTTGTCCCACGTGAAGCTCACACGTGGCCCATTTTACAGATGAGGGAACTGAGGCCCAGAGAAGTTAAGTGACTTGTCCACAATCACACAGCTGACAAGTGGCAGAGCTGCGACGTTTATCATCATCATCAGTATTTATTGAATACTTACCGTGGGCCCACAGTAAGGTCCCTTGTAGGTAGGGAATGTGTCCTGCCAACTCTGTTGGGTTGCAATTTCCCGAGCATTTAACTCAGTGCTCTGGGCATATTAAGCATTCAATAAATACGATTGACCAGTCAGTTGTCTGCTCGGATGACCCTCCAGTCGAGTCAGCTCCTGGTGAGGCAGTGGGGAGGCCATGCCTGGTGCTCAGAAGAGCAGCAGCGTGGCTTAGTGGATAAAGTCTGGGCCTGGGAGCCCAAAGGACCTGGGTTTTAACCCCAGCTCTGCCACTTGTCTGCTGCGACCTTGGGCAAATCACTTAAACCTCTACTTCAGTTCCCTCATCTGTAAAATGGGGATTAAGATTATGAGTTCTTCGTGGGACATGGACAGTATCCAACCTGATTAGCTAGTATCTACCCCGGCGCTTAGTACAGTGCCTAGCACATAATAAGTGCTTAACAAGTACCACAATTATTAGTAGAGGCCATTACCAGCAGCCACAGGTCAAAGCAAGGGGAAGTGCAGTGCCCACTGGGCAAGGGTGACTGAGATTTGAGGGACATCAGCCCCCGACTCTTGACCACCACCCTAAACTTCTCCAGCAGCCCCCAACGCTGCCCCTCAGCCGCCGCCCAGCTAGTTTCCCCTCAGGCACACACACCCATGCTTGCGTTTCTTTCTTTTTTATTATTTTCTCCTGGTTGCTCAGATCTGTGTAGCAAAACACTCCTCTTTGCTCCCCCCATCCTCCCACTCCCAGCCCCAGGATGGATGGGGGCCCGGCTCTGGGGGAGGATGGGTGAGCTTGGAGTCCTGATTTCCCCCTCCATCTTTTCCTCCCCTTCCGAGGGTCCTGAAAAGCCGAGGGAGCAGTGGGAGACAGGGAAGAGGGTGTAGAGGCTTGGGGGAGGGGATTGAAAGGAAGGGGTGGAGCAGAACTATGTGGTCCTATACCCTGCCCTCTCCTCAAATTAAAAAAAAGTGTCTCTCCCTCTCTGTCATAACACACACATTCAACATACACACGCACGCACGCGCACACACACACACACACAACTTGCTGCCTGTGGTCAGGTTGGGGGAAAGAGGGAGAAGCTGGGGCTGAAAAGGAGTGGGGTTGGGGTAGGGGAGGGGTATGGCTGCAGCCAAAAATAATGCCCAGAGATTTGTCCAGTGCTTTTTTGGGGGTAGGGGGAGAGGGGCTGCGTTGGGGACCGGGGGACGGAGGGGGGGAGGGGGCGGGCGCCGGGGGAGGGGGCCCCGCGGGCCCCGCAAGCCCCACCCACCCCACCCACCCCAGCCCCCTCCTAGCAGAAATGGTCATCGTAGTCCTCGTCTTTGAGACCCTTGAGGCGGAGGCGTGCGAAGTCCTCGAAGACAATGTCGTCATCTTGGCCGGAACTACAGTGGGCGCGGGGGAGGCGGGTCAGGCGTGGGCGTGAGGAAGGCGGGTCAGCCATGAGCGTGAGGAAGGAGGGTCAGCCGTGGGGGGGCGGGGAAGAGGGGTCAGCCACGTGCTCCCAGAGAGTGCAGGGTCAAGGTCCCTTCAGCCCCACCTGACCCAGCTCCGACCCCCACGGCTCCTTCGGGGCCAGGCTTTGGCCCCGACCCCTCTCAGCCTCTGGCCCCACCCCCAGATCTTACTCCAGCCCACCCCCCCACACCCTCCCCAGGCCCTGACTCCCAGACCAGTTCTCACTTGGACTCAAACTGGATGAGGTTGGTGTCCACCGGTGCATCAGACTCGGGGGCGGCTGAGGGAAGGGGTTGGGAAGGGCTGTTGGTGAGGATGCCCTCTACCCCTCCTCCCCTCGCCCCCCTTCCCTCCCCCACACTCACCTGACTGGGGTCGGGCCAGAGTGAAGTGGTCAGACGGCTTGGGATGCATCAGGACAAAGGGCAGCTCCACGGACACATCCCTGGGCAGGAAACCCCAGAGGCCAGAGACGGAGGTGATGGGAGTGAGACAGAGACGGTGTGTGACGGAGGGGGTGGGAGAGACAGAGAAAGTGGGAGTGAGAGGTGGACAGAGAGGGGAAATGAGAGACAGAGGGTGTGAGAGAGGGAGACAGAGAGGGGGAGAGACAGAAAGGGGAAGTTAGAGTCCAAAGGGGGAGTGAGATAGATAAAGGGTGGGATTGACAGACAGAGGAGGTGGGAGATAGAGGAGTAAGAGAGAGAGGGGGGAATGAGAGACAGAGAGAGAGGGTGTGAGTGAAAGACAGAGAAGCAGTGATTGAGAGACAGAGGGTGTGAGAGAGAGAGGGTGGGAGTCAGAGACAGAGGGGGAGTGAGAGGGAGGGAGACAGAGAGGGTGGGAGTGAGAAAAAGAGGGTGGTAGAAACAGGGGCAGGGAGTGTGAGAGAGAGCGATAGAGGAGGAAAGAGAGAGGAGTGTGGGAGAGCGAATGTGGGTGCACTGGACTCACCCGCCTCTTGACACAACCAGCTTCACCTTGACGCGGTACGACACGATGATGCCCAAGACCTCTTTGATGGCTCCTTCCCTCATTCTGCCACGGGACGGAACAGGCGAACGGGATGTCAGGCCTGAGGAAGGGGCCGGGGACACCCGTCCACCTCCTCGACTTCAGCCTCCCCTCCCCTGGGGCCACGGCGACTACAGCTCCCAGCAGGGTAGACCGTGGGGATGGCTGAGAGTTGTCCCGTCTGCGGGGCGGGGCCCTCACATGGTGCTGGAGGCCAGGTTGGTGTCCTCGTGCTTGAGTTTTCCGTCCAGCGCCAGGCCACGCTTCTCGCGGTTGTCCGCCAGCAGTGGAGTCAGCGTGTACACCTTGCAGAACGTGGAGCTGGGAGCGATCTGGTCACTGGGGGTGGAACCCCAGGCCACAGAGCAAAGAACAGGGAATGAGGGGTGAGGGGTGTAATGCCTGGTACGTGCCCTCTTCCCCCTAGGCTCACCCCACCTACCTTAGGGGACCTCCCCCCTGCATGCACGCACACACACGCATTGTTCTCCCCCAAGCACTTAGTACAGTGCTCTGCACACAGTAAGCACTTAATAAATAGCACTGATTGATACACACACACAGTCTCTCTCTCTCTCTTCCTAAAGTCTGTGATCAACCCCCTCCCCGACCTGGAACCCTGTCCTTTCACGACCCTCTTCCACATGGGCTGGACGGGGCCAAAGTTGTCCCCTCCCTTAAGCTCTTCTTTTTCAGACGTGAGGCGCTGGGGGTCCCCTCACCCCAGAAGCCCCCTTTCTGGGTTGCCCCCTGCTCGGGGGGCTGGTACTCACTCTTGCTCTACAAGAGCCACTGGACACTTGTACTGGGCCGTGCTGAAGAGGCAGATGTCAGCATATTGTCTCACTGGGGGGAAGGGGAGGGGTGTTTGTGGGGACGTGTCCCCCGATAGTCCTTTCATTCTGACGCTCCTGCATTGAACCAGTGCCTCCCATCCTTCGAGAACCCCATTGTGAGGGGGTGGGGGCATCCCCCATCCCTTCCCATCCCCTATCGTCCAGGCCTCGCCCCAGCCCCCGACCTCCCCCTGCTGATGAGATCAGCCCTTTCAGGCACCAATAACCTTTGACCTCTACCTGATTGGGCCCCTTTCCCCGCCATCTGTCCTCTACGGTCATCCCACCCTCAGGCCTAGTCTCAATCCCCCTTTTCCTACTGTCTTGCCCAGTGGTGTCGCCATCTGCCCCATGCCCCCATGCCCCCCATCATCTCAGCCCTCGGGGTCACTCACCGGCAACTTTGATCTTCTTCACAGTCTTTGTGGAGTTGTTGGTCACGTGGACGTTGACGCTCAAAGGTTCTCCATGGTAATACAGCTGTGGAGGAGGGAGGAGGGGAGGGAGCTGAGTTTGGGGGTTCTCTCCAGGCATAACTTGCTCCCCCACCTTGGTCTGGTCCCTGGGGGGCTCCCCCTTCAGCTCCTTCTCCCTCTGGGCTCTAGAAAGACCCCTTCTCACCCATCTCCCACATTTGGCCCTCTGACTGGTAGCTAACATAGACATCAATTAGGCTGCCTTGCCCTCCCCATTAGATTGTATGTTCCCTGAGGGCAGGGTCGGAGCTTTGTACTTCTTCTGTATCTGGAAGAGGTAATGATAACAATAGTCATATTGCTTTTTAATGGTATTTGTTATGCACCTATGTGCCAGTGACTGTCCTAAGCGCTGGGACAGATACAAGCTAATCAGGTTGGATACAACCCATGTCCACACAGCCTTAACCCCCATTTTACAGATGAGGGAACTGAGGCACAGAGAAGTGAAATGACTTGTCCAAGGTCACACAGCAGACAAGTGGCAGTGCCAAAATTAGTGATTCCAATACCAGTGCTTTTCCCACTAGTCTGTACTAATTATCATAATAATTGTGGTACTGGCTAAGTGCTTACCATGTGCCAACCACTGTACTAAGCACTGGGGTAGGTACCCATCACACTGCCCATCACCTGGTTACTTCCTCAGCCCTCCTCTGGTCCTCCTGCCGGCCCAGCCCACCAGTGGGGTCCTTTATCAGCCCACCCATGGCCCCACCTACCACGTCGGGTCTCCCCATCGGTCCCACCGGCCTTGTCCATCACTTTGACCCTCACCCAGCCCATGATGCTCCCTCCTCAAAGACCCCGCCCGCCACCTGGGCCCTCCTCAGGACCCCACCCACCTCCTTGTCCAGCGAAGCCTCGAGGTGCAGGGAGCGGTCGGACATGAGGAAGTGACGGCTAGTCTCGGCCGTGGGCTGCGGGCCGGGCTTCTCGGGAGCAAACTGCACCTTCCGGATCACCAGGCGCACCGAGTTCCTGGGGTCGCAGGGGACGACGGGACGGGCCGTTAGCGCGGACCGCCACGGCCTGCCCGAAACCGGGCCAGGCGCCGGGGTAGCGACGAGTCAGGCAGATCGGACACCGTCCCCACCCAAGGCGTGCCTCATGGCCTAAGGGGGAGGGGGAGCGGGGGTGAATCCCCATGGGACAGGCGAGAAGACTGAGGCCCAGAGCAGTTAAGTGACTGGCCCAAGGTCACATAGCAAGCAAGTGGTGGAGCCGACCTTAGAACCCAGGTCTCATTCATTCATTCATTCAATTGTATTTATTGAGCGCTTACTGTGTGCAGAGCACTCTACTAAGCGGTTGGAATGAACAATTCGGCAACAGATAGAGACAATCCCTGCACAGTCTAATCTGATGCCCAGACTGGGCTAGGCTCTTTCCACTATTCATCACTGCTCCCTAGGCCATCTTTTTTTTTTTTTTTTAGATGGTATTTGTTAAGTGCTTACTAAGTGCCAGGCACTGTTCTAAACTCTGAGGTGGAAACTAACCAATCAGGTGGGACACAGCCCATGTCCCACATGGAGCTGACAGTTTTAACTCCCATTTTACACAAGGTAACTGAGGCCCAGAGAAGTGAAATGACTTGCCCAAGGTCACATAGCAGACAAGCGGTAGAGCCGGTAATAGAATAAAGGTTCTCTGACTCCCAGGTCTGGGCTCTATCCATTAGGCCACACTGCTTCTGGGCCCCTGCTCCCGTTCTCTATAGGGTCCAGCTCTGCCTTTCCCCCAGCTTTGAGTTCTTCTCTGACTTCCAGGCCCTCACCCCTCCTGCCCCCTCCGACCCTCCCCAAGACAAAAGTGAACGGCGAGAGGAGTTCTCAAGCGCTCAATACAGTGCTCCACAGAGTAAGCACACAATAAGTACCATTGACTGACTGAATGATTGATTGAGGAGGCTGAGGTCCGAGGACTGGGACGCCTAGGGAAGGCTTGAAGAGGAGGAGGAGGAAGAATGTGGGCAGAGACAGGAGTCTGGGGGTGCAGAGGGGGTGTGTTAGCAGGGGAGGGAACACTTCTGCCTTACCTCTTGTGGATTTTCTCCTCTGCGCTTTTGGCACAGAAAGCCCGGATCTCAAAGTCCACCCCGCAAGCCTGGGGGTACGGGAGGGAAGGGGAATCCCGTCACACTCCTGCTCCGTCTCCAAATTCGCAATCCGACCGCCACCCCACCGGCCTTTGCCCCCCGACAACGCAAGTCCCCCTGCTGGGGTCCCCCCTCACACACCCTTTGTCCCGTCCCCCTCCTTATCTTCCTCCTCTCAGTCCTGGCCTGCTCCACATTGGCATTCCCACCCCACACTGGGCCCTGCCACCCATGAGCTCCTGCTTCCTTTGAGGTCTTGTTTCCCCACCCCCCGCAACCCGGGTTACCTTCCCTGTGTCTTCGGGCCCGGGCTGCAGTGTGACGGAGCAGGGGAGATTCTGGGGGATCTGGAGGTGGAAAGGGGAGAGAAGTGGGTTCAGAGCCTCCACGACCTCCATCCTCTCTCCTATTCTCACATCCCAGCCTCAGCCAGGAAGGCAGAGATGGGGCCTGGATCTGGGAGTGGGCCCCAGGGGGAGGAGCTGGGGGTGGGAGGCAGAGGAAAGGATTCTTACCTAGGATGGGGGCTAAGGGTTTTACCATGAAGGAGAAAGGGCAGGCATGGTGGGAGCCGGGGGGTGGAGTCTCCCCATTAAGTAACAGGGGCAGGTGTACTGGGATGGGGGTTAGAGACCGGGAGGTGTGAGGGGATCCTCACTGTGGAGAAGGGGCAGGCGTGGTGGGATGGGGTCTCATCATGAAGGAGAAGGGGCAGGTTATGTATGTGGATCTCCCTGTGAAGTATCTCCCGGTGCTGAGTATGGTGCCTAACACAGAGTAAGCGCTTAGCAAATACCATAATTATTATAATTATTGTGAAGGAGAAGGGTCAGGTGTGATAGGATGGGGACTGTCTCTGTGAAGGAAAAGGGGAAGGTGTACTGGGATGAGGGTTTGGGGTGGGGAAAGGGGGAGGGGTCTCATTGTGAAGGAGAAGGGGAAGGTGTGGTGGGATGGCGGGGGCGGGGGTGGGGGGAGCGGTCTCACCGTAAAGGAGAAGGGGCAGGTGTACCGGGATTGTGGTTAGGGGTGGGGGAGTCTCCCTGTGATCATGAAGGAGAAGGGGCCGGCATGGTGGAATGGGGGTTGGGGCCGGGATGCAGGGGTGGAGGGTGTCTCACCGTGAAGGAGAAGGGGCAGGCGTATTGTCCGAGCTTGCGTAGCAGGCGCTCCTGGAGCCGCGTGGCAGGGGGTGCGGGGGGTTCGGGGGCGCGGGGGGGCGGGAAGGCCCGGCAGGTGGCCGCGAACAGATCCTTGCGGAAGGACAAGCCCAGCACGTCCAGGTCCTCCCGGCCATAGCGGAAGGCGCAGGTCAGCGTCACGTACACTGTGGGGATGGGGGAACGGCGATGGTGCTGGGGGTGACGGATTCACTCTCTCTCTTTCACACACACACACACACACACACACACACACACACACCACACAACCGCTGCTCCCGCCCGGCACTGCCCCTGCCAACCTTGAACCCCATCCATCCATCCCAACCCTGCCTGCTGGTACCTTTCCGATCCTTCAGGTAGTCGGGGTCTACCAGGACCACCCCATCTGTGAAGAGGAACCGCCGGTCTCAGTCTCCAGTGGTCCCCTACCCCGACCCCTGCCCCCCACTGGACATTCCCCTGCCCCCCTCCCCCCACCACCACTGGACTCACCGACAGGATCTACCCGGTCCAAATGGTCCACAAAGTCCCTCTTGCCCAGGTACACGGTCAGCTGGGGGAGGAAAGGGGGGCGCAGGGAATCAGCCTGGAGGCCCTCCAGGGTTCAGAAGATATTGAGGGGGGTGGGAGGGCCAGGGAGGAAGGGTCAGGGATGGGGGCCCCAAGGGTTAGTGGTCAACGGACAACAATGGATATTCAGTTAGTCAAGCATATTTATTTAATTGTGGTATTTGTTAAGCGCTTACTATGTGCCAAGCACTGTCCATGTCCCCTTATGGGGCTCACAGTCATGATCGCCATTTTACTGATGAGGTTAAGTGAGGCACAGAGAAGTTAAGTGACTTGCCCAGGGTCACACCGCAGATGTGTGGCAGAGCCGGGATTAGAATCAGGATTAGGATTTATTGAGTGCTTACTGTGTGCAGAACACTGGACTAAGCACTTGGGAGAGTACAATACAACAATATAACAGACACTTTCCCTGCCGGGCCCACGAAGAGCTGACAGTCTAGAGAGGGAGGTGCACATTAATGAAAATACAATGAAGGAGATGGACATAAGTGCTATGGGGCTGGGAGGGGGGTCAAATAAACGGAGCAAGACAGGGCGACGCAGAAGGGAGTGGGAGAAGCCCTCTCAGCCTCCCTCCCCCAGCTGCCTCTCCCGGATGGACTCAGGTGAGGAGGGGTAGGGTGGGAGGGGGTGCCTGGGTCCTGCTCCCCAGGGCGATGCTGAGAGGGTTCCCCTTCTGCCCTTCCAGCTGTCTGTTTACCCCAGGCCAAGGAAAGTAGAAGAGGACCCCTGGGATGCCGGGATCCGGACAGCCAATCGGGAGAAGCCCAAAGACCCCTCCCTGCCCCAGGGGGTTCTGAGGGGTGGGGGTAAACAAAAGCTGAGCACCAGGATTAACCCCAGGCTGCCCACAGCCTGGACACATGGTCGGCCTGGGTAGAACCAGAACCATCCACTCGCCCGCCCAGCCTGCTCCCTACAAAACAACCCCGGCTTTGGAGTCCAGTTCCTGCCCAGCCTGAGTTCCCCTGGTTGTTTTCCCCGGCCAGGGCGGGCTGCGGTGGGAGGAGGAAGTAGCACAGCACACTGACAGGAAGTGGACAGCGGTGGGAAACTGAATCCGGGGTGGGGCCGGTGGAGGAGAGAGAGACACGCAAGTCAAGGAGACCCCCTCACCTTGCAGTTTGGGCTTGACTTCTTGAAGA
Organism: Ornithorhynchus anatinus; assembly: GCF_004115215.2. Taxonomy (NCBI): domain Eukaryota; kingdom Metazoa; phylum Chordata; class Mammalia; order Monotremata; family Ornithorhynchidae; genus Ornithorhynchus; species Ornithorhynchus anatinus. The sequence goes on along the minus strand of NC_041753.1, from coordinate 7,335,428 downwards.
CCCTACCAAAACAAAAGGGGAAACCGACGTGGAGCGGGGCCGTCTGCCCCTGCCTCCATTACACTCCCTTCTCGGCCCCCAAGGTGCCCCTCCTTGCCCCCATCCTTCCCCAATCCAAGATGGTGCCTTGGGGATGCCCGTGACCTTTGGACGCCAAGACCAGCTGGTCATCTGGCCTTCCCCTCACCCTGCCCCCTCCGCTCAGGGCCTTCCCTTACTCCCCGCTCCCCACTTTGCAGGAAGGGGGACCCGGAGCAGAAGCCAGTTGTCGGAACCACGTCGAGGACTGACACCCCTAAACCATTTCCATCTGTGATCCCCGGGGGGAGGGATGTGGAAAGGGCAGAGAGGGAAACCGTGTGCCCTAGTGGACAGAGCTGAGGGCCTGGGAGTCAGAAGGTCCTGGGTTCAAATCCTGCTCAGTCACTTATCTGCTGTGTAACCCTGGACGAGTCATTTCACTGGGACTCAGTTCCCTCATCCGGAAAAATGGGAATTAAAACCCTGAGCCCCGTGTGGGACATGAACTGCATCCAACCTGATTAACTTGTATAATAATAACGATAATGGTGGTATTTGTTATGTGCTTACTGTGCGCGGCACTGTACTGCGCTGGGGTGGATACAGGCAAATCTGGCTGGACACAGTCCCTGTCCCACATGGGGCTCACAGTCGCAATCGCCATTTTTACAGATGCGTTAACTGAGGCACAGAGAGAAATGAAGTGACTTTTCCAAGGTCACACAGCAGACAAGTGGTGAAGCCTGGCTTAGAACCCACAACCTTCTGAATTCCAGGCCCGGGCTCTCTCCACTATGCCATGCTACTTGTATCTACCTCAATGCTTAGAACAGGGCCTGGCACATAGTAGGTGCTGAAACACCATAAAAAAAGAGAGAGGCCTGAGAGCCAGTTGTTAGAGCTACAACTGTGGTCAATGAAACTCACCCACTCACCCCCAACACCCCTGCCCGCTAAGAACCCCATCCTGGAATTTGGAGATAGAGATTACCGGTGGGCAGGCGGGTCACTCTGGCAACCTCCCCGGCCTCGCCCATTGCCCTCCATTGGCTAAGAGGCCTGTAATGCCAAGGAGACCTCCCTGACCCACCTGGAGCCCAGACATTCAGTCAGTCAACAGTATTTATTGAGCGCTTACTGTGTGCCAAGCACTGGACTAAGCCTGGGAGAGGACGTTACAACAATAAACAGACACACTCCCTGCCCACAACGAGCTGACAGCCTAGAGGCTGGTCCACGAGGGAGCCAACTAGAACTGGTTTTCACGGAAGCCACCCCACAACCCCCTCCTTCACGGTGGGGGCGGTCAGCCCAGGGGGCTACCAGTGGATGCCTCCACCCCACTCTCAAAGCTCTTTCCACCTCCTCCCCACCCCGGATAGGGTGGGAGCAGCACAGCCTAGCGGAAAGAGCCCAGGACCAGGGAGTCAGAAGACCTGGGTTCTAATCCCGGCGACCCATTTGCCCGTGATGCAACCTTGGGTAAGTCACTTCACCGGGCCTCAATTTGCTCATCGGTAAAATGGAGATTCAACACCTGTTCTGCCTGCTACTTAGACTGTGAACCCAGTGTGGGACAGGGACTGGGTCCGTCCTGATTCACTTGAATCTACCCCAGTGCTTAGAAAAGGGCTTGAGCGATAGTAAGCACTTAAGGACACCCTAACGTTTACCACAGTAAGAGGTACAATGCTCCTGTTTGCACACTGGTTGCCATGGCAACTGCCCCATTCCCACCTGGGATCCCAACACAGAAGTCAAGCAGGGACCGGGGTTCTCACCCCGGCTCCTCCACTTGCCTGCAGTGAGACTTTGGGTGAATCACTTGCCTTCTCTGGACCTCAGTTTCCTCATCTACAAAATAGGGATTCAATACCCACCCTCACTCCTCCTTAGACCGTGAGCTCGTTACAGGCAGGGAACATATTTGCCAATTCTGTTGAAAGTGCTCTTCCAAGCGCTTAGTAAAGTGCTCTGCATGTAGTAAATGCTCAAAAAATACCATTGATTAATCTGTGAACCTCATATGGCACAGGCGCTGTACCGATCCAATGGTAGTATATCTGCCCCACGCCTTGGCACCTACTTCGTGTTTAATCCTCGACTGTCAGCTCACTGTGGGCAGGGAATGTGTCCATTCTATTGTTCTACTGTCCTCTCCCAAGTCCGTGGTCTTGTGGCTAGAGCCCGGGCCTGGGAGATCAGAAGGAACTGGGTTCTCATCCCAGCTCCGCCACTTGTCTGCCGTGGGACCGTGGGCAAGTCATTTCACTTCTCCGGGCCTCGGTTCCCTCACTGGGAAAATGGGAACTAAGAATGTGAGCCCTGTGTGGGACAGGGACTGTGTCCAACCCGGTTATCTTGTATCTATCCCAGCAGTTAGAACAGTGCCTGGCACAGAGTCAGTGTGTAACAAATACTATAAAATAGAAAGAAAGGGAGTACAATACAGTACAATTAGTAGACATGATCCCTGCCCACAGGGAGCTTACAGTTCAGTGAAGATATCTGGGCATTTTCCTAGAGACCAGTCTTATTAGATTGTTGGCCTTTTGAGGGCAGGGATCACATCTACCAACTCTATTGTACTGGACTCCCACCCAAGCGCTTAGGACAGTGCTCTGTCCACAGTAAGCACTCAATAAATACGACTGACTGACAACCAGTGGGCCTCTGAAGTCTATCCCACCTGGACAGCTTCCCAAAAAGCCGACCTCTGTCTCTTCCCAGACATCCTCTGTGCCCTGGCTTCGGCGGTGACGGGTGAGCTCCTGGGGGGCCGGCCTGACCCATGCCACCACTGCTAGAGCTCCTCCATTTGCCTGCTGTGGGACCTAGGGCAAGTCATTTGACTTCTCTGGTCCTCCATTTCCTCATCCGTCCAAAGGGGATATTCAACACCTGTCCTCCCTCACCCGTTAAGACTGTAAACCTCATGTGGAACAGGGACCGTGTCTGACCCGAAGATCGCGTATCTATCCCAGTGCTTGGCATTTACCATGTGCCTAATAAATACAATGAATCAATTGGTGGTATTGAGTGCTTACTATGTGCAGAGAACTCTACTAAGCACTTGGGAGGGTCCAATACAACAGAGTTGGTAGAACTGCCCACATCGAAGTTACAGTTTAGAGGGGGAAATTAGTGATTAAGGTATATGGTCAGAGTGGGAGGAATGACAGGTATTAAATAATTTAATTATGCTATTTGTTAAGCTCTGGGTGCCAAGCACTGTTCTGAGTACTGGGGAACATCAGGTTGGACACAGTCCCTATCCCACATGGGCTCACAGTCTTAATCCACATTTTACAGATGAGGGAACTGAGACCCACAGAGGTTATGTGACATGGCCACAGTCACACAGTAGACAAGTGGCAGAGCTGTGATTAGAACCCAGGTCCTTCTGACTCCCGAGGCCTCTATCCACTCTGCTCTAGTGCTCTATCCACTCTGCCACGCTGCTTCATCTGTAAAATCCCCATTTTACAGATCAGGAAACTGAAGCCCAGGAAATAATAATATTAATCATCACGACCATAGTATTTGTTAAGTGCTTACTAGATGCCAAGCACTGTATTATGCGCTGGGGTAGGCACAGGATAATCAGGTGCCACATGGGGCTCACATAGTAAATAGGAGGGAGAACAGGCATTGAATCCCCATTTTGCAGATGAGGGAACTGAAGCCCAGAGAAGTGAAGTGACTCACTCAAGGTCACACAGCAGACAAGTGGCAGAGTCAGGGTGAGAACCCAGGTCGTTTCGACTCCCAAGCCCGGGTTCTAGCCTTTAGGCCACGCTGCTTCCCAGAGAAGTCAAGTAACATGCCCTAGGTCCCACAGCAGGCAAGTGGCAGAGCCGAGGCAGGGTGGCTTGTCAGCGCACCCCCGCCCGCTATTATTTTAGAGTATTAATGATTAATAATAACCCCCACCTCCCCGTCAGAGAGACGGACAGGCAGGGAAGGCCACACGTGTCGTTCCTTCTGTCCGTCCTCAGTCTGCCCTCCCTGGGGTGGCCGGGGGCGGGCGGGGTGAGGGGGGCCTTTTCCGGCGATTCTCTGTGTTTCCTGAGACCTGGGAGAGAGGGCAGGGTGGGGCCTGATGAACACCGATCGTGCAGACTCAGCAGGGTCACCCCAAGCCTCAGGAGCCCCACTTCCTCTTTCTGTCAGACTCCCACCCTCCAGTCCCACCAGGCCGGGCCCTCCTCTCCCCTCCCCTCCCCAGGCCCGAGGTCCCGCTCTTCGTTCTACAACCAGAAAGCTGGGAGGGGTCAGAGAGAAGGGCTTTACAAGGGGTTTCCTAGCAAAATCGGGGCCCGATTAATAACTGTGCTATCGGTTAAATGCTTACTACTTGCCAGGCACTCGGCTAAGCCCTGAAGTAGAAAAAGCAGAAGGCGCCGGGGCCTGGGAATCAGAGGACCAGGACTCTCATTCTGACTCTGCCACTGGCCTGCTGGGTTACCTTGACCAAGTCGCTTCACTTCTCTGGGCCTCAGTTTCCAACATCTGTAAAATGGGGATTCGATACTTCGATTCTCCGACTGAGAGACCCACACAGGACAGTGATGGGGTTTGATCTGATTATCTTGCACCTGCCCCACCCCTGAGCACAGTGCTTGGCTCACAGTAATTAGTGAACCGATTCCCCATTTTATTATTATAATCACTTTACAGTCAATCAGTGCTTTGGATTGAGTGCTCACTTTTTTTAAATGGTATGTTAAGCGCTTAGTCTGTGCCATGCACTGTCCTAAGCGCTGAGATAGATACAAGATAATTGAGCTGGACACAGTTCCTAGCCCACACAGGACTCACAGTCTTAATCCCCATTTTACAGATGAGGGACCTGAGGCCCAGAGAAGCTAAGCGACTTGCCCAAGGTCACTCAGCATATTGGTGGAGTCAGGATTAGCACCCAGGTCCTTCTGACTTCCAGGCCTGTGCTCTATCCACTCAGCCGGACTGCATCTCATATTGCTTTCCACTGCTTACTGTGCGCAGAGCACTGTACTAAACGCTAGGGAGAGATCGGACACAGTCCGTCTCACATGGAGCTCGGTTTCTGCCCTCCGCTCCAGATTCACCCCTTTGTTCCATAAGGACACAGAGATTCGGCTCCCCAGAGGCTGCCTCCCACTCTGATCCTCCTCCCCAAACACATAAACAGACAAACACCCATCTGTCTCAGAAACCCAGGAGTCCTGTCTCCCAGCCCCGGAGTGGGTATTGGGTCACAACAGGAAGCGGCTTGCCAGAGGCTGAAATGAGGAAGTTGGGGTGGGAGGGGGGTTGTCCAGTGGGGGGTTGCAACACTGAGGGGAGTGTGACCCTCTGGGGAAGGGGGTGGCGAGCTAGGGTCGGGGGGCTGGAGAGACCGGATGAAGGGGAGAACCGGGGAGACCCCAGGGCCAGACTCCGAGAGGGAGTAGAGGCGGGGATGCCGGGGAGGCAGGTAGCGGGACGCCCGGGTCCCGGGATGGGACTGGGAGTTCTGAGGACGAATCCGGCTCCCTGCATCCCAGTTCTCCTCCCACTCCCTTCTGCATCATCTCCCTTCCCCCCCACCCCCGGCCCTTTGTCCTTAGATCTGCCCCCTTTATTCCCCCGGACCCTCGACCCTCCTGTCCAGATCCGTCATTTTCTTCACCTCGGCCTCCCCTTCCAGGCTGCCGGCTCCTTGGGGACAGGGACCCCGGGGGATTGTCCTCTCCCCAGCGCTTAGTCCAGTGGTCTGCGCCCAGGAAGGGCTCACTAAATACCACTGATGGATGGACGGATGGATTTCCTCCCTCCTCCAACCGTCCTTTTAGCCTCTTCTTCAGCCGCAGGAGCAGATGCAGGAGGCACCGCTGGGGATTGATGGGGGGTGGTCCCGGGTGGGGTGGGGGAGGGGGCGGGCAGCTGTTTTCCCGGCCCCCGGGCAGGGAGGGAGGCGGCGGGCGGCAGGGGACAGGACATGAAGCTTCCTGTTTGCCTGGCATGAGATAGTGGGGCGGGGGGGAAGGGAGGCAGCTGATGAGGATGAGGAGGAGGATGATGATGGGCGTTTGGGGGAGGGGGTTCCCGGCGGGGGAGGCCCCCCGGATCTCAGTCGTCCGCCTCCCGGGCCCCGGGAGTGGCAGGAGGAGGCCGGCGTCGCCTGGCCGCGCCGCGGGGACCCAGGGGTCCGGAGCCCCCCTCCCGGCCCGGCCAGCTTACCTGGTCCCCGCTTTCTCCCCCATGGTGCGTGCTCCCGCCCGCCCGGACCCCCCACCCCGAGACCCCCCGGAGCCTCCGGTGCCGGTGCCGCTCCCGGTGGCGCTCCCGGTGCCGGGGCCCGGCCGCGCGCTCCGCCCCCACCCCGACACTGCGCAGCCGCCACACCACACCTTCCCCACCCCCCCGCCTCCTTCCTCTGCCCTCCTTCCTTCCCCTTTTCCCCTCCCTCTTTCCTCCATCCCCCCCCTTCCTTTCCTTCTCCTTTCCCGCCTTCCCTTCTCCCTCCCTCCTGCCTTCCCCCTCTAGACTGTAAGCTCGTTGTAGGCAGGGAATGTGTCTCTTAGATTGTACTCTGAGAAGCAGCGTGGCTCAGTGGAAAGAGCCCGGGCTTGGGAGTCGGAGGTTATGGGTTCGAATCCCTTGTCAGCTGTGGGCAAGTCACTTCACTTCTCTGGGCCTCAGTGACCTCATCTGGAAGATGGGGATGAAGACTGTGAGCCTCACGTGGGACAACCTGATTACCCTCTACCCTTCTTACCTTGATTACGGAGAAGCAACGTGGCTCAGTGGAAAGATTCCGGGCTTTGGAGTCAGAGGTGATGGGTTCGAAACCCGGCTCTGCCACTTGTCAGCTGACTGTGGGCAAGTCACTTAACTTCTCTGTTCCTCAGTTACCTCATCTGTAAAATGGGGATTAAGACTGTTAGCCCCACGTGGGACAACCTGATTCCCCTCTGTCTACCCCAGTGCTTAGAACAGTGCTCTGCACATAGTAAGCGCTTAACAAATACCATTATTATTATTATTATTACTCTCCCAAAAGGTTAGTACAGTGCTCTGTACTAGTTAGTTAGTAAGGTTAGTAAATGCTCAATAAATGTGATTGATGGACTGACTCCCTTCCCTCCCTCTCCCCTCCTCTTCTCTTTCCTCCTTCCCTCCTCCTCCCCTCAGCCCTCCTTATTTCCCCTCCCTCCTTCCCTCCTCCCTCTTTCCCTCCCTCCCCTCATCCCCAGTTTACCCATTCCTTCCCTGGGTGACCCGGAGGCTGGGGCAGGGTCCCCGTGGGGAGGGGGTTGTGACCTGGTCCCTGGGCAGCCCCTCCACTGTCCATGTGGGGAACACCTTTCCAACATCATTATTATTATTATTATTATCTAGGGGGGAGGGGGTTGAGTCCATGACATTGCCGGGACTACAGAGTCCCAGCCACCCTCGGGTAGCAGTGTTCGCCCAATCCTCCTCTCATTCTCTTTTGCCTCTCTTCCCCTTTCCACCCCCTCCGCACCCTATTTGTGCCTCAGTTATCTCATCTGTAAAGTGGGGATTATGACTGTGAGCCCCACGTAGGACATGGACTCTGTCCAACCTGGTTATCTTGTATCTACCCAAGCACTTAGAACAGTGCCTGGCACATAGTAAGCGCTTAACAGATACTATATAAAACAATTATTAGGGCTGTAGGCTCTTGGGAGAGAAGGGGTTTCTAAAGACCTGCAGCTTGAAGTAATCCCATCTCCCCAGGGTCCTGGAGACCAGCGATCTGCCCGAGGCCTCGGGTGCCCTGGGAAATGTTGTTGACGAGGGCCTCGGATCCAGACGGGTCTGGACAGGAACCCCGACAGAGCCAGCGGGACTTTCCCTCCAGCCTCTCCCTCAGCTTCCTTAGCTTCCAGCCGACGTGGGACAACGTGCCTGGCCGTGAGACAGCTCTGAGGAGGGGTCAGCGGCGGGGTGGACTAGCACCCCATCCCGGCAGCAGAATCGACCCCACCTCCCCCTTCCCAGAATTCATTCAATAGTATTTGTGAGTGCTTCCTGGGCGCAGAGTGCTGCAGTAAACGCTTGGGAGAGTACAATGTAACCACAAACAGACACCTTCCCAGCCCACAATGAGCTCACAGTCACTGGACATTCTTTGGAGTGCATCTGGGAGTAGACTTAACACCGTGGCGATGGGTGCACAGATGAGAGGCAAGGGGCATTCTCCCACACACTCTCATCACCCTGGGTCCCCCTTCTCAATAATAATAATTATTAATAATAACAGTAGCTAATAATAATAATACCACGGTATTTATTAAGTACTTCCCTCTAGACCGTAAACTCACTGTGAGTAGCCAACGCGTCTGTCACATTGCACATGGTAAGCGTTCAGTAAAGACAATTGAATGATTGAATGAGTGAATCAAGTCTACGGGCTGAGCTGATATTGGAAGATTAGAAGCTGGGTCTCCTGACCTCTAGGCCCTGGGGCTTTCCACTAGGCTACACTGCCAGACAATCGTTCAATGGTATGTATTGAGTACTTATCATCTGCAGAACACTGGATAAAGGGCCTGGGAAAGTACAACAGAACTGGTAGACATGACCCCTGCCCTCAGAGAGCTTCCAGTCTATAGTCTACTGCCTCCATCCCCTTAGGATTTATGAATATATCAGTTTTCATAAATACTCCACTTATTTTTCCAACCCCTTATTTATACCAGTTGGAAAAATAATGATAATAACTGTGGCTTTTTTATGGTATTTAATACCTTACTCCATGCCAGGCACTGTACTAAGCACTGGGGTAGACACAAGATAATCAGATTGGACCCAATTCATGTCCCATCTGGGGCTCGTAGTCTCAGTGTGTGCAGAGCACAGTACTGAGCGCTTGGGAGAGAATAATAGAATAATAAACAGGCACATTTGATTTCACAGCCCTAGTTTCACCCTTGAGCCAACTGAAAATGAAGCAGAGTGTAACCAGATTTGTTGGTCTCCACAGTCCTCTTAGACCATCAGTTAGGTGGTTTTCCAGGCTCCCCCATGCCTATTAGTTGGTGGTTTCCCGGCTCCCCTTAGACCATCAGTTTTCTGGTTTCCAGGCCCACCCAATCCCACCTCAGTCCAGGGGTTTCCATATTTCTGACTCTTCTCAGTTTGATGGTGCCCGGCTTTCCCCTAACAAACAATATCTGTGGTATTTGTTAAGCAAGTACTATATGCCAAGCACTAGGGTAGACACAAGATAATCAGATCTGGCACAGTCCCTGTGTCACATGGAGCTCACATTCTAAGGGGAAGAAGAATTTTTTGTTCCCAATCAATCAGTGGTATTCATTGAGCACTTATAAGTGCAGAGCACTGAACTAAACCCTTGGGAGAGAACCTTAGTTTGGGTAATCCCTGCCCACAAGGAACTGAGAGTCTCAAGAGAGAGACAGACATTATAAAGTACAGATATGCACATAAGGGGTTGAGGGGGTGGAGGGTGGGGTGAATATTAAGTACCCAAAGGGTACAGATCCAGAGGGCACAGGTGACTGGAAGGGAGAGGGAGTAGGGTAAACGAGGGCTGAGTCAGGGAAGGTTGCTTGGAAATGTGATTTTATTAAGACTTTGAAGGTGGGGAAAGCAGTAATCTGTTGGGTGTGAAGGGGAAGAGAGTTCCAGGCCAGACCTTAGGTGACAGGTCAGAGGCGAGACTGGTGAGATCGAGGTAGGGTGGCATTAGAGGAGAGAAGTGGGCAGGCTGGGTGGTGGTAGGAGATAAGGCATGGTGATTGAGTGCATTAAAGCAGCATGGCTGAGTGGAAAGAGCCAGGGCTTGGGAGTCAGAGGTCGTGGGTTCTAATCCCGGCTCCGCTGTTTGCCAGCTGTGTCCAGCTGTGTGACTTTGGGGAAGTCACTTCTCTGTGCCTCAGTAACCTCATCTGTAAAATGGGGATTAAAACTGTGAGCCCCACGTGGGACAACCTGGTCACCTTGTATCCCCCAGCGCTTAGAACAGTGCTTTGCACATACTAAGCGCTTAACTAATACCACCATTATTTAAAGACAATGCTGAGGAGTTTCCATTTGATGCAGGGGTGGATGGGCAACGACCGGAGGTTCTTGAGGAGTGGGGAGCTGTGGACCGATGGGGTTTTTTTGGTAGAAAAATGATCCGGGCAGCAGAGTCAAGGATGCACTGACAAGGCGGGATGCGGGGAGGGCAGCGAGGAGGCTGCTGGGAAATGGTCAGGGCTTGGCAACGTGATGGCAGTTTGGATGGAGGGGAAAGAAATGTCGTGAAGCCGTTGCCCCCCATTCCACAGATGAAGAAAACGCGGCCCAGAGAAATGTAATGACTTGCCCCAAGTCGCAGAGCGGGCATGAGGCGGAGTCGGGATTAGAACCCAGGCCCTCCGTCTCCTCCTCAGCGCCACCCCACCTCCTCCTAACTGTGGCGCCTGCGCGCTCGCCCCACGCCCCCCTCAGTGCGCATGCCCCTCCAACCTCTCTCCCCCCGCCCTCGGGTCCTTCCCCGGTGCGCATGCTCCGTGGCGCCGAAGCCCCCCCCCCGGGCGCGCGCCCCCTCCCACGCGGCCCCGTCGCGGCGTGAAGACGTCAGCGCCGTGCGCCAACGGCTGAGGTAGCGAGGGAGAGATGGCGGCGGCAGTGCTGAGCGGAGCTCCCGCGGCGGCCGGGAACGGGACCCCTGCTGGGGGCAGCCCGGGCTCGCGGCTCTGCCAGGTGCTTCTGGACAGTGTGTCGGGGCTGCTGCAGCCGCGGCCCAGCGACACCCCGGCCTCCCCGTCCGGGGCCGGGCCGCCCAAGGCCCCGCTGGTGCCGGGACTCGTGCGTCTGCTGCGCCTGCACGGGACGGTGGGCGGGGCTCAGGTGAGCGCGCGCTGGGGGGCGGGGCCCCTGGAGGGGGCGGGGCCTCGGCGGCCCAACGTAAGGGGCGGAGGGAGAGCGCCCCCCCTCGGGCGATGAGGTCGAAGCGGCTTGTTGAGCGCTTACTATGGGCCAAGCCCTGGTCTAAACCCCGGGCTAGATGCAGTCATATTTATTGAGCGCTTACTATGTGCAGAGCACTGTACTAAGCGCTTGGAATGTACAGCTGGGAAACAGTCCCCTGCCCAATGACGGGCATGGTGTGGAGGATGCAGCCCGGGCCTGGGAGGCAGAAAGTCCTGGGTTCTAATCCCCGCTCCGCCACTTGTCTGCCCTGCGACCTCGGGCAAGTCACTGCTCTGTGCTCCAGGTACCTCATCGGAAAAAATGGGGTTGAAGAGTGCGAGCCCAATGTGGGACAGGGACTGAGTCCGACCTGATCGACTTCCATCTGTGCCCGCGCTTAAAACGGTGCTTGGCATGTAGTAAGCGCTTACCAAGTTCCATAATGAATTTACTAATACAATACTAATAGTTCCTGGCCCACGTGGGGCTCGCACTTTCAATCCCTATTTTATAGATGAAGGGCTGAGGCCCAGAAAAGTGAAGTGACTGGCCCAAGGGCACACATCAGATAAATGGCGGGGCCGGGATTAGAACCCACGACCATCTGACTCCCAGGCCCAGGTTCTATCCACGAGGGCCGCCCTTCCATCCCTTCTCCCCCAAATCAACCTGGTCTCCCTTCCTAGCAAGACAGAGCTTGGGCCCCTGGTTTCCAGGCACAACTCTGCCAATCAGTCAGGCCCTGGGCCTCAGTTACCTCATCTGTAAAATGAGGATTGAGCCTGTGAGCCTTTTATGGGATAGGGACTGTGTCCAAGCTGATTACTTGTATCTGCCCCAGCGTTTAGTACAGTGCTTGGCACAGAGTAAGCACCTAGTAAATACCATTTAAAAAAAGGAACCTGTGGCCTAGAGGGGAAGGCACTTGTCACTTTTAACTTCTCTGTGCCCCAGTTTCCTCATGTGTAAAATGTGGCGATTAAATTTAATCCCCCCAATTTAGACTGTCAGCCCCGTGTGGGACAGGTACTGTGTCAGACCTAATTAGTGTCTACCCCAGTGCTTAGAACAGTGCTTGACTTAGAGTAAGAGCTTATAGAGCGCTAAAAAAAAAAGTACCCCCAAATAAAAGCGTATAGATGGCTGTGTACATAAGTGCTGTAGGAGTCATGTCATCCCTCGAGACCTGTGGTACGGAGAGTGAAGGAAACACCCCCAGTTGTGAGATTCAGCCAGGGAGGGTTGTGGGCCTAGAGAGGTCATATGCCCAAGCAGAGTCTTGCTGGTGTGATCGTACCATCTGGAAACTCCTTGTGGTCAGGGAACACATCTACCGACTCTGTTGTTTTGGATTCTTCCAAGTACTTAGTATAGTGCTTTGCACCCAGTAAGCACTCAAATATAATTGACTATTGAGCACTTACTATATACAGGGCATCATCAGCAATGGTATTTATTGAGCGCTTACTATGCTTCAAGTGCTAGAGAAGATGCAACATTAGCAGATTGGACACAATCCTGGTCCCACAAGGAGTTTACGCTCTCAAAGGGAAGTGAACCGTAATTTTGTCCCCATTTTACAGGTGAGGAAACAGACCCAGGAAAGTGAAATAAACCACCCAAGATCACACAGCAGGCAAATGCCTGAAAGGGGATTAGGATCTAGGCCCCTCTACCATTCAGGCCCGGCCTCTCCCCATCAGGCTTCTGTGAGGTTTATGGAAAGTGATTTGATTTCAGCAGGGCTTTGAAGATGGTGGGGAGAAGGGGAGAGGCGATGGTCAGTCAGATATGAAAGGGGAAGGTGTGAGGAAGGGATTGTGGGCAGAGAGAGTATTGTCCGCCTGCCCCCTTCCTCCCTCACAAGGGCAAAGAAGGGGTGTGAGGGAAAAATCAGGCAACAGATGCCAAAGCCCTGCCCAGCAATCACAGCACTCAGAGAATCAATCGAATTTATTGAGTGTTTACTGTGTGCAGAGCTTACTGTACTAAGCCCTTGGGAGAGGTCAGTACAACAGAGTTGGTAGACACATTCCCTGCCCCCAGAGAGCTTGCAGTCTAGAGGGAGAGAGAGAGACATTAATAGAAATAAATGATGGATGTGGACGTAAGTGCTGTGGGGCTGGGCGGGGGGATGAATAAAGGGAGCAAGTCAGGGCGACGCGAAAGGGAGTGGGAGATGAGGAAAGGCGAGCTTAGTCAGGGAAGACCTCATGGAGGAACCGTGTCTCCAATAAGCCTTGGGCGGGGGGGGCTGGTGATCAGTTGGATGTGATGTCGGGGGGTAGAGGGGAGGTCCCAGGCCAGACGTGGGCGAGGGACGGCGGTGAGGTAGTCGAGATGGAGGTCTAGTAAGTAGGTTGGCATTAGAGGAGCAAAGCGGGCGAGCTGGGCCACAGAGCAGCGAGGGGAGGTAAGAAGGGGCAGGGTGATAGAGTGCCTTAAAGTGGACCGCTGAGGAGAAATGACAGCATCAGCACAGTTGACTCAGGACCTCTCCCTCCCTACAGAACCAGACTGCAGTCGGGACCCTGATCGGCCTCAGCTCCAGCCGGCTCAGCTCCATCAAGACCCGGTAGGTTCTTTCACCCCGCTGGCTGCGGCGATCGAGCGTCCCCTCGGGACCGAGCGCTGGACTGATGGCTGGGGGGGACAGGGCGGCCTTGATCTCGGGGGACCTCTGCCCCTGGAGGGCTCTCAGTCTAGTCCCGGAGTTAGACTCGAGAAGAATTTGCAGGTAGGAGGGAGGAGGAAGAAGGGCGAGAGACGTGAGCGAGTATTTAATCAATCAGTCGTCTTTATCGAGCACTCACCGTGGGCAGAGCACTGAACTGAGCACCGGGGAGAGAAGATATGAGACATGTTCCCTGCCCAGTACCAGCTTACAATCTAGAGGAGCGGGAAGAGACGAGGCAGACGTTCATTTCAGGGCTACCGGTGTACACGTCTACCAACTGTTATATTCCCAAGAGCTTAGTACGGTGCTCCGCACACAGTAAGCGCTTGGTAAATGCCATCGACTGGTTGATAGGTGACACATGGAAGCCTGAAGTAATTGTGGGGGGAGGGGATAGTGAGGTGAGAGATTTATCAGGGAGGGCCTCCTGGAGGCGGTGTGATTCCAGAAGGGCCTTGAAGGTGGGCTAAGCGGCGAGGAGGCCGGGGGGAGTACCAGGCAGGGGGAAGGGAGGGAGCAAGATACCGGGAGTGGGGGCGTGGGGGCGAGGTGGAGAACCATGAGTTCCAGAGAGCAGGTGAGGAGTAGTGAGAGAAGAGAGTGGGAAAGTAGGAAGGAGAAAGCAACTGGAGACCTTTGAGGCCGGTGTGGTCGGGAAGCTTCCGCTTGAGGCGGAGAGAAGTGGGCCGAGCTAGGGAGCAGAGCGCCGTTTTAGAAAGTGACAGCAGGGGAGGGGCGGTCCCCAGAGGGGAGAGCCCGGGAGCAGTCAGGCTGGCCACAGCAAGTGCCAGGTCTGGCACGCCGGCCTGTTTGGCCACAGAGGAAGGAGCCGGAGCCCTGAAGTGCTCCGGAGGAAATCCGGAAGGATTTAGCCCACTGGACCCTGTGGGTGGGGGGTTGGGGGGCAGGGAGTGTTTGGAGTCGAGGAGAACAGGCCGCTTCCCCCGTGGCTTCGGAAGCGGCGGCCATCGTGAAGGCAGGGGCGGGGGGAGGCCCGGAGGCATGGGTTTGGAGCAGAGGGGCCCGAGGGACGTCCACATGGAGGGCCCCGGGTCCCACCTCGGTCTGAGCTGGGAAGGAGAAGGGTTGTGAGGAGGCTGGGGGGGAGGGGGCGGATTTTCTGGCCCAGTGAGGGACGATTAGGAAGGAGAAGCCGCATCCCCTCGTGGGAAGGTGGAGGGCAGAGGCTCGCTCTTCTCAGGAGATGGTGGGAGAAGGGGCTGTCACCCCCTCCTCTCACCTCCCTCCCCGGTCCCCGGGCAGGTTTGAAGGGCTGTGCCTGCTGTCCCTACTGGTGGGAGAGAGCCCCACGGAGGTGTTCCAGCAACACTGCGTGTCCTGGCTCCGAAGCATCCAGCACATCCTACAGGTCCGCCGCCCTCCTGCCCACCTGGAGGATCATGGGGCTTTTCCCTTCGGCCTCACCCCACCCCTTCCGGCAGCGATTGAGCGCACCCCGTCCTCTTCACCTTAGTTGCCCGTCATCCACCGGACCCCCTCCCAGCTGCTGCAGGCCCCACTTTGTTTCTCCCCGTTCCCGGGCCCCCTCCCTCCTCCTTCAGAACGTCACCTGCTCTCCCGGCCCCCCAAACCTGGCCCTCGGTTCCTCGGGGGCCAGACACAGCTGCCCTCTCAGCTCCTGGTGGGCAGGGAATATGTCTGTTATATTGTTTTATTGTCCTCTACCAAGGGCTTAGTACAGTACTCCTCACACGGTAAGCGCTCAATAAATACGATTGACTGGCTGACTAAATGGGGCCCACTGGGAGATACTCAGGGCTCCCCTCCAGAGGGCCCTGGGCCACTCGACTGGGGTCCAACAGGTCAGGAGCCCCCCCTCAGGAGAGAGGCCCAGCTGCTCCACCGCCAGCCTAGCATCACAGACTGTCTGAGCCCAGCCGGGCTGACCGGGCATGGCTTCCAGAAGCTTGGACCCCAAGGGACTCACGAGAGGCTGCCCCTTCCCTGACCTGTCCCCACCCCCTGTGGGACTGGGCAGGGGGCCGGGGGGAAGCGGGAGAGGAGAGGTGTGCTCCTGGGCCCCCACCCCCATGCTCACACGGGCATGCCTCCACACACGCGTGCACACACACACACACACGGATTCTGACACGCAGCCTCCCTGCGTGTTCAGTCCCAGGACCCAGTGCTGACTGTGGAGCTGGCGGTGGCTGTGCTCAAAGACCTGCTGTGCTACTCATCCCAGCTGCCCGAACTGGCCCGTGACATTTCCATGAACCACCTGCCTGGCCTGCTCACCTCCCTGCTCGGCCTCAAGCCTGAGGTAACCGGACGGACCGACAGGCACACACATGTACACACCCAGCACGGCTCGGGGACCAAACAGGGAGGGCGAGATGGCGGGGGCTGGGGCAGGGTCTGAAATAGGAGGATTATGGGGGAGTCGGGGTTGAGGAGGGAAAGGCTTGGGGTGGGGCTCCGCCCCTTCCACCTCTGTGTCATCTCTCCCCCCCCCCCCCCCCCCCCCATGTAGTGTGAGCTGTCAGCGTTGGAGGGCATGAAGGCCTGCATGACCCATTATCCCCGGGCCTGCGGCTCCTTGCGGGTGAGTCGGGGGGCTCCCTGTGGGTGAGTCTGGGAGTGAGATGTGGGAGGGTCCGGACGCTGAGGCCAGAGCTCTTCCTTTTCTTCTCCCCGTTGATCTTCCCTGCCCTGGAGGGATTGACAGGGCAGACGGGGCCACAGCCATCTGGTTGTCCATCGAGCCTCAGCACTAGCCACGCGTCAGGCTGCAGTGGGCCAGGGGCGCGGGGATGGTCCGGAGACCCAAACTTTGATTTCTCATGTGAGCCGCCGGGGCCTGCCTGCCTGCCTCCCTGCCTCCCCGCCGGCTCTCCATCCCCCCACCTCCCCTCCACCACCCATGTCTTCTGGATCTGGAGAGCCACTCCTCCCTCACCTCTGGACTGGCAGGGCCCAGAAAACCCCATGGAGGGCAGCCCCTCCTCCCCCCAGCCTGCTGGCTAACCACCCAGTGACACACAGGAAGTTCTTCCCTCCGACCGCGACCACAGGGCCCCAGAGGCAGCTGGGGACACTCAGTGCAGCGCCTCCTCCTTTCATCCTCCTCCCCCTGAGCCCCGGGAGCCGCACGAAACCACCCGTGGAATGAGTCTCCCCAGAGCCCCCTGGGAACAGAGGGTCGAGCTTGACAGGAGCCGTCCTCAGTGCCTGGCACCCATCTCTGGGGGTGTCTGTAAGCCTCTTGGCATTCCCACTGACTCTGGGGAGCCCGTCCACACCTGGCCTCTGGTGGCGGGGTGACTCCTCCCCTCTGCTCCCTGCCCTGTGAAGGGCTGACTGAAGGACAAGCACGGAGGAGGGCACAAGCCCTCCCCACTCATCCCAGGGGGCTGACCGGATGTGAAGGGGGCGCACACCCGGCCTTGACCTGATAGCGCTGACCGTCACATGGGGAGTCGGGGGGGAGCCCAGTATGCCCCGGAGACCCCAGGGGCAGAGGCCGCGAGACCCACTCGGTCGGATAGCGGCCGCGGTCCCCGCTCCCCACGGGACCCAGGAGCCTTGGGCACTGTCGAAAATGGTGCTCCCTTCATCACCACCTCCCTTCCCCCCATCAGGGCAAGCTGGCCTCCTTCTTCTTGGCCCGTGTGGACACACTGAACCCCCCACTGCAGCAGGTAGCCTTGCCGGGGCCGGGGGTGGAGGGCAGGAGGCCCGTCCTACTCCCCGGGGGGAGGGTGTCCTGGGCTCAGCTCCCTTTTTGCTCCCAGCCTTGTCCATCAGTGCCTGGCACAGAGCTGGAGTGGGCGCCCAGGTTGACGTGCCCGTCTTCCTCCCCCTTCCTCCCGCCCCCGGCAGCTGGCATGTGAATGCTACGCTCGCCTCCCGGCCCTGGGGGCTGGCTTCTCCCAGGGTCTGAAGCACACCGAGAGCTGGGAGCAGGAGCTCCACTGCCTTCTGGCCTCGCTGCACTGCCTGCTGGGGGCGCTGTTCGACGGGGCCGAGCCCGGTACGAGTGAGCCTGAGGCGGGGGCCGCACACGGCGGGGCGGGGGGTCCGGCGGGAGTTGGGGGTGGCCGGACAGAGCGGCGCTAGTTGCCCTGACGATTGTCCCTCCATATGTCTGTCCGTCCGTGTCCCCCGGCCCCTCTCCCCCCGGCCCAGCTCCGCTGCAGTATGAGGGGCCCGGAATGGCGCTGCTGCCGCCACCGGCCGAGACCGCCGAGGCCCACGGGCTCCTACGGCTCTGGCAGCAGTTCTCCGGCCTGGCCCGCTGCCTGGGCCTGCTCCTCAGGTGGGCGAGGGGCCCGGCCCCAAGGGAGGGGGCGGGCCGGGGTGGGGCCTGGGGAGACCGGGAAGGGGGGGTGCTGCTTTCCCCCCTCCCCATTCTGACTTAGCCCCCTCTCCCTGCCACCCTCATCCGCCCCTGGGCAGCTCGGAGTTTGGCGCCCCGGTGTCCATCCCCGTGCAGGACGTACTGGACCTTATCTGCCGGACCCTCAACATCCACAGCAAGAACATTGTGAGTTCAGCCCCCTCTGCCCCCCCCATCCCCAGGGCCAGAGCTCTCTGCCAGGCCCAGGTGGGGCTGGGGGGGTGGTGGGGGCAGGGCAACCACCTTTAGGGAAGCCCCCTGTGGCTCAGAGTCCAGCCCATCCCTCGTTGCTGGACCCTGACCCATCTCCGCTCCTCCTTTGCCCTCTACTCCTTTGGTTGGCCAATGGCTCCCCTCCTTAGGAGGGCTCACTTCCCCCTGCCCTCACCCTGACTCTAGGTCCCCGCTGTCCCCCCGCCGCCCTGACCCCGGGTCCCCGCTCTCTGTCCCCCAAGACGTTTATGGGGGACGGGCCCCTGAAGCTGCTGCTGCTGCCCTGGCTGCACCTGGAGGCCCTGGAGCTGCTTTCCACCCTCATCCTGGCGTGAGTGACGGGGCCATGGCCGGGGTACCCTGGGAGCGGGCGTGGAGGGCACTGGGTGGGGGCGCAGGCTGAGCCGAGGCATTCCTGCCAGCAGCCGACACCGGAGCTCTGGCCGCGGAGGGGTTGGCCGCACCAGCCACTTCCACTGTGGCGTAAGGGGCCCCTCCGGGACTCTGGAAATGGCGCCCATCAATCAGCAGCCCTGTGGCCCATCAGCTGGACGACACCCTCCGGGACGCCCCCCCCCCCCCCCCCCAAAATCCTTCCCCCAGCCCTCGAGCGGGAGGTGGAACTTGAGACCGGGGGCGGGCCAGGAAGCAGGTGGTCAAACTGGGAACTGCCTAATTTCCATCAGTCGATCAGTCAATGGGTGCGATTTATGGAACGCTTAATGTGTGTGCCGGGCACTGGACTAAGCACTTGGGAAAATACAACACAGCAGAGTCCATAGTCGCATTCCCTTCCCATAAGCCCCCTCATAGCTGCCCTCCCCCCCCCACCCAAATCCCCGGGCTCCCCCCCACCCCCCACCTCCCACTCCCCCGCAGGTGCGGCGCTCGGCTGGTGCGGTTCGGCGGGTTGCTCTGTCGCCTTCTTCCCCAGGTCCTCAACGCGTGGAGCCCCGGGCGGGACTGTCTCATCCCGGGCCAGGAGAGACCCTACTGGTGAGGGGACCGGTGGGGGGCACGGGGTGGTGGGGCAGGGAGAGGGGAGGGCGGTC
This sequence comes from Ornithorhynchus anatinus, assembly GCF_004115215.2. Classification (NCBI taxonomy): domain Eukaryota; kingdom Metazoa; phylum Chordata; class Mammalia; order Monotremata; family Ornithorhynchidae; genus Ornithorhynchus; species Ornithorhynchus anatinus. The sequence goes on along the minus strand of NC_041753.1, from coordinate 7,316,188 downwards.
CGAGCCAGACGGGACCATCAGAGCAGGCACAGTCCCTTTCTCGCCCCGGCCTCATAGTCCAGGAAGGAGCCCTGGGAGGCTTGCTCCCATTTCCCAGGTGAGAAAAGCCCAGAGAGGTGCAGCGACCGGTCCAGGGTCCGGTGGACCTGTCTGTCCCACCACCCCCAGCGCAGGCCAGCGGCCGAGCCGGGACCTCTGGTGCTACTTGGTCGCTCTGCCTCTCCGGGAGTGGGGAGCGGAGAGGAGGAGCCGGGGTTGGGGGCGCGGGGACGGCGACCTCCGGCCGTGCCCTGACACGCCCCCTCCCCCCACCCCGTAGCGCCGTGCGGGCCAAGACGTACGCGGTGCTGGAGCTGTGGGTGCAGGTGTGCGGAGCCGGGGCCGGGGTGCTCCAGGGCGGGGCCCAGGCCGACACCTTGCTCTCCCACCTGCTGAGTGACATCGCCCTCCCAGCAGAAGCCCTCAAGGTGACACCCCCTCACCCCCCGCTCACACTCCTGCCCCCTACTCTCCCCCCTCTTCTCCTCACTGCCCCTCCTCTCCTTCCTCTTCCCTGTCCCATTCCCCACCCATCCTCTCCTTCGTTCATCCCTCCCTCCCCCACCGCTTCCACAGCTACGGGCCAGCCGAGGGGTCCCCGACGGTGGGCTGCAGGTGGGAAAGCCCAGTGCCCCCAAGAAGCCGAAGCTGGATGTGGGGGAGGTGGGGGCCGGAGCCGCCCCCATCCACCGTAAAGGGGACGGAAACGCCAACAGCGACGTCTGCACTGCCGCCCTCCGAGGTGCCCGTGGATGGGGAGACCCGGTGGGGGTGGGGTGCAGGGCGCAGAGGCTGACGGGATGGGGGTTGGGGACGGCGGGGGTGAGGCTGAGCCGGGGATGGGGGGGACCAGATGCTGTGCGGTCCGCCTCTGCTTCCAGCCCTCCCTCTCCTGCGTCTGGTCCCTTGGGCGGGGATGGGGGAGGGCGGGGGGCTGTGCCGGGCTCTTCCTGACCACCTCTCACCCCCACACAGCCCTGAGCTGCACCATCCTCATGTGCGGACCTCTCGTCAAGGAGGAGACCCACCGGGTGAGAACCCCGAGGCGGGGCGGGCCGGGAGAGGGGGTGCGGGCCCGTGGGAAGCTCCGGGTAGGTGCGACGGCAGGGATGGGCCCCGGGGGGAGGGGCCCGGGACCGTCTGGCAACCGTATCCCCTCTCCCCGCAGCGTCTCCACGAGCTGGTGCTGCCCCTGTTGATGGGGGCGAGCGAGGCGGGCGGGGGCGGGGGCAACCCCTACACCAGCGCCCTGTGCCGCCGCGAGCTGTTCCGCCTGCTGCTCGCCCTGCTCCTGGCGCCCGCCCCGCGGTGCCCGCCGCCCCTGCACTGCGCCCTGCGCGCCTTCTCCCTTGGACAGAGGGATCCCAACATCCAGGTACCGGCCAGTCCCTCCCCAACCCCCACCCCGATCTTCCCGTCTCTGGGGCTGTGCCCATCTAGCTCGCTATCTGTCCATCTCTGCATCTCTCTGGTCATCCGCATCTCTCCTTTGTGGTCTAGACCCTTGCTCCTTGACCGTTTTTCATCTCATTTCTCTCGTCTCCTGTCCTCCGCCTGGCTCCTCTCCTGTTCTCAGTGCCTCCCTCACCCCCACTCCATCCCCTCGCCCCCCCTTCCCTCAACTAACTGGCTGCCCCCCCCCCCCCCCGGCCCCAATCCCCACAGGTCTCCTCCTTCTGCTCTGAAGCCATCGTCACCTGTGCCGCTCTGGTCCACCCACGGGCCCCCCCGCTCCCTCCTCCCATGCCCCCTGGCTGCCCGGCTCCGACCTCGACCCCGCCCGAGCCTCCCTCGCCCTTCCGGGCGCCCCCCTTCCACCCGGCCCCTCCTCCCGGCCCCCGGGCCCCACCCCCTCCCAGCAACCACCTGGGCCTGGCGCTGCCCGGCCTGGTGTCTGCGCCCCCGCGCCTCCTCCCGGGCCCCGAGAACCACCGCGACGAGCAGCCCCCCGCGGCACCGCCGCCCCCACCCGCCAGTGCCCCCGCCTCGCCCCCCCCGCCTGCTCCCGAAGAGGCCTTCGGGGGCCGCGCCCCCCGCCCTGCCTTCGTCCACTACGAGAAGGAGGAGGCGTCGGACGTGGAGATCTCGCTGGAGAGCGATTCGGACGACAGCGTCGTGATCGTGCCCGAGGGCCTCCTGCTGCTGCCCCCAACCCACCCCGCTTCGCCCGTCGCCCCCCAGCCCGCCACCGCTGCCCCCTCTCCCCCGCCGCCCCCGCCACCGCCCCCCCCGCCGCCGCCGCCCCCGCCTCAGGACGAGCCGGAGGAGCTGGCGCCGGCCACCCCCGGACCCCCACCCCCGCCGGCCCCGGCCTCCCTGCCGGGACCCCCGCAGCTGGTGGCCGAAGGCGCCCCCGGCGGGCTGGAGGAGAACCTGACCATCATCAACATCAACAGCAGCGACGAGGAGGACGAGGATGAGGAGGAAGAGGAGGAAGAAGAGGACGAGGAGGAGGAAGAGGACGAGGAGGAGTTCCCGGAAGAGGAAGAAGAGGAGTACTTGGAGGAGGAGGAGGAGGAAGAGGAGGAGGAAGAGGAGGAGGAAGGGGAAGAGTTCGAAGAGGAGGAAGGGGAGCTGGAGGAGGAGGAGGAGGAAGAAGAGGAGGAGGAGGAGGAAGAGGAGCTGGAGGAGGTGGACTTTGGCTCAGACGCAGGGCCCCCGGTCCCCTCCGCGTCCCCCCCGGCCAAGCCCAGCGCCCCCCCTTCCCCACCCAAGATCCAGCCCGAACCGGGGCTGCTGATGGAGGTGGAGGAGCAGGGCGCCGCGGAGGAGGACGAGGAGGACGAGGAGGACGAAGATGAGGAGGAAGGGCGGGGGCAGCCCGTGGCAGAGGGGAGACCCCCGCCTCCGTCACCCCCCATCCCAGAGGGGCCCGAGGCTCCGCCGGAAGCCAACGGGGAGAAGGAGAGCGGGGTCCCCACCTCCCCGCCGCTCCTCCCCCCGGAGGGGCCGGACCCCGAGCCCCCGGCCCCCACCCTGCCCAGAGAGGACCCCGAGGGAGTGGCGGCCACCGACGAGGCCCTCCCGGAGGATCCCGCGGCCCGGGAGCCGGCGGCCCCTTCCGCCCCCAAGCTGGAGGTGAGGGCAGGGGTCCGGGGGGTCCGGGGAAGAGGGGTTGAGGACCCGGAGAGAGTGAGCGTGCACGTGTCCGGCCTCTCCAGCCACCTCTCCCGAGGCTGCCGCGCGACCCCCCCCCCACTCGCCTTCCGCCTCTCCCCCCCGCAGGAGCCGGACCCCACGGCCGCCATGTTGGCTGACTTCATCGACTGCCCTCCGGATGAGGAGAAGCTGCCAGAACCCAGCTCCTAGCCCCCTCCCCCCACCCCCTCCCCCAATAAAGAGCGTCTCTGTGTCCACCTGGGGCTATGTGTGTGTGTGTCCTTGTCTGTCGGTGTGCTGTGCGTGTCTTCTCTGTGTGTGGCCTTGGCTCCCAGCAGCCCCTGGGGGCGGCGATGTTGGTTCTGGTTGGTTGGCATCTCCCCCCTTGCCTCTGCCTTTGCCCCTGCCCTTCCCGCCCCCCCTCTGCCGTTTCCTCCTGGATTATCTCCCCGGCCGGGCCCTTCCTGGCCCGCCACAGCCCTGCCGCCCTTCCCGCTGCCCGGTCTGGCCCTTGTCTCTTGGGGCCTCCCTCCTAACCTCCTGCCCTCCTGCCCTCCTCCTTCCCCCCTCCCCGAGAGCGTGCTCTCCCATCCCTGGGCCTGCCTGGCCTCCCTGTTGGCCGTGACCCCGTCCCTGGGCCCTGCCGAGCCTGCTTCTCCCCTCGTCCCTCCCCGGCCCCAATGGCCCGTGCCCCCGCCCCCAGCCGCTGCCCGTGCCCGGTCCGCCCGCCCGCCCGCCGCAGGTCTCGGCCCGTCCCGGGGCGCGGCCGGTCGGTCTCGGGGAGGAGACTCGGGAGTGTGGGAACCCCGGGACGGGACGGGCAGGACCGGGGGCCTGAGACGGGGGCGAGCAGGAGCCGGGGGAGGGCGGGGAGGGGGGAGGGGAGGGGCCGGCGGGGGGCGGGGCCGGGCCGTCCCCGGTTTAATCTGCGGGTGCCGGCGCGGAGAAGCGGGGCTCTCGGAGGCGGGATGGGCCGGTATCGGGTCCGCGTGGCCACCGGGGCCGTGACCTTCGCGGGCTCCACCAACCGAGTGTCGGTCTGGCTGGTCGGGGAGCGGGGCGAGGCCGCCCTGGGGCTGCGGCTGCGGCCGACCAGGGGCCAGGTCAGCCGGGGGGGGCACCGGGCCGGGGGGGGCACGGCGGAGGGCCGGCGGGGGGCGGTCCGGCGCCGCGGGACGGGCCACCCCCGCAGCCGGGACGAGGCCACGGCCCGGGGGACCCCCCGCCCAAGCTCCGCGGGGTGGGCGGGGAGGCGGAAAGGTCCCCCCGGGCACCCCGGAGGGCGGTGGGCGAGGGGCCGGAGGGGTGGGGGGCACCCAAGGCCCGAGCTCTACTGGTGGTCCGAGGAGCGGCACCACGAGGAACAGCAGGACTGTGTGCCAAGCACTGTACTAAGCGCTTGGGAGAAGACAATTTAGCAGTAGACACATTCCTGCCCACACCGACCTCACGGACTCGAATCCAGCAGCAGTAGTAGCGGTAATAGGAATGGCTCCCCCACTCCCCCTTCATATCAGACAGACACGACTCTTCTTCTTCAAAACCTTATCGAAAGGCCCATCTCCTCCAAGGAGCCTTCCTGACTAAGCCCCCTTTTCCTCTTCTCCCACTCCCCTCTGGTCGCCCTGACTTGCTCCCTTTATTCTCCCCCGCACCCCACAGCGCTTGGGTTGACATCTGTCATTTATTTATTTCTAGTCATCTCTCTCTCCCCCTCTAGGCCGTAAGCTCCTTTTGGGCCGGGAATGTGTCTGCTTTTGTTATACTGGGCTCTCCCAAGCGCTTAGTACAGTGCTCTGTGCACAGTAAACAATCAATGATGGACGGAGAAGCAGCGTGGCTCAGTGGAAAGAGCACGGGCTTTGGAGTCAGGGCTCATGAGTTCGAATCCCAGCTCTGCCACTTGTCGGCTGTGTGACTGTGGGCAAGTCACTTAACTTCTCTGTGCCTCAGTTCCCTCATCTGTAAAATGGGGATTAAGACTGTGAGCCCCACGTGGGACAACCTGATTCCCCTATGTCTACCCCAGCGCTTAGAACAGTGCTCAGCACATAGTAAGCGCTTAACAAATACCAACATTATTATTATTAGAAGTAGTAGTAGGCGTAATCATAGTAGAAGCAGCAGCAGCAGTGATGGCATCTATTGAGAGTTTAGCAGTTGTAGTAATAATAATTATGGTATTTGTTAAGCGCTTACTATGTGCCAGGCGCTTTAAGCGCTGGTGCAGATACAAGCTAATAAGGTTGGACACAGCCAACAGTAATAGTAGCAGTGATGGTTTTTATTAAGAGCTTTCTCTGTCCAGAGCCCTGAAGACAAGGTACCCCAGGCCAGTCCGTCTGTCCCAGTTTTCCAGCGCGCTAGCTCCGAGGGTTCTTTGCGCTCTACAACCGAGCAGCAGCAGTGTGTGTGTAGGGGGGGTCTTCCTGAAAAGTCACCTCAGGGCAGATCATCCACCCCACCTGAACCCCTTTCCCCCTACCTCCTTTCCCCACCTCGGTCGCAGGGGAGGGATCAACTGGCAGGAGGACGGGGTATACCCGGAGACCGTTATTTAGGGAAGGGGAGAGGGGGTTCGGTCATTCCTTCAATCGTAATTATTGAACACTTCCCATATGCAGACCGCTGTACTGAGCGCTGGGGAGAGCATGATACAACAGTAAACACTGAGCTCACAGTCCAGAGGAGGAGGCAGACGTGAATATGAAGACATAAATGATGGAGATGGACATAAACGCTGTGGGGCCGGGAGAGGGGATGAATAAAGGGACCCAGTCAGGGCGACGCCAAAGGGAGCTGGAGATGAGGAAAGGGAAGGCCTCTTGGAGGAGATGGGCCTTCAGTAGGCCTTTAAGGGGGGTAGTTAATTGTCTGTGGGATATGAGGAGGGAGGGCGATCCAGGCCAGGGGCAGGACTTGGGCGAGAGGTCGGCGGTGAGGTAGACGAGACGGAGGGACAGTGAGAAGGTTGGCATTAGAGGAGCGGAGTGTGTGGGCTGGGTTGGAGTAGGAGAGGAGAGAGGTGAGATAGGAGGGGGCCAAGTCACGGGCTGCTTTAGGGGGACACTCAGCTGAGGGCATCGAGGCAGCACCTTGGACCCTTGCAGCCTGGCTTAATGGTACAAGACCGGGCTTGGGAGTCAGAGGTCGTGGGTTCCAATCCCGACTCCGCCACTTGTCAGCTGTGTGACTTTGGGCAAGTCACTTCACTTCTCTGGGCCTCAGTTCCCTCATCTGTACCCGTTGACCTTGTATCCACCCCAGCGCTTAGAACAGTGATCGGCACATAGTAAGCTCTTAACAAATACCACGATGATGATGATGATGATGATGATGATGATGATTTCCCAGAGTCCGGCTCAGCCGCCGTTCCGGACAGACACCGTCCCCGCGCTTCTCCCCACACCGGATGTCTCTGGGGCCCAGGAGCCCCCTTTCCCAGCCCTTTCCCAGGGCCTCAGGGGCCCGGGGCCTCCAGTCCCGGGGTCCCCTCCCTCCCTCCTTCCCTCCCGCTCCCGGTGATGTCGGGCCCCTCTCCTCCTCAGGTCGAAGATTTTGAATGGGAGACCCCCGGCTCCCTGGGCCCGCTGCTGTTCGTACGCCTGCGCAAGGAGCGCCTCCTGGTGGACGACGCCTGGTTCTGCAACTACGTGTCCGTGTGGGGCCCGGAGGCCGGCCCGGAGGAGGCCACCTTCCCCTGTTACCGATGGGTGTCCGGCGAGGCCGAGCTCAGCCTGCCCGAGGGCACCGGTGAGGCCCCGGGAGCGGAGCGGGGGGAGGGAAGGGAGAGAGGGAAGACAGGATCTTGTACCATTAAGCTAGGGAAGGTCAGGGGAAGTGGAAGGATGGGAAGGTGGGGAAGGTGAGAGGGGTCAGTGGAAGGACTGGAGGATGTGGGGAGGGAGGAGAGGCGTTCTCCATCTCGACCGTCTCCTGCCTCTGGCCTGAAACACCCTTCATATCCGACAAACGATGACTCTCCCCGACTTCAAAGCCTTATTGAAGGCCCATCTCCTCCAAGTGGCCTTCCCTGACTAAGCCCCACTTTCCCCTTCTCCCACTCCCTTCTGAGTCATCTTGACTTGCTCCTTTTATTCATCCCCCCTCCCAGCCCCACAGCACTTATGTCCATCTCTGTCATTTCTTTATTTCTATTCATGTCCGTCTCCCCCTCTTGACTGTAAACTCGTTGCGGGCAGGGAATGTGTCGGTTATATATGATTATATCGTACTCTCCCAAGCGCTTAGTACAGTGCTCTACACTCAGTAAGCACTCAATAAATATGACTCATTGACTGGCTGAGTCCCTAGGATTGGTGACAACGTGGTCTAGTGAAGAGAGCATGGTCCTGAGAGTCAGAAAGACCTGGGATCTAATCCCAGTTCCTTGGGCAAGTCACTTCACTTCTCTGTGCCTCACCTACCTCATCTGTAAAATAGGGATTCAAATTCAACCCTACTCCCTCCTTCTTACACTGTGAGCCTCAGGTGGGACGTGGGACTACGTCCAACCTGATTAGCTGGTATCCTCCTTTGTGCTTAGAACGGGGCTTGGCACTAGTAAGCACTTAACAAGTACCATCAATCAATCAGTCAATCAGTGGGGTGCAGGGAGGGAGCCTGGGGTCAGGAAGGACAGGTAAAGGTAGGCTGAGCCCAGACAAGGTGTGTGTGTGTGTGTGTGGAGGGGGGAGGGAGCAGTTAAAGGAGACTGCGGGGGAAGGAAGGGGCCTTGAGGAAAGGAGGGGGATTGGATTGATTGATGATTGGGGAAGAACTGGGGACCAGTGGTGCTGTGTTGGAGGGCAGGTTAGGGGAGGGTAAAGAGGGCAGGGTGGGTAGATGAAGAGGATAGGGGGAGAGCATGGGCAGGGGTGGGGCGAGAGGGTTGCAGAAGAGCAGAGGGAAGGGTGGGAGTCGGGAGAGGGAGCCAATGGAGAAGACAGGTCATTGGGAACAAGGGAAGACAGGGAGGTGGTTAAGGGTGGGGTAGGTGAAAGGATGCAGGTCATAAGGTGGGGACCAATGAGGGGCAGAATGAGAAGAGGTAGGGGAGGCTGGGGACAAGGGAGTGACAGGGGAGGAGAGGCTGGGGACAAGGGGGAGTGATGGGAAGAAGAGGCAAGTGATTCTGGGGACAAGGGAGAGTGGCAGGTGAGGCTGGGGACAACAGGGAGTGATGGGAACAAGAGGCAGGTGATTCCGAGAACAAAAGGGAGTGACAGGTGAGGCTGGGGACCACAGGGAGGGATGGGAACAAGAGGCAGGTGATTCCGAGAACAAAAGGGAGTGACAGGTGAGGCTGGGGACCACAGGGAGGGATGGAGAGAAGAGGCAGATAAGGGTGGGGACAAAGGGGAGTGACAAGCGAGGCTGGGGACAAGGGGGAGTGTCAGGAGAAGAGACAAGTAAGAGCTGGGGACGATGGGGAGTGATGGGAACAAGAAGCATTCATTCATTCATTCACTGGAGGTGAACCTTCAGTAGGGCTTTGAAGGGGGGAAGTGTAATCGTTTGGTGGATTTGAGGAGGGAGGGTGTTCCAGGCTAGGGGTAGAACTGGGGCCAGGGGTCGACAGTGGGAAAGGCAAGGATGAGACACAGTGAGAAGGTTAGCACCAGAGGAGCAGAATGTGCAGGCTGGGCTCTAGGAGCGAAGGGAGGTGAGGTAGGAGGGGGCAAGGTGATGGAGAGCTTTGAAGCCAAGAGTGAGGAGTTTTTGTTTAATTCGGAGGTTGATAGGCAACCACTGGAGATTTTTGAGGTTGCCCAGAACGTTTCTGTAGAAAGATAATCTGGGCAGCAGAGTGAAGTATGAACTGAAGTGGGGAGAGTCAGGAGGTTGGGAGGCTGAAAGAGGTGATTCTGGAGACCAGGAGAAGTGACAGGTGAGATTGGCGGTAACAGGGAGTGATGGGAACAAAAGGCAGGTAAGGTTGGGGGCAAAGGAGAATAACAGGTGAGGCTGGGGAACACAGGGAGGGATGGGAACAAGAGGCAGGTGAGGCTGGGGACAAAGGGGAGTGACAGGGGAGAAGAGGCAGGTGATTCTGGAGACCAAGGGGAGTGACAGGTGAGGCTGGGGGCAAGGGAAAGTGATGGGGAGGAGAGGCAGGTAAGGGTGGGGACAAAGGGGAGTGTCAGGTGAGGTTGGGGACAACAGGGAGTGAAAGGGGAGGAAACTGGAAGCTCCTTGTGGGCAGAGAATGTGTCTGTTTATTTCTCTAGTGTTCTCTCCCAAACGCTTAGTAGTCCGCTCTGCGCCCAGTGCTCAATAAAAACGATGGACTGAATGAATGAATGAAAGACAAATGAGGGCAGGGGACAGGAGGAAGTAACTTGAGGCTGGGGACAATGGGGAGTGATGGAGAGAAGAGGCAGGTGACTCTGGGGACAAGGGGGAGTGACAGGGGAGGCTGAGGACAAGAAGGAGTGACAGGTGAGGCTGGGAACAAGGGGGAGTGACAACAGAGAAAAGGCAGATGAAGCTGGAGGGTTTCCAAGGCAGCGGAAAAGTGTTGGAGAAATTAAAGATCGCTCCGGATATCGTTTCCTCACTTCTCTTCAACGTTCTCCTCCCCCCGTCACCCCCCTCCCCAGTTTGCCTCCCAACTCATTGTGACTTTTTGGAAGAGAAAGGAACAGTATTGACTTGTACAGACAGAATCAGGAAGAACAGTTTTGTGAAAACTCAAAGAGTCTTAGGGAAATCAATATTGATTCTAGATAAGTGAGACTGTACAAAGCTCATCAACATGAACGGGAAGGGAGAGAAGCAGCATGGGCCTGGGAGTCAGAAGGTCATGGGTTCTAATCCTGGTTCCGCCACATGTCTGCTGTGACTTTAAGCAAGTTGTTTCATTTCTCTGGGTCTCAGTTACCTCATCTGTAAAATGGGGATTGAGGCCCTGAGCCCCATGTGGGACAGGGACTGTGCCCAACCCGATTTGTTTGTATGCACTCCAGGGCTTAGTACAGTGCTTGGCACATAGTAAGTGCATAACAAATACCATAATTATTATTTGAACACAGGCCCTGGCTAAGGAGGGGTGGGAGAAGAGAAAACCATGGAGAAATTCAGTTCTCAAGAAAAATAAAGTTACCAGCAAGTGTGAAGAGAAGGAGTGAGATATAATGGTTAGAGCCCAAGCCTGGGAATCAGGAGACTTGGATTCTCATTCTGGCTCTGCCACTTGCTTGCTGCATGACCTGGGGCAAGTCACTTAACTTTTTTGGTCCCATTTCCCCATCTATGAAAAATGGGGATTCAATACCTGTTCAGCCTCCCCATTAGACTGTGACCCCCAACATAGGATAGTAGTAATAGTAATAGATGCAGCGTGACTTAGTGGAAAGAGACCGGGCTTGGGAGTCAGAGGTCATGGGTTCTAATTCTGGCTCCGCCCCTTGTCAGCTGTGTGAACTTGGTCAAGTCACTTAACTTCTCTATGCCTCAGTTACCTCATCTATAAAATGGGGATTAAGACTGTGACCCCCACATGGGACAATCTGATTACCTTATATCTATCCCAGCACTCAGAACAGTGCTTGGCACAAAGTAAGTGCTTAACAAATACCATTATTATTATTATTATTACTATGTGCTAAGCAGTATACTGAGCACTGAGGTAGATCAAGATCATCAGCTCCTACCTGGGGCTCGCAGTCTAAGTAGGAGGGAGAAGAGGGATTGAAACCCCATTTTACAGATGAGGAAACTGCTGCAAAGAGAACTGAAGGGATTTGCCCAAGGTGATGGTAATGATGTTTATATTTGTTAAGCACTTACTATGTGCCAGGCACTGTACTAATCGCTGGGGTAGACACAAGCTAATCAGGTTAGACACAGTCCCTGACCCACATGGGGCTCCTAATCTTAATCCCTATTTTACAGAGGAGGGAACTGAGGCCCAGAGAAGTGAAGTGACTTGTCTCACAGCATACAAGTGCTGAAGCCAGGATGAGAAACCAAGTTCTTCCAACTCCCAGGCTGGGGCTCTACCCATTAAGCTGCACTGGCCTTCCTAGCCTTCCCTTCCATGACCATTCTGGAATATTGGCCCAGGCTCTCCCAACCCAGGGAGGCTTTGAGCCTGTGGGAATGAGAGCGAGGAAGCGTTTCCCTCTGCTTGTTTGAACCGATCCTACCCCACCCCGTCAGCTTCGGGGGCAGGTGTGTTTGTGTGTGTGTGTGTGTGCGTGTGCGTGTGTGTGTATGTGTGTGTTGTGGGGCGGCGGGGGTGCCACCTCCCGCTGGGAAGGGATTGGGTGTCCGCCCTGCCTCTGCCCGCTGGAACCATCTTGACCTCAATCCCATTCTGGCGGGACCTCCTCCTGGCTCAGGGCTCAGTCTGGACCACCCCCATCCACCCCTGCCACCCCCAGTGGGGGCGGGGAGGGGATCGAGCCAGACCAGGGGGCAGACTGCGGGCGGGGGAGGGGTGGCGCGGGCGAGCGAGTTGGAAAATAGTATTAATAATGGTATTTGTTAAGCGCTTACTATGTGCCAGCACATTTCTCCCCGCTTCTAGACTGTAAGCCCAGTGTGAGCAGGAATTGTCTCTCTTTACTGCCGAATTGTACTTTCCAAGCACCGCACAAAGAGCTCAATTAATACGATTGAATGAATGAGTGAACAAGCAAATTGGGTTGGACACAGTCCCTGTCCCACATGGGGCTCACACTCAATCCCCATTTTATAGATGAGGGAATTGAGACACAGAAGAGTTAAGTGATTGCCCAAAGTCACACAGCAGAAAAGTGGTGGAGACGGGATTAGAACCCATGACCTTCTGACTCTTGGGCCTGGGCTCTGTCCACTACTCCAGGGAAGCAGCATGGCCTAGTGGCTAGAGCCTGGGCTTGGGAGTCAGAGGACCTGGTTCTAGTTCGGGTTTCACCTCTGGTCTGCTGTGGGACCTTGTACAAGACAGTCAGTCAACTGTATTTTTTGAGTGCTTACTGTGTGCAGAGCAAGCGCTTGGGAAAGCACAATATAACAATACACAGACACATTTCCTGCCCACAGTGCATTTTCCTTGTCTATAATTATTATTCACATAATTATTATGTATTATTGTCTATGCCTCAGTTTCCTCATCTGTTAAATTGGGATTTAATACCTGTTCTCCCTCCTACTTGGACTACGAGCCCTATGTAGAACAGGGACTCTGTTCAACCTGATTATCTTGTATCCACCCCAGCTTTTAGAACAGTGCTTGTCACATAGTAAGCACTTAACAAGTACAATGATTAATCAATGTTATTTATTGAGCGCTTAGTATGTTCAAAGCACTGTACTAAGCGCTTGGGAGAATACGATACGACAGAACTAGCGGACATAACAAACTTACAATCTAGATTAATCAGTCAATGCTATTCAGTGCTTCACTGTGTGCAGAGAACTCATTCACTGTACTAAACACTTGGGAGAATGCAATAAAACAGAATTAGTGGACATTACAAATGTACAATCTAGATTAATTAATCAATCAATGTTATTTATTGAATGCTTTACTATATGTGGATCACGGTACTAAGTACTTGGGAGAATACAATGCAGCAGAATTAGTGGACATAAACTTATAGTCTAAATTAATTAATCAATCAGTGCTATTTGAGTGCTTTATTGTGTGCAGAGCACTGTAATAACCAATTAATTGCTTGCTAATTAATTAGGGAAGCAGATGGAGAGAACTGGTTAAGGTGGCAGAGAGGCCAGGTGGGCAGTAGAGAGACAGTGAGGATGGAAATAAAGGTGATATAGATTGGGGGTGTGTGGTGGGCAAGATCCCAGGTGTAACCCTCTCCCCCCGCTACCATCTCCCCCCCGCCCCCATTCCTACAGCCCGGACCAGAGGAGCCGATCCCAGGGGCCTCTTCCACAAGCACCGGGAAATGGAGCTGGAAGAGAGACAGAAGTTGTACCGGTGACACTTCCTCCCTCCTTCCCCCAGCTCAGGACTCACCTGATCTGATCCCTCCCTGCTACCTCCCCCTGAACTCCCCACTACAGCTCCTCACCCAACTCTCCACATCCATTCCCTGGCCTCTGACCCTCACCCCCAGTCCCTCACCCAGCTCTCTGCCCCCCTCAACCTCTCCACCTCCACTTCCTGACCTCTGACTCTAACCCCTCAGCCCCTCACTCAACTCTCTGACCCCCCTCAACCCCCTCCGCTCACTTCTGACCTCTGACCCTCACCCCCCACCCTTTCAGCTGGGCATCGTGGAAGAAGGGGCTGCCGCTGATCGTGAGCGCCACCTCAGAGCGGGACCTGCCAGCCGACGCAAAGTTCCACGAGGAGAAGAGGAGAGACTTCGAGGGTTCGCTGAGGCGGGGGTGAGCCCAGTGGGTTGGGTGGGGGATGGGAGGGTGGGTGCCCCCGGGAGGACCCCGAGGTCAGCGGGGGCCAGGAGAGAGGGGAGCCCGAGTCTGGGACCGGCCCCTCACCGCAACACCGCCCCTCCAGACTGATGGAACTCTCCCTGAAGCGCCTGGTCACCGCCATCAGTTCCTGGAATCATCTGGAAGATTTTAACCGAATCTTCTGGGGGCCCCAAAGTCCCTTGTCTGGTCAGTGACCCCCTTCCTCTCACCACCCTCTACCTCCCCTAATTCCCACCTCTTCAGCCACTAATTCCGCCGCCCACCTAGGCCCAAACACCAGAACCAATCAACCAGTTAATGAGTATTGTTTATGGAACACAGAGCACTGTGCAGAGCACTGTCCTAGGTGCTTTGGAGAACACTGTGGAAAAGCAACATGGTCTAGTGGAAAGAGCCCGGGTTCTGGAGTCAGTGGAGACCTGGGTTCTAATCCCGGCTCTGCCGCCTGCTTGCTGGGTGGCCTTCGGCAATTCACTTCACTTTTCTGGGCCTCAGTTTCCTCATCTGTAAAATGGGGTTTGAATACTCATTCTACTTTCCACTTAGACAGCCCCATGTAGTCCACCCTGTGGCACTTAGGTAAATATATACTTATCTATAATTCTATTTATTGATATTACTGCCTGTTTGCTTGTTTTGATGTTCGTCCCCCTTTTCTAGACTCTAAGGCTGATGTGAACAGGGATTGTCTCTCTTTATTGCTGAATTGCACTTTCCAAATGCTTAGTATAGTGCTCTGCATACAGTAAGTGCTCAATAAATATGCTTGAATGAATAAATGCTTAAAAATACCATTGCTATTATGCATAGTAGCAGTAGATGTGATCTCTGCCCTCAAGAAGCTTACAATCTATGCTAAGTGTGGTATTTTTTAAGTGCTTACTGTATGCCAAGCACTGTACTAACCGCTGGGGTAGATACAAGATTATGAGGTCCCACGTGGGGCTCACAGTCTAAATAGAAGGGAGAACAGGTATTGAATTCCCATTTTGCAGATGAAGGAACTGAGGCACTGTGAAATGACTTGCCCAAGGTCACACAGCAGTTCCATGGCTGATCTGGGATTAGAACCCCGGTTCTCTGACTCCCAGGCCCTTTCCTTTATCAATCAATCATTGGTATTTATTGAACACTTACTATATGCAGAACACTCTGCTAAGCGATCGGGAGAGGTCAATGGAACAGAAATAGTAGATCTGTTCCCTGGCTGTAAGGAACTTACAGCCTAGAGAACTAGGCCATGCTGCTTTTATCTGGTGCAGATCACTGTACTGAACATTTGGCAGAGGAAACTAAAATTGGTATCTGTTTGGGGTTCTGAATTCTCAGCTGCCTGGATTCTAGGGATGGGGGAGGAAATGGGGTAAGGGAGTAAGGAGGCTGGGTCCCCGAGGTGGGCTGGGGGCAAGACCTGGAGGTACCGTGAGTCAGCTCTCTGCTTCCTCCCCCCATTCCTCCTCCTCCTTCTCCTCCCATCTCTCATCCTTTTCCCATCCCTCCTCCCATCCTTTCTCTTCCTCCTCTTACCATCTCTCCTACTCCTACTCCCATCCCTCCTCCCCATCCTGTCTCCTCTTTCCCCTTCCATCTCTCCTCCTCCACCCACCACTTCCTCTCCTCAACCTTCCTCCTCCTCCTTCTCCCATCCTTCCTCCTCCTCTTCCTCCTCACCTTGTCCCCGCCGGCTCTCCCCGTGCTCGTGGTCCCCAGAGCGTGTTCACCAGTCGTGGCAGGAGGACGAGTTCTTCGGTTACCAGTTCCTCAATGGCGCCAACCCTACGCTCCTGAGGCGGTGTGTGCAGCTGCCTTCCCGCCTGGACCTGCCCCCGGGGACCCAGGATCTGAGCCAGACCCTCCACCGGGAGCTCAAGGTTCAACGCCCCCCCCAACCCTGCACACCCCCGCACACCCCTGCAGACCCCCATCCCCTCGCTTTGGCAGATTCCCACCAATGTCACCGAGACTGCCCCGACTCTACCCCTTCTCTGGCCTCCCTCTGCCCAGGATGTCCCCTCACCATCCATCCTGGATCCTCCCCCTGCCCCACCCCGTCCCTCTCCCTACTGGAGTCCTTGATCCACGCCCCTCAACCCGGCTGGGCCCCTGACCTCAGCCCCCGATGATGAGGACCCAGCGTGGCCTAGCGGATGGACCCCAGACCTGGGAGTCAGAAGGTCACGGGTTTAATCCCGGCTCTGCCACATGTCTGCTGTGTGACCTTGAGCAAGTCATTTCCCTTCTCTGGGCCTCTCAGTTCCCTCATCTGTAAAATGGGGATTGAGACTGTGAGCCCCAGGTGGGGCAGGGACTGGGTCCAACCTGATTTGCTTCTGTCCACCCCAGTGGTTTGTGCAGTGTCTGGCACATAATAAGCACTTAACACCACAATTATTGTGATGCTGATAATGACATTTGTTAAGTACTTACTATGTGCTGAGTGCTGTTCTAAGAGGCTGTGACCCTGGCCTCACCCCGGCCCCCTGGGCTGACCCCCCCCAACCCGGCCCCTGCCCCTTTCCCCCACCCCGGGCTGGGACCCTGGGTTGGCCCTGCCCCCCCCCCGGCCGCCCTTGTCCTCTGCCCCTCCTGCCACAGGCCGGAAGGACCCTGATCTTCCCTTTTTGCAGGCTGGGACCCTGTTCGAAGCAGACTTCTCCCTGCTGGACGGGATCGAGCCCAACGTGATCAGTGGCCGGCGGCAGCACCTGGCCGCCCCGCTCGTACTAATGCGGTTGGGACCGTCCGGGGGCCTGCTCCCCCTGGCTATCCAGGTAACCCGGAATTCCGAGGCCTGGAGAACCCCTCGCCCAGAGCCCTCTGCCCCCACCCCCCTTATTCCCGGGAGCTCTCAATCCTCCTCTGGCATTTCCTGAATGCTTACTATATGCGGAGCTCTCGGGAGAGGACATTATAACAGAGTTAGCCGAAATAACGATCTTACAGTCTCATGGGGGGATACAGATGTTAATATAAACATAAATATAAACAAATCAATTACGGATATGGATATAAGGACTGCATAGGTACCTAATCAATCTACCTGTCAATGATATTTTTTGAGCAGCATGGCATAGTGGGAAGAGCACAGGCCTGGGAGTCAGCTAATCCCAGCTGAGCCCCTTGTCTGCTGTGTGACCTTGGACAATTCATGTTACTCCTCTGTGCCTCAGTTCCTTCTGTGAGCTCGTTGTGGACAGGGAATGTGTCTGTTGTTATAGCATACTCTCCCAAGCATTTAGTGCAGTGTTTTGCACACAGTAAATGCTCAATAAATATGATTGAATGAATGAATAAAAAGGGGATCGAGACTGTGAGCCCCACGTAGGACGGGGACTGTGTCCAACCCAATTTGCTTGTGTCTACCCCAGCGCTTTATACAGTGCCTGGCACATAGCAAGCGCTTAACGAATACCAGAAGTATTATTACTGAGCGCTTACTATGTGCAGAGCACTGTACTCCAGCAGAATCAGCAGACACGGTGGCCACAGCCCCCTCCTTCTCACCCTCGCCCCCTCCCCGACTTCTCTTCCCCCCCAGCTGCAGCTGCCTCGGCCCGGGTCACCGCCCCCTCCGGTTTTCCTGCCGTCTGACCCTCCCCTGGCTTGGCTCCTGGCCAAGGCCTGGGTCCGCAGCGCCGACTTCCAGCTGCACCAGCTGCAGGCTCACCTGCTCAGGACACACCTGGTGGCCGAGGTCCTCGCAGTCTCTACCCTCAGGCGGCTGCCAGCTCTACACCCTGTCTACAAGGTACCCACCCCGGGCCAGGCACTGTACTGATGGTATTTGTTAAGCAATGGTATTTGTTAAGCACTTACTCTGTGCCAGGCACTGTACTAAGCGCTGGGGTGGATACAAGCAAATAAGGTTATTTGGACTCAGTCTATGTCCCATGTGGGCCATTTTACCTGTGAGGTAACTGAGGCCCAGAGAAGTGAAGAGACTTGCCCAAGATCATACAGCAGACAAGTAGAGGAGCTGGGACTGGAACCCATGACCTTCTGACTCCCAGGCCTATGCTCTATCCACTACGCCATGCTAAGCCCTGGAATAGATGCAAGATAATCTGTTTGGAAGCTTGACCCTGAGAAGAATAATAATAATAATTAATAATAATTATGGTATTTGTTAAGCACTTACTTTGTGCCAGTCACTGTTCTAAGCGCTGGGGTGGATGCAAGCAAATCGTGTTGGACACAGTCCCCGACCCACACGGGGCTCACAGGATACAAGCAAATTGGATCGGACACAGTCTCTGTCCTGTGTGGGACTCACAGTCTCAATCCTCATTTTACAGATGAGGTAACTGAGGCACATAGTAGTGAAGTGACTTGCCCAAGGCCACACAGCAGACAAGTGGTGGAGCCAGGATTGTGATATTTGTTAAGTGCTTCTTTCCATAACTTGTATCTACCTCAGCGCTTAGAACAGTGCTCGGCACATACTAAGCACTTAAGTTCTGTCATTATTATTATTATATTATTGTTATTATTATGTTAAGGGCTTACTATGTTCCAGGCACTGTATTAAGCCCTGGGGTAAGTACAAGATCTTGGAGGTTTGGCCCAAGAATAATAATTGTAGTATTTGTTAAGCGTTTATTATGTGCCAGGAACTGTACTAAGGGCTGGGGTAGATACAGATAATCAGTTTGGAGGTTTGGCCCAAGAATAATAACTGTAGTATTTGTTAAGCGCTTTCTATGTGCCAGACACTGTACTAAGAGCTGGGGTAGATACAAGATAATCAGCTTGGAAGTTTGGCCCAAGAATAATAATTGTAGTGTTTGTTAAGCGCTTACTATGTGCCAAGAACTGTACTAAGCCTTGAGGTAGATACAAGATAATGAGCTTGGAGGTTTGGCTAAGAATAATAATTGTAGTATTTGTTAAGCAAATGGTATGGTATGTTTATGGTATTTGTTAAGCGCTTTTCTTTATGGTACTTATTAAAAGCTTACTATATGCCAGACATTCATTCATTCAGTGCAGTCGTATTTATTGAGCACTTACTGAGTGGAGAGCACTGTACTAAGTGCTTGGGAGAGTCCAACAGAACAATAAGCAGACACATTCCCTGCCCACAATGAGCTTACAGTCTAGAGGGTGAGACAGACATTAATAGAAATTGATAAATTACAGAAACGGACATAAGTGCTGTGGGGCTGGGAAGTACAGTACTAAGGGTGGGGAAGATACAAGATAATATATATTTTAAAGGCATTAGTTAAGTACTTATTATGTGTCAGGTACTGTAGTAAGCGCTGGAGTAGATGCAAGATACTTAATTTGGACACAGTTCATGTCCCACATGGGGTTCACAGTCTTAATTCTCATTTTGCAGATGAGGTAACTGAGGTACAGAGCATCAATCAATCATCAGTATTCACTGAGCACTTACTATGTGCAGAGCACTGAACTAAGCACTTGGGAGAGTGCAACTCAACAATATAACAGACACATTCCCTGCCCACAACGAGAGAAGCGAAGTGACTTGCCCAAGGTCACACAGCGGACAAGTGGCAGAGCCGGGAAGAGATCCCAGGTCCTCTGACTCCCAGCCCCGGGCTCTTTCCACTAGGCCACACCACTTCTCCAGCTCCACTCCAGCTTTGCACTGGTCTCCACCCCACTGCTCACGCCCTTCCCCCATCACGCCAAACTCCTTCAAATCCACCGGGCCTTTTCAGAAAACTTTCCGGTCTAAGAAAGGTTTTGTGACTAATCCAGACCTCCCTGGTGTTGTCATCCCCTGTGATTAGCTGTCTGTTTATTCTATTTATGAAACCGCTTACCTTGGCTTTTCGTAATGGTAACTCTTGGACTTTTGAAATCTGGGTCTGTCTTGCCTTCCCCATTAGACCGTAAGCTCCTCGAGGATAGAGGACGAATTTCTTGCCTCGATTGTAGAGAAGCGTTGTGGCCGAGCGGAGAGAGCCGGGACCTGGGAATCAGGAGATCTGGGTTCTAATCCCGGCTCTGCCCCATGTCTGCTGTGTGATTTTGGGCAAGTCGTTTCATGTCTCTGGACCTCGATCAATCAATCATATTTACTGAGTGCTTACTGTGTACAGACCACTGTACTAAGTGCTTGGGAGAGGACAGTATAAAAGATTTGGTAAGCCCACAACGAGCTGACGGTCTAGAGGGGGAGACAGACATTAATATTAATAAATTATGGATGTGGACATAAGTGTTATGGGGCTGAGGGAGAGGTGAATAAAGGGAGCAAATCCAGGTGCGAGGCGATGCTGAAGGGAGTGGGAGAAGAGGAAATGAGGGCTTAGTCTGGGAAGGCCCCTTGGAAAAGTTGTGCTTTTAATAAGGCTTTGAAGGTGGGGAGAGTGATCGTCTGACAGATATGAAGAGGGAGGGCGTTCCAGGCCAGAGGGTGGAGGCGAGATAGACGAGGTTGAGGTACAATGAGTAGGTTGGCTTTAGAGGAGCAAAGAGGACGGGCTGGGTAACTAGGAGAGTAGTGAGGTGAAGTCGGAGGGGGCAAGGCGATTGAGAGCTTAAAAGTCGATGGGGAAGAGTTTGTTAGATGTGGAGGTGGATGGGCAAACGCTGGGGGTTCTTGAGGAGTGGGGAGATTTTTTGTAGAAAAATGATCCATCTCCTCATCTGTAAAATGGGGGTTCTGCTTGAGAAGCAGTGTGGCTCAGTGGAAAGAGCACGGGCTTGGGAGTCGGAGGTCATGGGTTCGAATCCCGGCTCTGCCACTTGGCAGCTGTGTGACTGTGGACAAGTCACATAACTTCTCGGTACCTCAGTTACCTCATCTGGCAAATGGGGATTAAAATGACTGTGAGCCTCTCGTGGGACAACCCGATTACCCTGTATCTACCCCAGCACTTAGAACAGTGCTCTGCACATAGTAAGCGCTTAACAAAAACCAACATTATTATTATTATTATTGTTCTCCCTCTCCCTTAGAATGGGAGTCCCGTGAGGGACAGGGACTGAGTCCTAACCGACTACCCAGTGTTCACCCCAGGGTTCAGCACATAGTAAGTACATTCCGTCCCCCGCCCCCCAGCCCCACAGCACTTATGTCCATATCTGTAATATATTTATTTCTATGAATGTCTATCTTCTTCCCTACACACTAAGTTTGTTGTGGGCAGGGAATATAACTGTTCTATTGTTCCATTGTACTCTCCCAAGCGCTCAGTGGAGTGCTCTGCACACGGTAAGCAGCATGGTGTGAGAAGCAGTGTGGAGAAGTGGGTAGAGCCTGGGCCTGGGAGTCAGAAGGTCCGGGCTTAGTACAGTGCTCCACACACAGTAAGTGCTCAATAAGTACAATTGAATGAATGGGTTCTAATCCCGGCTGTGCCATTTGTCTGTTGTGTGACCTTGGGCAGGTCACTTCATTTCTCTGTGCTTCAGTTACCACATTTTTTAAATGGGGATTGAGACTCTGAGACCCACGTGGGACAGGGACCGTGTTGAACCCAATTTACTTGTATCCACGCCAGTGCTTGTACAGTGTCTGGCACAAAGCCAAATACCATTATTATTATCTTTATTGTTATTCCGATTAGCCATCAATAAATGACTGACAACTAATTATTGTATTTATTATCGATTCTGAGACTATTATTATTGTTATTATTGTTACCAATCAATAAATACAATTGACTGACTGACAACTAATTATTGTTCTTATTATCGATGCTGTCATTCCCAGCTCTTGGCTCCTCACATGCGCTACACCCTGGAGATCAACACTCGGGCCCGAAGCCAGCTCATCGCCGATGGGGGAGTCTTTGATCGGGTAGGGGAGAGATGGGGCCTATAGAGCAGGTTCCCCCAGCGGGTCCCCTCATCTCCCCAGGGAAGAAGCATTCTTTTTTTCACTCTGAATCCTCTGCCCCACCTCTGTCCCTCCAAAACCAATACCCTGTGGGACCACAGAACCCAACTGATAGATCAATCAGTGGTATTTTTATCTGCAAACCCTGTAGGACCTAGACTCTAAGGTCATTATGGGCAGGGGACATTTCTGCCGATTCTGTTGTTTTGTACTCTCCCAACTGCTTGGTACAGTGCTCTGCATATAGTAAGTGCTCAGTAGATACCATTGGTTGATATTTATTGAGCGCTGAGCACTGGATTAAGCGTTTGGAAGGAGTGCAACAGAGGAAGTAGTCATGACCCTGGCCTTGAGGAGCTTTAAATCTAGTGGGGGAGACAGACACTAAAACAATGATAATAATTGTATTTGTTAAGTGCTTACTATGTGTCAGGCGCTGTACTAAGTGCTGGGTAGATATAAGGAACTGGGTAGGACACAGTCTCTGTCCCACGTGGGGCTTACAGTCTCAATTGCCATTTTATAGATGAGGGAACTGAGGCACAGGGAAATAAAGTGATTTGTCCAAGGTCAAAGAGCAGACAAGTGGCAGAGCTGGGATTAGAACCCATGACCTTCTGACTCCCAGGCCCGGGCTCTAGCCACTTTGCCACGCTGCTTCCCCGGGGCTGCTCTCCACCTCCACCTGACGCACCCCCTTCCTCTCCCTCCTTCCCTCCGGTCCACCCCAGGTGGTGGGCACAGGGGGCGGCGGGCACGTGGAGCTCATCCGTCGGGCCTTTCAGAAGCTCACCATGTCCTCGCTCTGCCCGCCCGAGGACCTGGCCGCCCGAGGGCTCCTGGGCCTGCCCTCGGCCTTCTATGCTCAAGATGCCCTGCGCCTCTGGGGAATCATTGGAAGGTGAGATCTCCTGACACAGAGGAGACCCCCGGGGGGCGAGGGTGGGGGTGAGGGCAGGAGGGGGCTGCGGCTTGGTCTGTGGTGGCGGGGAGGGAGGAGAAGATGGGGAGGGGCAGATGGGGCGAGGGGCAGAGAGGGAGGTGAGGAGGAGGAGATGAAGGGGAAGGGCAGATGGGAAGGAGATGAAGGGTAGGGGGGGGATGGGGAAGGGCATATGAGGAGGGGAGATGAAGGGGAGGGGGACATGAGAAGGGGGAGATGAAGGGGAGAGGCACACGAGGTGGGGAAGATGAAGGGAAGGGGAAGGGCACATGAGGGGGAGGCAAGGGGGTGGGGCTGAGGAGGGAAGAGGGGAAGGGGCACAAGAGGAGGGGGAAATGAGGGGGCGAGGGGGCCGACAGGGAGGGGCACACGATTAGGGTCGGGGGGGAGATGGGGGAGGAGAGGGAGCGAGGGATGGAGAGGGGGTGAGAGCCAGAGGGAAGGGAGTGGGGGGAGATGGGGGATGTGGTGGCGGGAGGAGGGGGATGGATGGGGAAGGGCGCTCCTCCCTGCTTGGCCTCATGTCGGCCCGTGTCGACCCGTGTCCCCGGCGGGGCAGGTACGTGTCGGGCCTGGTGGGGCTGCACTACGCCGAGGACCAGGCGGTGCAAGGGGACCCCGAGCTGCAGAGCTGGATCCGCGAGGTCACCGACATCGGCCTCGGCGGGGCCCACGATCGGGGTGAGAGACGCCCCGCATCCCCACCTCAGCTCCCCCACCCCCGCTCCCCCTTCCCGCTCATCTTTCCTGCTCCCCCTCTAGACTGTCACCTTGTTCTGGGCGGGAAACGTGTCCCTTACACTGTTCAGTTGGACTGTAAGCCCGCCAAACGGCAGGGACTGGCTCTATCTGTTGCCGACTTGTTCATCCCAAGCGCTTAGTACAGTGCTCTGCACATAGTAAGCGCTCAATAAATACTATTGAATGAATGAATGAACTCTCCCAAGTGCTCTGCACACAGTAAGTGTTCAATAAATACCACTGAATTGAATGAATGACACATCTCTCCCACTGCCCTGCTTGCTCCCCCCTCCCACTCATCTCTCTTCATCTCTCCTTTCCCCTCGACTCGTCTCTCCCGATTCCCCCTCTCTCTCATCTCTCTGTCTGCTGTGTAACCTTGAGCAAATCACTTTACTTCCCTATGCCTCCTCCCTCATCTGTAAACTGGGGATTGAGCCCAATGTGGGACAGGGACGGTATCCAACCCAATTTGCTCGTATCCACCCTAGCACTCAGTACAGTGCCTGGCACAAAATAAGCACTTAACAAAACCCACAATTATTATTATTATTATCTTCTCTCCCCCTGCCACCTCTGGCTTCCCGCTCAACACACTTCTGTGTCACCTAATGGGAGAGAAAATTTGGAAGGGAGATGGCAGGTGTCCCCACTAGCGTGTCTTGGCTCCAGGCAGCATTATTCAAATCAAAGACGAAAGCCTTATTTGAGTCGACCAAAAACTAATCAGACTTTTTTAAATGAATGGTAGTGGTTAATCACTTACTATGTGCCAGGCACTGTACTAAGTGCTGGAGTAGATATAAGATAATGAGGTGTGTCACAGTCTCTGTCCCACCTGAGGCTCACTATCTTAATCCCCATTTTAAGGATGAGAAACAGAGGCCCAGGAAGTGAAGTGACTTGCCCAAAGCCACAATACACACTTAAAGTGGAGCTGGGATTAGAACCCAGGTCCTCTGGCTCCCAGGCCTGGGTTCTATCCACTAGGCCACATGGCCTCTGCCATTATAATAACCTATTAATAGAAATATTCATATTTATTAACTATGAATGTCTTATTAAGAAGATTAGGGAGCCCTTGACGATGTCCTGAAAGTCTACCCGCCTAAAGCTTCTGGGAGAAATTTGGATCTAGCCACCTCAGGTTGGGGGTCGGGGGGCAGTGGAGGGGGGTGCTTGGGGAGCGGGGATCTGGTCCCTGCCCCAATACAAACCTTCCACCTGGGCTTCAGAGACCTCGCCTCTCCCCCAGTCCCCTCATGGATTCCATCTCTGTCACTGTTTCTCTGTCTCTCTGCCATTTTCTGTCCCCCATCCATGGAGTGGAACAGCAGCTCCCTCAGAGTCTAACCCTGATCCCGGTCCCCTGCCCCCCATTCCCTGCAGGGTTCCCCGTCTCATTCCAGACCAAGGCTGCCCTCTGCCGCTTCCTCACCATGTGTGTGTTCACCTGCACCGCCCAGCACTCGGCCATCAACCAGGGCCAGGTGAGAGGGGCCAGGCTGGGAGGCCAGGACCCCTGGGAGGGAAAGAGAGAGCTGGCCTTGGTTCATTCCATCAGTAGATGGTATTGATTGACCGCTGATGGTAGTAGTAATAGTATTTATTAAGTGCTTACAGTGCTCCTCACGTAGTATCAGTCAATTGTATCTATTAAGTGCTCACTGTGTGCAGAGCACTGTATTAAAGTCTTGGGAAAGTGCACTATGACAGTATGATACAGAGGGTTGGTAGACAGGTTCCCTGCCCATGATGAGCTTACAGTCTACTGTGCTAAGCACTGGGAGAAATTACACAGGAATTAAACACGGTCCCTGTCTATCATGGGGTTCATAGTCTGTGTGCAAGAAGCACTGTACTAACTGATGGGAGGAAATACACAAGAATTAAACATAATCCCTGTCTCTCATGGGGTACACAATCTGTGTGCAAGAGCACTGTACTAAGTGCTTGGGAGAGAACAATAGAGTAAGCAGACATGACCTGTATCCTGGAGGAGCTGACAGTGCAGTGGGGAGACAGGCGAGGGGGAGTACCTGGAGGGAGGGGAGGTCCGAAGCGGGGAAAACGGACGCTTGGGTTCAGGAACCTGAGGGTTTGTCTCCTCCCCACCCCTGGCTTCTCCCTCAAGCTGGACTGGTATGCCTGGGTCCCTAACGCCCCCTGCACCATGCGGTTGCCCCCGCCAACCTGTAAGGAGGCAGTGACCATGGAAACGGTGATGGGTACTCTGCCCGACGTCCGTCAGGCCTGTCTGCAGATGACCATCGCCTGGCACCTGGGCCGGCCACAGCCGGACATGGTGAGGGGAGGCCGAGGGGTGGGGAGGGTGGCGGGCTGGGGGGCCGTGCGGGAGCCTAGGTTCCAGGGGGTCTGAGTTTCCCTGTGTTACTGCTCCCTGGTCAGGTACCCCTGGGCCACCATGAAGAGCGGTTTTTCTCCGGCCCGGGCCCGGAGGCGGTGTTGACCCAGTTCCGGAAGGCGCTGGGCTTGCTGGAGAAGGAGATCGAGGCCCGGAACGCAGACCTGCCTCTGCCCTACGACTACCTGCGGCCCAGTCGTGTGGAGAACAGCATCACCATCTGAGGCCCAAGACCACCCCCTTCCCACCCCTCACCCCCTATTCTCTGAACCCCTTTCCTCTCGGGACTGATTCCTGGGCTCCGGCCCGCTGCCCAAATGGTCTCCTGGTAGCTCGGGCCTGGGAATCAGAAAGACCTGGGTTCTCATCCAGCTCTGCCACTTGTCTGCCGGGTGACCTTGGACTAGTCACTTCACCTCTCGGTGCCCCTGCACCCTTTTGCAAAATGGGGGTTAAGACCGTGAGCCCCATTTGGGACAGGGACTGGATCCAATCTGATTATGATTGTATTTACCCCAGATCTTAGTACGGTTCCTGGCACCCAGTAAGTGTGTAACAAATACCACAGTTATTATTATTATTATTGCGGTCCCTTCTCTTCCAGGCATCTGCTGATCGGAAAGCGAAAGTGCCACCCCGCCCTCTGGGGTTCCCTGGCCTTCCAGCTAAAGCTCCCCATCCCATTTGGGCACAGCCTTGTTTCGGAAGCCCCTCCCCACCCCACCCTACTCTGAAATACCTCCCGTGGGGGTGGGGAGTCAATTTCCCCAATGAGACCCACCCCCAGCCCCGGCTCCACATCTACACCTCTAGCCCCTTTAATTTCAAACTCATATTAAAGCCTTTTCCTCCACTAATGCGTGGGCTGCTGTTTGAAGAACATCACAGGCAGAGGATGTATCAGTCAGTCATATTTATTGAGCACTTACCGTGGGCAGAGCACTGTTCTAAGCGCTAAGGAGAGTACGATAAAACAATAAACAGACAAATTCCCTGCCCCAACGATGTTACAGTCTAGACACATCTGTCAACTCTGTTGGACTGGACTCTCCCCAAGCGCTTAGTCCAGTGTTCTGCACATAGTAAGTGTTTGATAAATACCACCGATTGAGGGAGAGGTGACTGACTAGAAGTGATGGTGAAGTCCCCATTAGGGCTCCAAGGGGGTAGAAAGAAGCATCGCGGCCTAGTGGAAAGAGCATGGGGCTGGGAGTCTGAGGACCCGAGTTCTAATACCGACTCCACCACTTGTCTGCTGTGGCCTTGGGCAAGTCACTTTAATTTCTCCGTGTCTCAGTTTCTTCTTCTGTAAAATGGGGATGAAGACGGTAAGCCCTCTGTGGGTTAGGGACCATGTCCAACCCGATGATGTGGCATCTACCTCAGTGCTTAGTACATAGTAGCTGCTTAGCAAACACCACAGTTATTATTAGACTGTAAACTCGTTATGGGCAGGGAACTGGTCTACTAATCCTATTATCTGGTACCAGCACTTAGTACCGTGCCTGATACGGGGTAAGTGCTTAGCAAACACCACATTATTAGACCGTAAACTCGTTATGGGCAGGGAATGTGTCTGCTAATCCTGCTACCTGGCACCCAGCGCTTAGGACAGTGCCAGGGCACATAGGAAGCGCTTAGCAAATACCATCGTCGGTATGGTGACTCTCTCAAGCGCTAAGTACAGCGCTCCACACCTAGGGATCGACCGACTGCCAACCGCCACACCACAGGAAACGAGAAGAGCAGTTCCTCTTCTTCCTCACAAGAAGGTGGGGCGCAGCGCTTCCGCCCTTCCCCGTCACGTGACGCGGGCGGACCACGTGACCGGGCGGCGGGCCGTACCAAATCAGCCGGGGGAAGGGGACAGTCCCCGCCGTCCTTCACCTCCGTTGGAGGATCCCGGACTCCCCGTAGGGCGGGTGAAGGGACGGGGCGTCAGGCGGCGGCGGGAGGTGGTGGGAGTCCGGCTCGTTCGCGGGCTTTTTTGGTCCGTCCCCGTCTCCCCCCCTTCTTCTCCGTGGGGCGGCCCGAGTGGGCGTGGCCCCGCGCGCTGGCCACGCCCCCTCGCCCTCCTCCCTCCGCGACTTCGGACCGTCCGCTCCGCTGCCCCCCTCGACCCCGGCCCGGCCCGGCCCGGTCCGGTCCATGGCGTCCCTCCTGTGCTGCGGGCCCAAGCTGGCCGCCTGCGGCATCGTCCTCAGCGCCTGGGGGGTCATCATGCTGGTAAAAGGGGACGGGGAGCTGGGGGCGAGGGAGTCGAAGGGGCCCGGGAGGAGGAGGAGGAGGAGGAGGAGGAGGAGGAGGTGGAGGAGGTCCTGTGCGGGTGGGCTCTCCTGTCCCCCTCAATAATAAAAGTAATTCCGCTTCCTACGAGCCAGGCACTGTCCTGCCTAGGGACCAGAACACGCACCGGGGAGGCAAGAGGTCCTGGGTTCTAATCCCGGCTCCGCCACTTGTCTACTATCTGACTTCACTTCCTTGGGCCTCAGTTCCCTCATCTGTAAAATGGGGATTCGACGGCGAGCCCCACGGGGGACAGGGACAGTGTCCAACCTGATTAACCAGCGCTCAGAACAGTGCTTGACACACAGTAAGCGCTTAGCAAATACCATCATTATTAGGACTAAGCGCTGGGCGGGATGCAAGGTGATGGGGTTGGAGGCATTCCCTGGCTCTGCTTCTCTTCATCGTCATCATCCGCGGTTTTTCCCGAGGGCTTACTCTATGCAGAGCACTGTGCTAAGCACCTGGGAGAGTCCAATACGATGGAATGGGCAGACCGGAGTGGGGGGATGGGTGCAAACGAGAGGAAGTTGGTGTGTTCCCCGTCCCGTGATGGTGACTCCCCTGGGGGCCCGAGGCGGGTGGGTGGGGTGGGTAGTTCCTCCAACCCCCCAAGGGAGAGGGAGCTGGGGGAAGCTGAGAAGGCAGTGTGGTTTTATGGAAAGAGCTCCAGCCTTGGAGTCTGAGGACCTGGGTTCTAATTCTGGCTCCCCCATTTGTGTGCTGCGTGACCTTGGGCAAATCACTTCACTTCTCTGTGCCCAGGTTTCCCTAAACCATAAAATGGGTATTAAGACTGTGAGCCCCATGTGAGACATGGACTGTGCCCAACCTGAGGAGCTTGGATATACCCCAGTAATTAGTACAGTCCTGGCACATAGTAAGCACTTGACAAATACCATTTAAAAAAAAAAAGGAAAAAAATGGGGAAGCTGGTGTCCTACTTCTGTCTTCTCTGTCACCTTTCTGCCACTTCACTGTGACCTTCTGGGTGCGAAGGGGTCCAATCTGGCCCGGGCCAGCCCCAGCCCTCTTGTTTTGGAAACAGCAAGGTGGGGCAGAGGGAACAGGAGCAGGGTGGGGCAGTGGGTGGTGTCTACCAACTCTGCCGCATTGTCTTCTCCCAGGCCCTGAATGCGGGGCTCTGCACAACACACAGTGTGTGCTCAATAAATACCACTGAATGATGGATTTGGGGGTCCCGGGGTGGGCAGGATCCGGTTAGGAGGGAGAGGAGGAGATCTGGGAGTCAGAAGGACCTGGGTTTTAATCCCAGCTCTGCCAAGTAATAATAATAATTATGGTATTTATTAAGTGCTTAGTATATACATACCAGGCACTGTATTAAGCTTGTATCCACTGGGGTGGATACAAGTAAATCGGATTGGACACAGTCCCTGTCCCAAATGGGGCTCACAGTCGCAATCCCTGTTTTATAGATGAGGTAACTGAGACCCAGAGAAGTGAAGTGACGTGCCCAAGGTCACACAGCAGACTAATGGCAGAGCCAGGACTAGAAACTAAGCGCTCAATAAATACTATTGAATGAATGAATGACCACCTGACACCCATGCCGGGGCTCTATCCACTACACCATGCTGCTTAGTAATAATGATGGTGATGCTGATTGTGTTATTTGCAAAGCACTTACTATGTGCTGGGGTAGATACAAGATAATGGGGTTGGACAACAGTCCCTGTCCCACGTGGGACTCATAGTTTTAACCCCTTTTCCAGATGAGGAAACTGAAGCACAGAAAAATTAAGTGATTTGCCCAAGGTCACACAGCAGACTGTGAACCCCCTGTGGAACAGGGACTGTGATCAACCTGATTATCTTGTACCTCCCCTAGCATTTAGAGCATAGTAAGTGCTTAACCAATATCATTGTTAATACTAGTGGAAAGAGCCCAGGCCTGGGAGCCAGAGGACATGGGTTCTATTTCCAACTCTGCTATGTGTCTGCTGTGTGACCTTGGGCAAGTCACTTCTTCTATGGGCCTCGGTTCCCTTGACTGTATGGTGGGGATTAAGACTGTGAGCCCCAAGTGGAGCAGGGACTGTGTCCAACCTGATTATCTTGTGTCTACCCCAGCACTTAAAAAAATGCTTGACACATAGTAAGCACTTAAATACCGCTATTATTATTTTTATCTGGGGGGCTGAGACCTGTCACCCCCCGCCCCCGTTTCTCCTCTCCCAGGTCCTGCTCGGGATTTTCTTCAACGTGCACTCGGCCGTCCTTATCGAGGACGTACCCTTCACGGAGAGTGACTTCCATGAGTGAGTCGGGGGCCGCCTCATTGAGGCTGGGTAGAGGGGTGATGGGGAGGGCTGGTGGCTTGGGAACCCCTCCCTCACACTCCCTCCCCTCACCCTCCCTCCCCCCGCCCCGCTCCAGGCCCAACCCTCAGAAGATCTACGATCTCTATGAGCAAGTGAGCTACAACTGCTTCATCGCCGCTGGCCTCTACCTCGTGCTGGGTGGCTTCTCCTTCTGCCAGGTCCGACTCAACAAGCGCAAGGAATATATGGTCCGTTAGGAGGCAGGGGCCGGCCCCCACCCCCTTCCCCGGGCGCCAAACCTTTCCCCCCTCATTATTTAAAGACACGCACCCACCCCATCTTCACCCTCAGTTTCAGCCGTAGAGACCCGGGTTGGCTGGAAGCCGGAGGCCAGAAGACCCCTCCTCCTCACCCACCCCTGGATTATCCTGTTTTTCCCCCGCCCATCTCCACCCCGTCTCCACCCCACCACTAAACCAACCTTGCATCTAGCTGGATCCTGTAGAGGAGGACACGAGGCCCAGAGGAGCACACACCCCGTCCCGTTCTCTCTCCCCCATGACTCCCACCCCCTGCCTCAAAACAAAAACAGAAATCTTTGGGTGATGTGAAGGGACCTTGGCCTTTCTCCCCCATCTCCGGATACAAGGCCCTAATAAAATGGAGCTGTGCTATTGCTTGTGACTTGTGTGACACAGGGATGGATTGGGTGACAGACTGGCGGGAGGAGGGGAGCGGAACGGATCGAGGAGGCAGTAACCTGCCCGGCCTAGCAGAAAGAGCCCGGCCCTGGCAGGGTTTTGTTTTTTATAGTGTTTGTTAAATGCTTATTATGTGTCAAACGCTGTTCAAAGCGCTGGGGTTGGTACAAGTTAATTAGGTTGGACCTAGTCCCTGTCCTGTATGGGGCTCACAATCTAAGTAGGAGGGAGAACGGGTAGCCTCATTTTACGGTTGAGGAAACTGAGGCCCAGAAAAGTTAAGTGACTTGCCCTCAATCACACAGCAAGCAAGTGGGCAGAGCTGGGATTAGAATTCAGTTCCTTCGGACTCCCAGGCCCGGGCTTTCTCTCGGTTAGGCCATGCTGGGTTCTCATTCCGGCTTTGCCACATGCCTGCGGTGGGACCCTGTGTAAGGCACTTAACCGTTCTGTGCTTCAGTTTCCTCACCCATAAAGTGGGGCTTAGATGGCTGTTCTCCCTTTCCCTTAGACTAGGATTTCCATGTGGGATGGGAAACTTGTCCAATCTGCTTATGTAGTATCTACCAGCGCTTAGTACAGTGCTGGGCACATAGTAAGTACTCAGTCAATCATAATGAATGCTTAGTGTGTGCCAAGCACTGTACCAACTGCCTGGGAGAGGACAACACAACAATATATTAGACACATTCCCTTGCCCACAGTGAGGTTGCAGTCTAGAGGGGGAGAGAGACATTAATATACATAAAATTATAGATATGGACATAAGAGTTGGGCTGGGGGTGGGGGTGAATAAAGGGAGCAAGTCTGGGCCATGTAGCAAAGAGTAGAAGGAATGAGAGCTTACGTAGGGAAGGCCGCTGAACAAATGCCACAGATATTACAGGACAGTGAACAAAAAGGTGGTTCTTAAGGGCTGGATCCTCACTGCCCTGTTCTCCTTGGGTCTGATAGATTTTTAAGCTCCTTGAAGGTAGCAATCCTGTCTAATTCCATTGCACCCAGCACAGTGCTTTCTATCAACCTATCAACCAATCTATGGTATTTATTGAGAATTTGCCATGGGCAAAGTACTGTACTAAGCTCTTAGGAGGATCCAATACAACAGAGTTGGTCGATGTGTTCCCCGTCCAAAGGGATCTTACAGTATAGAGGGAAAGACAGACAATATAAATACATAAATGATGACTTTGGACATATGTTCTCTGGGATGAACCCAGGATGATGCAGAAGGGAGTGAAAAGAAGAGGAAATGAGAAATCCTCTCCCCTCAAGGAACTTGCCATCTAAAGGGAAAGTGAACACCTGTAAATTGTCTAATAGCTTTCAGCGAGAGTGACAAAACAGACAAGTGAATAAATCAGTGTTTTTACATGTGGTAATCATTCAGCCAAACTCATCTTCCCACTGAAACCTTGGCCTCCCCGACTTTCCCATCGCTGTGAACAGCACCGCCATCCTCCCTGTCTTACAAGTCCATAACTTTGGTATTATCCTCTACTCACCTTTCTCATCCAACTCACGTATTCAAAATAAGCCCACTGCCCAAGGCCTTAGTACCGTGCTCTACACACAGTGAGTGCTCCATAAATAGGATTGATTGATTCAAAACCTTATTAATATAACACTTCCTCCAAGAGGCCTTTCCCGATTAAGCCCTGTTTTTCCATCCTCTAGTTCTGTGTCATCTACGCACTTGGATTTGTGACCTTTGGACATTTAATATTCACTCCACCCGTAACCCCACAGCACTTAATGTCCATAGCCTGAAATTATATCTTATAAATTATTTCTTTTAACATCTACCTCGCCTCTATGAGCAAGGAAGGTGTCTGCTAATTCTGTTGTATCGTACCCTTCCAAAAACGTAGTACAGTGCTTTGCACATAGTAAGTGCTCAATGAATATCCCTAATTGACTGGCTTGGTCTGGGCTCCCCAGGGACCTGGGCCCAGCCTCTGGATGTCATTGGGTCAGTCGGTCAGTGGTATTTATTGAGCGTTTCCTGTGTGCGGAGCGCTGTACTAAGCGCTTGGGAGAGGACACCACAATAAGCAAACGGATTTTCCAGTCTGCTGCAGGTGGCGGGGAGGGGCAACCCCTCCTTCCCCTCGCCCCCAGCCTCCTCACAGCGCTTCGGAAGGGGCGACGACCCGCGCCGGACACGGACCGCTCGCCAGCCTTGAGGCGAGGCCGACTGGCGGCCCTTCCCGTCGTGCCTCACGGCAGCGCGGGGGCGGGGCCTGGGAGAGGGCGGGAGGGGAGAGCCAATCAAACGTGGGCAGAGGGCGCGGGCGGGAGGGGGCGGGGCCGTCCGGCGCGCGGATTGGCCACGGGGGTGGAGGCGGGACTTCCGGCGGCAGGGGAGCCGGCCTGCTGCGGCTCGGTGGCCAAGGCGCCCGCGGCCGTGGCTCCGGGTCGCGTGGGGCCATGACGTCAGCGTCCACCAAGGTGCCCCCCGTCCCCCGGGTACAGCGCACCCTCGGGACAGGGCGGGAGGGGAGGGAGGGATGGAGGGAGGGGCGGGGGGGGGGAGGTGCCGGTGGCGGCCAACAGCCCGCCCCGGCTGGGGCTGGGACGCCGGAGCCCCGGTTACCCCCCTCTCGCTGGGGGCGGGCCCCCGGCTATTCCGCTCTCCGGTGGGGAGGGGGCTGCGGACTAGGAGCCGCAGGGAGTGGAGGGGGGAAGGGCTCGTGCCGGGGCCCGGACGACGCACGCATGTGGGGGCGGGTGAAGGGGGTCTCCTCGGTTATAGCGATGGTCGCCCCGCTGTGCCGCAGGTCGGGGAGATCTTCTCCGCGGCCGGGGCCGCCTTCACGAAGCTCGGGGAGCTCACTATGCAGCTGCACCCGGTGGCCGACTCCTCCCCCGCGGGGTACGTCTCCCCACCTTCCACTGCCCTCCTGCCTCCTCTCCTTCAGCTCTTTATCTCTCCCTCCTCCTCCTCCTCCTTTTTTTATGATATTTGTTAAGCGCTTCTCTTTTTTATGGTATTTGCTAAGCGCTTAGTACAGTGCCTGGCACCAAGTAAGCGCCTAACAAATACCATCATTATCCTTATAGAGTACTTCTCTTTTTTATGGTATTTGTTTAACGTTTCTTCTCCTCTGGGTTTTTAAAAAAAAAAAAACACACACCCGGTATTAAGCGTTTACTAGGTGCCAGGCACTGCATTAAGCGCTGGCATACGTACAGAACAATCAGGTTGGACACAGTCCTTGCCCACATGGGGCTCACACTCTTAATCCCCTTTTTACAGATGAGGTAACTGAGGCACAGAGAAGCAAAGTGACTTGCCCAGGGTCGCACAGCTGACAAGTGGCGGACCCGGGATTAGAACTCGAGCCTTTCTGACTCCCAGGCCCAAAGCTCTATCCAGTAGGGCATGCTGCTTCACCTCCTCCTCCCCTTTTCCTCCTCCCATCCATCACATGCCTTCCACTCCCCTCCGATAAGGGTCTTGGCCCACCAGGGGTGGTTGACACACGGATGATTTGTTCGCCTGTTGTTTTCCTGCACTCTTTCCATGGATTGAGGTCGCGTTTTGGCCCCGGTGGCTCCCAGGCTGTTACTGGGGAGAGATGGGTAGGGAAAGAAGGGAAAGACTCTGAGATTGTTTAGGTGGGATCTCGCAACTCTACCTAAACCCTCCCCCAGCTGGTTGGCTCCAGAGCCCTCATTGTTGTGTACAAAGAATCTTCCCACCTTATTAGAGGGTCTCTTGGAACTCTTCTAGGAGGGGAGGGTCCCATCGGGCCGTCTGTGGCCGGGGTCTCCAAGGGATTGTGGTTCCGTCTCCTGCGGGATTGTACCTGGGAGCTTTTTCGGTCATTGTTCCCAGTGGTGATGGTTCCTGTTCTCCAGATTTATGTAATCAACCAATCAATCAATCAGCGGTATTTATTGAGCACTTACTGTGTGCAGAGCACTAGACGTAGTCCTTGGGAGAAGACAACACAACCCAGTTGGTAGACAGGTTCCCTCCCCACAGGGGGCTAACAGAGAGGTTCTCCAGGGGTTCTAATCGCGGGTCCGCCACTTGTTTATGGAGGGTCTCCAAAGGGGAAATCGCCTTCGGCCTCAGACTCTGGGTGGGTCGAGAAGGGAGGGGAGGGGTGTAGGGGGGCCACAGGGTGATTTCCCCCCCACCCTTCCTCTTCCCCGACCCTCCCACCCCTGGCAGTGCGAAGTGGACAGAGACAGAGATCGAGATGCTGAGAACCGCGGTGAAACGCTTCGGGGACGATCTGAATCACATCAGCTGTGTCATCAAGGACCGGACTGTGTGAGGGGTGGGGGTCCCCAGGAGAGGGGGTTGGCACAGGCGCCTCCTCCCGTCTTCTCCCCACTCCTCCGCTCCTCTACCTGGTCTTTGAAGGGATCTGTCCCCTTCCCGTGCCCCCCCCCTTACTTCCAGTTCATGGGGTCCCCCCGCACCCCCCAGCCTTTCCTGTGGCAGCAGGGTGTAGGTCGGGGTTCAGCGCCCCCAATTATGGTAAACTTCCTCCAATGGATTAGATGAGGGGGCTTTTTGACCCAGCGGGGGGGGGGGGGGGGGATTCTGCTTGTTGTTCTGGCTTGCGGGGGGGGGGGGGGGGGGGCGGGGCGGACGGACGACGACGTGCGTGTGTTTTTCTTCCAGGCCAGGTGGGCGGGAACCTTCTATGCATTTTTCCTCAGGCATCCCCCATGTGGGCATGGGGCTCCTCAGACCCCCTCCCCTCCCCCAACTTCTCGTAAGACTTCCTGGAATGTTTGAGTAGGGGGTGTCCCATGGCTTATTATAGGGGCCCCTCCAAACCCCGCCTCCCACTCCTGACCCCCGCCCGTCCCCTCTCGCAGAGCTCAGATCAAGGCCACTGTGAAGCGGAAAGTCTATGAAGACTCGGGGCTGCCCCTCCCGGCCGAGTCCCCCAAGAAAGGGCCCAAGAAGGGGGTGTCCGGGGGGAGCCTGGCCGCCCCACAGCCGGCTGCCAGCCACCCGGAGGGGACCGTGCTGAAGAAGCAGAAGGCAGCAGGTGAGGAGCCGGGTGGGGGTCCGCCACTGGGGCCGATTCTTGCTGCTCCGAGCTCGGAGAGGGGGATGCTGCAAAGACGGCTCTCGCTCTCTGAACTGGGGTGAAGGGGGGTGGGCCGCAGGGTGGGTGACTCCCCGCTCCCCATTCCCTCCTCCGGCTCAGATGTGACCCTCAGTGCACTGAATGACTCAGACGCCAACAGCGACCTGGTGGACATCGAGGGGTTGGGAGAAACCCCACCGGCCAAGAAGCTCAATTTTGATCAGGGTACGACCCTCCTCCCCTGCCCTCCTCGGGGACCCAGGCATCCCGCTCTCCACCCCCGCCTGGATTGGAAAAGGGAGGGCTTTTTGTGTGTTAGTGGGGGCTGGGCTGCCGGGAAGACCCTCAGAACCCAGCCCACACCGGGTGGGGAGGGGGCGCTGGCGAACCCACCCTGTTGCCCCCGACGATCTCTTCCTGGTCCAGACAGCCTGACCCTGGAATCCGGCCTTCTCATGACCTCCACGGATCGCCCCTCCACACTCCCGCTGACTGGCTGACCTCTGACCCGAAGCCCAACCTCCAGCTTCTCCCCCGACCTTGGCAGACTTCTCAGACTGCTCGGCTGCGAGGACCCCCCGGGAAGGGTGTCGGGGGTGGGGTCGTTGCCCCGGGACCCCACGGCCGGGCACCTCCCCCCAACCCTCCCCCGCCCCCCCAATGCTGACCAGATTTTTTTTTATACGGACCGGAATAAATGTTTCTCTCATCTCAGCTTCAGTGTGGTGACATGTGACCTGTCCGCCCAGGATCAGCTCTCCCTCCCCACCTCCTGCGGACCCCCCCGGATCCCGGTGCGAGGGGTCCCCCGCTGCTCGCACCGCCCCGCCTGGGGCAGCACAACGAATACTGGCCAGGGTCCAAACCCCACGAGGGCCAATATTTCTGTGCTGCTAGAGGCGGGGCGGCCCCGGCCGGGGGTGGGGGGCTGTTTCCCTGGCAGGGGTGGGGCCGTCCCGGCCCACCCCCACGCGCTGCCTCCCCCGCCCTCGCTCTAACAACACAGCGTGGTTTGGACGCGGCCGCATCGCCGTACAAACCACGGTGTGCTGCTGGGGCGGGGGCGGGACCGGGGGGTCGGCGGGGATGGGCGGGGGGACCCCGACGACAGAGGCGGGCGGATCGGGGGCCTACCTGAGGCACGAGATGGACGGGGGCAGGGGGGTGACCTGAAGAAGGTCTCCTAGCCCAGGGCGACCTCAGCCCTGGCCCCGCCGGCCGAGAGACTGGGGGCAAAGAGGCGAGGTGCCCCCCCCCCGGGGGGGCCAGGGCCGTGGGGGGCAGAGAGCCCAGCCCCTATCCCCAGGTTGGGGGGCTGGGGTCCCTCGAGGGGAGAGGCGGAGGGGAAGGTGCTCAGTCAATGCTACCTCCCCCCTCCCCGTCTCCTCAGGCCCGGGGCCTCAGCAGCCCCACAAGATGGAGGCTGGGCACAGGAAATGGAGGCCTGGGGGCGGGGGGACGATGACGAGGGATGACCCAGGTCCGGGGGGTACCCTGGACGGGAGACCTTGGTGATCCGGGGCTGAGAGCGGGCCTCTCTCCCTCCCCCCTTCACCCCCTACGGCACCCTGACCCTTCCTTCCCCAACTCAGCCTCCACTCACCTCTGGGACCATCCCAGCTCCTGCACTGAGCCCCCCTCCTCCAAGTCCTGGCCCCCCCGTAAGCGTCCGCCTTCCCCCGCCCCTCCAGCCGCCCCAGCCCCCACCATCCCCCCTATCTCCCCGCCCTGTCCCGGCCCCCACTTCATCCCGCCCTGACACTTGGCTCCCGCCATCCCCCCACCGCTCCCAGTCCGGGTCTCCTCAGTCACCCCGCCCCTGTACCTAAATCCCCCCTAATCTGTTCGGTTCCCCCCCCCCCACCATCCTCTCTCAACTTCGGCCCCCCTCGGCCATCCCGCCCCTACCCCGGGTCCTTCCGTCCCCGCCACGGCCCAATCTATCCTCGGCCTCCTCGACCGTTCTGTCCCCGGACCCAAGTGCCGCCATCCCTCGGCGCCCCCCACCCCTCCGGCCCCCCTCGGCCATTCCAGCCCCCTGCCGACCTCTCCCTACGCTGACCCCTGCCAACCGCTCAGGCCCCAGCCTCCCCTCCTGCCATCCCTCCACCGCCCCGCTCCTCCAGTCCCCGTGGGCCGCCCGCCCTCGGCCTGGTCACCCCCCAGGCCCTGGTCACGCAAGCCCCCTCCTCTACTCCGACCCCTCTGGGCCCCCGCTTCCCCCCGACCATCACCAAGACCCCTCTCCACTCTGCCGCCCTGTCAGCCGTTCCACCGCCCTCTCCGCGAGAGCCAGGAGCCCCGGCTCCCCCTCAGGCCCCAAGAATCTTGTCTCCCCGCCACCTGGACCGTGGCGGCTCCGACCGGGACCCGTTGGCTCTCGCCTTGCAGGCCCCGGCCCCCGGGGCGCCACGCGAGCCTCCCCTCCCGGCCGCTCCCCACACACATACACACACCACACACACATCCACACACACGCTCCGGCCCCTCCCTGACCCGGCCTCCTTCTCCCCTCTCCTCTCAGACCTCCTCTGAGGGGACCCAGGCCCCGATCTCATCTGGTCACCGATCACAATTCAAACCCCCGGGGTCAAAAACAGCCCCCCGAGAGTCAGAATTCGCTTCCACGCCTGCCGCCACCCAGGCCGGGAGAAATCAAAGATGGCGCAGGCAGCTCGTTGCCCTCCCTCGGGCCAGGGGGCTCCGGCCCCACCTCCGAGGAGCCTTCGGGACCCCCGGCCGCCCCCTCTCCACCCTCCGGTCGGCACCCCACTCTTTCCCTGACCCCTCGGTGCTCTAAGACAGTCAGAAAAGTTGTGGTGGGGCGGACGGGGGGGGGGAGGACGAGGCGGGGGGTCCGCAAGGAAGACCACGACCCCCACACGCATCCCCGCATCGCCCCCCGACACAGACACACACCTCTGGTCCAGACCCAGGGGTTCGGTAGGCCGGGATGGCTCCAAAGGGTCACCCGGAAATACAGGGCCCCGAGCTGCCCATCCCCCTGCCCCCCATCTCTGGAACTGGGGGGTGAGCAGAAGAGTGGAGTGGGCGCCCTGTCCCCTCCCGGCCCACCCCGACTTCTCCTGGGGGGTCCCCAACCCCTCTGCCCCCCAACTAGGCCCTCAAAGTAGTTATCTCCGCCGTCCCCCCCTTTGCCCCCACTTACCTCAGCCACTCCCCCCCAGGTCCTGGCCGCCCCCCCCCAACGGAGGGGAGCCGATTCTGGGGGGCAGCCCCCCCAAATCCTCAGTCTCAGGGGTCCCGGAGGCCGAGGACCCCGGCCCCCATCCCAGCCCGTCCCATCTCTGGCCTCTTCTGCCCCCCTCGGGCTGGCCCGGGGTGGGGGGTGTGTCTGGGGGGGATGCCCGGGGGGTGCCCTCGAGGGTGGTCCCCGGGGCACCCCCGGCCGTCGGGCCTGCCCGCGCCCCCCCGCCCCAGCCCCTCGGACCCCCCGGCCGGGGCAGCCGTCTCCTCCGAAGGCGGGAGACGCGGCTCCACACTCTCCAGCCCCGTTCTCCCAACGCTACATTCCTCACCCCACCTAGCGGGGGCCCCGGCCCCCCAAAAAATCCCCAAAAATTCCAGGGGGGCCGGGGGACGCCTCCGAGCCTGCCTGCCGAGTCTGGGGTCCGCCGGGCCCCCCGTTCCCGCGGGAAAATTCCAGCACTCTGCTGCCTCCCGCCAGCCCGTCCCTGTCCCGGTGCCAATTCCGGCTCGGCTCTGCTCACAGCGCGGTCTCCCCCCCACCCCACCCCCCCGCCCCTCCCGGACCCGCGGACCCCCACCCCCCCACCCTCACCCCCACCCCCCGCCCGACACCCTCCCCCTCCCCCCCGCCCGGCCGAGCCCACCCCCACCCCCGGGGACCCAGGCGGACCAGGCCCCCTCCCCCGCCGCCGGGCCCCACGGAGCGGCGGCTCTCGGTGTGCGGAAGGCAGGGTGGGCGTCCGACGCTGAATCTGCCATTGCTGATGCACAGGCTGCCTTACCCGGGGGGGGGGGCGGCGGGGGGCTTGGGGAAGGGGGACCCAGAAGACCCGCCCTCCCAGCCCCTCTCAAAGGGCTGGGCATCCTCCCTTCTCTCAGCTCTCCCCCCCAAAAATTCTTCCCTTTAGGATCCAGGGGCCCTGCAGCCCCCCGCCCCCCCGCCCCCCCCAAACCACACACACACACACTCCCCTGAGTCAGGCCTAGGTGGTCCCAGGGAAATGTGGGGGGATGGACGGACCAGGACCACTCCCCAAGACCCCAAACACTCACAGCCTTCCCGGTGCCCAGTTCCCTTCTCCCACCTGCCCCCTCCAAGCCCCCGAGTCGACCCCTCCTTTCTGTGTAGGGGGTAGGCCCAATCCCTCCTGTGGTTTGGGCCTCACAGGGTGGGATGGGAGAAGGTGAAGGCTGCTCCTCTTCTCCACGGCCCCCACCCCAACCCCAGCACCCCCTCCCCGCCCTCCCCTGGCTCAACCCTCTCCAGCCAGCCCTTCCCGGGGTGGGGGAACATTTGGGAATTCTAGAAGCCAAAGGCCTAGTGCCCCCCCTTCACCAGAAGTCTACCTTGCCCAAATCCAGGCCAGTGAGGGCGCCTGAAATTGGGTGAGGGTCTGGGGAGACACCTCCCTCCAAACCTACCCACCTGTTCAAGTCTCTCCTGGGGGAGGCCCCCTTCCTGAACCCCCTGCTGCCTGGAGCAATTTGGGGTTCCTAGAATGGGTGGAAAGAGAGGGGACAAGGGAGGGGATCTGGGACCCCAGTACTCCCAAACTGAACTCGATGCCCCCACACAACATGGCCTAGGATCCAACCTCTGGAACCCCCCAGAAAACTATCCCTCAAGCCCCCTATACCGTCCCATGGCCCAGAGCCCCCTATGGGGTTACCCCAAAACTATATATCAGCTCATCCTCTTCAAATGGGCTTTCTGAAGCCTGTTCCTGGGGCACCCCAAGACCTGAGCTTCTCTGGCATCTCACATTAGACCTTGCCCCTTTGAACTCCAGGGCCCCCCACAAACAAGCACCCCAAACCTGGAACTGCTTAGCTCCTCTTGGCCTCAGTCCTGACGTCTCAACGGGACTGCCTTGGCGACCCTCCCCAAACCCCTTCACCTTTCACAAACCCCCTAACGTGGCCTCCGATGTGGCCCTCCGTCCCCGAGTCTGGGTCCCCTCGAACCAGGGCCAGATTCCCTTCCCCGAAGCCAGCCGCCCCTCCCGCTCATCCCCAGCCACAGCCTCCTGTCACAAAAGCACCTTTCTCAAGTGGCCTTGGACCCGTCTATTTCCCAGGCACCCCAACAGAGTGACAGCCTCCAACCCACTGCTTGCCCATGCACCTCAAGAAGCGACCCCTCCCCCAACCACTCTGCTTGTCCCCAGCCCCGAGGGCCTCAGGCATGACCTTGGGCCCCTGCAATCACACACCTCCCTTTCCCAAAGCGCGGTCAAACCCCAAAGTAACACGGCCTGGGCAGCAAGTTCCCGGGAACCTCTGCACCCCCAAACCAGTGGGGCCCCTAAACCTTCCAAACGCACTCGACCCAAGAACTCTATGAACTCCAATTTGAGGGAGCGAACCCACATACTCACGGCTGTGACCCCCACTACTGACCCCCCTCCCCAAGAAGAAAACAGAACGGGGTGGGCGGCAGGGGGGCAAAGTCGCATGGGTCCCTGAGGGAGGGTGGGGAACCTGGAGGTGCCGGCTGCCTGGGTCCCTTGAGGGGGAGATGCAGGGGATGGGGGAGAGGAGAGCCGGGAAGGTGGGGGGCGCGGGGCGCCTGGGTTCTTCCCGCCTCTGCCCTCTGCAGAGCGAGCCAGTATCGCGTCACTCCACCGCCACCTCGCGGCCAGAGTCCGCCACCGCAGAGGCAGACGGGGCGAGCCGGAACCAAGACTCGAGCCCCCCCCTCCACCGCAGCCCCCTCCCCCGTCAACCCCCTCCCCCACCCGCCCCCACCGCAGCCTCTGGCCCTTCAAGGACCTGCAGATGCAGCTCCAAGGTGGCAGGCGTTGGGGGGTGGCCGGGCGTCGCCCCGATCTCCGAGGGGCACAGGGCGAGGGGGAGTGGAAGGCTGGGAGTTTGGCGGGCGGGGGTGCCGGACGCCTGGGTCTCCGGGGCCTCTGTCCCTCCCCCAGCGGGGGGTTCCCCAGCCACCCAGGCGGGGGGGGGTGTGGGGGGGGTGAGGGGGCAGGGGAGGGCCAAACAGCTGTGGCTCCGGCTAGGCCCGGGACAATGGCAGGAAATGGCCTAGAAATCACATCCGGGCCTGGCCTGTCCCAAGCACCCCCCCCCCACCCCCGCACCACCACTACCGCCACCGACCTTCCACCGCTCCCCCATACTCACCCCCGCCCGCACACACCGATCCCTGGGAAGGTGATCTGGGGGCGTCTGATCTCCCCCCGGGGCCCTTCCTCCTTGACCCTGACCTCTCACTCCCCACGAACCCCCGGGGCCTCACCCTCTGGGCAGTTCCAGCTGCCTGAACCCCAAATCACGAGCTGCGTGCGGGGAGGTTGGAGTCGAGATGGGAGGACCCATCTCGTCGCCCTCGCCCTGCCTCTGGCCCCCCGGCCCCTAGCCCCCACTCCCTTCAGGGATCCAGGCGGCCTACCCCATCCCTTCCCGCCCGTCACCCCCACTTAGCTCCCCTCCTCCCAGTCACCCCAAAACTGCCCTAGGACCCCACTCCCCTCCCCCGAGCCACATCCCCGTCCCCCACACAGCTAGGGAGCCGGTGGGGGGCGGGGGGGAGGCAGGAAGGATGCCGACCCAGGCGTCCGGCCTTCCCGCCCCCTCCTTCCCCATCCCGACTTTATAAAGGAGCCGGGATCTCCAGCACGGACAGACTCCTCCCCCGCCCCCCCATGAGAGGAGAAGCCCAGGCCCCTGCTGGACAGGGGTGAGAGCTGGGGGCTTCACAGAGGAGGGCGGGGAGGGGGCTTCTGGGGCCGAGGGGGAGAAGGGCCCTGGGGAAGGGGGCAGCTCGGGCCTGACTTTCCACCCGCCCCCACCCCAGCCCTTCCCAGCCTCCCGGGTCTTCCCCGGGGTCCCCCCAGGGTGCGGGCATGGGGTCGGTGGAGGCCCTGGGGGGCAGCGGGGGTTCCGTCC
Organism: Ornithorhynchus anatinus; assembly: GCF_004115215.2. Taxonomy (NCBI): domain Eukaryota; kingdom Metazoa; phylum Chordata; class Mammalia; order Monotremata; family Ornithorhynchidae; genus Ornithorhynchus; species Ornithorhynchus anatinus. The sequence continues at coordinate 7,273,348 of NC_041753.1, read as the reverse complement.
GCGAGTTCACGCGCCACGCGGCCGACGTGCTGCTCAACCTGAACGAGCTGCGGCTGCGGGGGACGCTCACCGATGTCACCCTGCTGGTGGCTGGACGCCCGCTCCGCGCACACAAGGCCGTGCTCACTGCCTGCAGGTGCGGGGTCCCCGAGGGCTGGGCAGGAGAGAGGTGGGTGGGCGGGAGGCCTGGGTGGCTTGGAGCAGAGGGGCAGAATTGTGTAGGAGACAGTACAGAGAAGCTTGGACCTAGAGAGCCAGGGATCCAGGGAGGCCAAGATCAAGGTGGCAGGGAGCCAGGGAGGCCCGCGACCATGTTGGCAGGGAGCCAGGGAAGCCCAGGACCAGGGTGGCAGGGAACCAGGGAAGCCCAGGACCGGGGTGGCAGGAAGACATGGAAGCTCAAGACCAGAGGGGCAGGAAGGCCCAGGACTGGTTATCAGAAGGTAGTACGGCATGGAGGGCAAGAAGGAATAGAAGCCTGCCATCAGGGCAGTTTGGAAGCACAGTGTCTGGGGAGACAGAATGGCAGAGAAGCTTGGGACCAGGGCGGCTGGGATGGCGGAGTACCAGGGTGGCAGGGAGGCCCGGGACTGGGTGGGTGAGAGGGCATAGATTGGCCTAGGACCAGGAAGGCAGAGAAGAATGGAAGCCACCTGGGGGGGAGGGTGGTTGGGGGGGGGGGGAGAGAGAGAAACAGAGAGGCCCTGCCGAGGCAGAGGCAAGGGGGATAGGGTGCATTGGGAATTAGGGGCCTGGGGAGAAGCGTGGGGGCTACAGGAAACTGAGTTAGTGGGCAGAGCTAACGGGAAGGGAGAGCTGGTGGCCACCTAGCCCGCGCTTCCCAGGCAAACACTGTCCGGAGCTGGGCAGGATGAGTGGGCAGGGCTCAGCTGGCACCAATGGGAGGAGTTTCGGGGTGGGGAGGAGGGTGTCAAGGGATCGACCCCCTCCTATCTCCTTTCTCCTGGCGGGGCGGGGGACAGAGGATCGACGCCTTCCTTTCTGCTTTCTCTCCGCGGGCGGCAGCGGCTTCTTCTACTCGATTTTCCGGGAGCGGCGGGGCATCGTTGGCGGGGTTGGCGGGGTGGACGTGCTGTCCCTGCCGGGCGGGGCGGAGGCAGGTGGGTTCGCCCCGCTGTTGGACTTCATGTACACGTCGCGCCTCCGGCTCTCCCTGGCCACCGCCCCGGCCGTGCTGGCCGCCGCCACTTACCTGCAGATGGACCACGTGGTCCAGGCCTGTCATCGCTTCCTCCAGGCCAGGTGAGCCAGGGAGACTGGAGGGGGGCAGGGGCTGGGGGTCCCCCCAACCTGAGAATAATTAATAATAATAATAATAATAGTGGTATTTGTTAAGTGCTTACGCTGTGCCAGGCACTGTACTAAAGCGCTGGGGTGGGTACAAGCAAATTGGATGGAACATAATCCCTGTCCCACTTGGGGCTCATGGTCTCAATCCCTATTTTACAGATGAGAGAACTGAGGCCCAGAGAAATGAAGTGACTCGCCAAGGTCACACAGCAGACAAGTGGTAGAGCCATGATTAGAACCCATGACCTTCTGAATCCCAGGCCCTGGGCTCTGTACATTATACCGTGCTGTATATAACTGTGTATATATCTGGAATTTATTTATTTATTTCTATTAATGTCTGTCTCCCCCTCTAGACTGTGAGCTCGCTGTGGGAAGGAATGTGCCTGTTTGTTTTTATATTGTATTGTCCTAAGCGTTTAGTACAGTAAGCGCTCAATAAGTACAATTGAAAGAGGGAGGTAGACGACGAGGAAGACAGCACCCTGGGAAGCAGCGAGGCTTAGTGCAGTGAACCCGGGGCCTGAGAGTCAGAAGGTCATGGGTTCTAATCCCAGCTCTGTCACTTGTCTGCTGTGAACCGTTGGGTGAATCACTTCACTTCTCTGGGCCTCAATTCCCTCATCTGTCCCTCATGGGAGCCCCGGTGGGACAGGGACTGTGTCTAACCCAATTTACCTTGTATTATCCGATTTACCCAGCACTTAGAACAGTGCTTGACATACGATAAGCACTTAACCAGTACCATTATTATTATTATTATTGTTATTGTCATCCTCTCTCTCTCCCCCTCCCTCTCATTCTCTCTGTTTCTCTTTACTCTGGCTCAGCTATGAGCCAGGGACCGTCTCCTTGAGACCCCCCGGGGCCGAGCCCCCTGCCCGTCCACCCCCCGGCAGCCCCCGCTGCTCCGAGGGGCACCCGGACCCCCCGACGGAGTCCCGCAGCTGTGGCCGCGCCCCACCCGATCCCCCCAGCCCCGACCCCAAGGCCTGCAACTGGAAGAAGTACAAGTTCATCGTGCTCAACTCTCGGGCCTCCCAGGGCCGGAACCGCCTGGGGGAAGATGGGGCGGCCGCAGAGCAGAGACCCCCGGTCCAGCCCCCCAGCGGGGACGAGGCCTCGGGGAGCAGCGGGGAGGAGGGGCCCGGAGCTGGCCCCAGCCCCCAGCAAAGGTAGGAGGGCAGGGCTAGGTAGGAGGGCAGGGTTGGTGCAACTCCGTACCCATTCATTCATTCACTCAGTCATATTTATTGAGTACTCACTGTGTGCAGAACATTGACCTAAGCACTTTAGAGGGTCCACGAGAACAATAAATAAACACATTCCCTGTCCACAACAAACTAATAGTCTAGTCAGGCATTAACATAAATAGATAAATAAATGACAAATATGGACATAAGTGCTATGGGGCTGGGATGGGGAATAATAAAGGGAGCAAATCAGGGCAATGCAGAGGGAGAGTGAGAAGATCAAAGGAGGGCTTAGTCAGGGAAGGCTTCTTGGAGGAGATGGACCACTTAAGCACTTAATAAATAGCACAATTATCAGGACAGCTAAAGCCAAGGAGGGAGATGCGGCCTGAAAAGCGGTGCTTGGGGCGAGGCCTGGGAGGGGGTGGGCGAGCCTAACCGACCACAAAAGGGCTGTGGCCTAGAAACAGCGTGGCAGGAGATTTATGGCTTTAAGGGGAGGGGGCTCACTTCGGGGGAGAAGGGGAGGCAAAAGCATTATACAGGCCTTAGGTCTGATGTGGGATGGAGGGGGTGGGGCTTACGTCATGGGGACAGGGCTAACGGATTTGGCCTTTACTCTGCCCGGGGAGGGCAGCGGATGGGCTCTTCAATTTAGGGAGTCCCGCCTCAATCAATCACTCAGTGGTATTTATTGAGCACTTATTACGTGCAGAGCACTGTACTAAGCGCTTGAGAGAATCCAAGATAACTGGACTAGCAGACGTAACAAGCCTCCCCCCCTCGCTTCTCTGCAGGCTGTCCCCGGCCCCCCACCTGCTGCTAGGACACCCAGGAAATGGGGCACCCGGATCCCCCCGCCCACAGTCAGGTGAGCCGCACCTCCATTACCAAGCGCTTAGTACAGTGCTCTGCCTGAGTTATTGGCAGGAGTTGCCTAGGGAGGCACCCATTCTGAGCAAGCAGGCAGGCGGGAGGGTCCCCGGATCCCCTCACCCGAGGGGTGACAACAGGGGAGATGTGTAGTCAGTCATCAATCATCTTTATTGAGCGCTTACTGTGTGTGAAGCACTGGACTAAGTGCTTGGGAGAGGACAGTATAACAGACACTTTCCCTGCCCACAGGGGGCTTACATTCTAGAGGGGGAGATAGACATTAATAAAAATAAATAAACGACAAATGTGCTGTGGGTCAGGGAGGGGGGATGAGTAAAGAAGCAAGTCAGGAAGTCACAGAAGGAAGTGGGAGAAGAGGAAAGGAGGGCTTAATCAGGGAAGGCGTCTTGGGGGAGATGGGCCTTCAAGAAAGCTTTGAAGCAGGGAGAGTCATTGTCTGTCGGATATGAGGAGGAAAGAAGGGAGGTGGCAAGTGTTTTGATAAGGTGCGAAGGAATATGTTCTGCGCAGGAACGGGAGAGAAAAGAGAAAAAGGGTGGGAGGCCGGGAGGAAACCCTTGCCCTCTGTCCCTGCCCTTGCCTTGGTCACCGGTTTCAGTTCTTTAGCAGGGGGTGGGTGGAGCAAGAAGCCCTGGGCCTTAGTTGGTGGTTGGGGGAGATTGGTCCCTCTGGGGTTGGTGTTCTAGAGGAACCCCTAACCTCCGTCCCCCAATTCTGGCCTCCCCAACCCTGACGATGATCTACAGGAGAAGCAGCATGGTGTAGTGGCAAGAGCACGGGCCTGGGAGTCAGAAGGTCATGGGTTTTAATCCCAACTCTGCCACTGGACAAGTCACTTTACTTCTCTGTACCTCAGTTACCTTATTTGTAAAATGGGGATAGAGATTGTGAACACCATGTGGGACAGGGACTCTGTCCAACCTGATTTGCTTATATCTACCCCAGCGCTTAGTACAGTGCCTGGCACATAGTAAGCGTTTAACAAATGCCATCATTATTATTACAGGGAGTGGCCTCTTCAGCTGCCACGACTGTGAGCTGCCCTGCCCGGAGGAGGGTGGGGCGGGGGGTGTGGGACCCCCGGCCTCGGCGGAGGACAAGCCCTACAAGTGCCAGCTGTGCCGCTCCGCTTTCCGCTATAAGGGCAACCTGGCCAGCCACCGGGCGGTGCACACAGGTACGGGCCAAATGGGTTGGGGTGTGCTACCGGGGACTCTGGCACCCAGGAAGGGGCATTTTTCGGGTTGGTCCTCGTCACTCCATGCCCCCCCCAGCCCCTGCTGTGTGTCCCCCTTTCTCTCTCTCAGGAGAGAAGCCCTACCACTGCTCCATCTGCGGGGCACAGTTTAACCGCCCGGCCAACCTCAAAACGCACAGCCGCATCCACTCCGGGGAGAAACCCTACAAGTGCGACACCTGTGGCTCCCGCTTTGTGCAGGTATAGCTCCGCCAGCCGGGGGGGTGGGCGAGGGGCATGTAGGGGGAGTGCGGGGCAGGGAGGATGAGGGGGTCGGGGCTGGGGGGAGGAGGAAGAAGAGGGGGCAGGTGGAGGCGGGGCCTGGCCCTGAGGGGAGGAAGAAGAGTGAAGGGGCGGGGGCTGGCATCAGGGAGAGGAGGAGGGGGCATGAGGCCTAGTGAGAGGAGGAGGAGGGGGCATGAAGCCCGGTGTGAGGAGGAGGAGGGGGCATGAGGACTGGCACGAGGAGGAGGACGAGGTGGGGGCACGAGGCCTGGCACGAGGAGGAGGGGGCACGACACCTGGCGCGAGGAGGAGGAGGAAGAGGAGGGGCACGAAGCCTGGCTCGAGGAGGAGGAGGGGAGGTAGCCTGGCGCTGGGGGAGGAGGAAGAGGAGAAGGGGACGGGGCTCGGGGTGGTGGTGGGAGGAAGAAGAGGGGCCTGGTGCCATTGGGAGGAGGAGAGGAGGGCCTCCTGGGGCTGATGGAGCAGGGAGGCAGGACGTCTCTTCTGCCGCTGTTCCTCTATAAATATGATTTATTGGTATGGGCGGGTGGGGCGCTTCTGAGAAGGAATGGCGGCGTTAGACGATGCCGGGGAGGCGATTCCGGTGGCTCCTTCGAAGGAAAGTCCCCCGGGTGAGGCTGTGAGGGCGGGGCAGGAATCCCCGCCCCCCCCGGATGACGTCATCCAGCTGGGAGGGGGCGGGGCCGTCTCAGCCCCCGGCCGCCGCCGTCCTGCAGGTGGCGCACCTGCGGGCTCACGTGCTCATCCACACCGGGGAGAAGCCCTACCCCTGCCCCACCTGCGGCACGCGCTTCCGACACCTGCAGACCCTCAAGAGCCACGTGCGGATCCACACCGGCGAGAAGCCCTACCACGTGGGTACCGGCGGGGCGGGCCCCAAGCTTCCCCCTTAATAATAATGTTGGTATTTGCCGAGCACTGTTCTAAGCGCTGGGGTAGACAGAGGGGAATCAGGTTGTCCCACGCGGGGCTCACAGTACTAATCCCCATTTTACAGATGAGGTAACTGAGGCACCGAGAAGTTAAGTGACTTGCCCAAAGTCACACAGCTGACAAGTGGCCGAGACGGGATTCGAACCCATGACCTCTGACTCCAAAGCCCGGGCTCTTTCCATTGAGCCACCAGAGTGTGGGAGAATTAGAGAAGCAGCATGGTACAGTGGAAAGAGCCCAGGCTTGGGAGTCAGAGTTCATGGGTTCGAATCCCGGCTCCGCCGCTTGCCAGCTGTGTGACTTTGGGCAAGTCACTTAACTTCTCTGTGCCTCAGTTACCTCATCTGTAAAATGGGGATTAAAACTGTGAGCCCCACGTGGGACAACCTGATCACCTTGTATCCCCCAGCGCTTAGAACAGTGCTTTGCACATAGTAAGCACTTAACAAATGCAAGACAAGTCTGTTCATGTGTATATATATATATGGATTTTTTTAATGGTATTCGTTAGGCACTGTACTAAGCACTAGGTGAGATACAACATAATCAGGTTGGAACAACCTAATCAGGTTGAACACAGTCCAGGTCCCACATGGGGCTCATCCTTTCCATCCCCATTTTACAGGTGAGGTAGCGGAGGCAGAGAAGTAAAGCGACTTCCCCGAGGTCACACAGCAGACAGGTGGCCAAGTCCTGTCAATCGTATTTATGAAGGAAGGGTTTACTGTGTGCAGAACGCTTTTTTAAAATGGCATTTGTTAAGCACATACTATGTGCCAGGCACCGTACCAAGCACGGGGGTGGATCCAAGCTAAGCGGATTGGACACGGTCCCTGTCTCACATGGGGTTTGCAGTCTTAGTCCCCATTCTACGGATGAGGGAATTGAGTACCAGAGATGAGCCGCATGGTATAGGGGCTGGAGCACGGGCCTGGAAGTCAGAAGGTTATGGGTTCTAATTCCGCCACCGCCACTTGTCTGCTGGGTGATCTTGGGCAAGTCACTTCATTTCTCTGGGCCTCAGCGACCTTATCTGTAAAATGGGGATCGAGACTGGGAACCCCACGTGGGACAGGGACTGTGTCCAACCCGATTTGCTTGTCGTGCCCCCCCCCCAGCACTAAGTTCAGTGCCTGGCATATAGTAAGCACTTAACAAATACCACAGTTATTATTATCATTAAGTGAAGTGACTTGCTCAAGGTCACCCAGCAGACAGGTGGCAGAGCCCAATCAATTGCTATTTATTGAGGGCTCACCAACCAGTCAATTGTATTTATTGAGGGCTCACTCTGTGCAGAGCATGGTGCTAAGATCTTGGGAGAGTACAATATTGGGAGGCATTATCCCTGCCCAACGCCAGATCATTTCTTCCTCCCGCTTCTCCTGTCCAGTGCGAGCCATGTGACCTGCACTTCCGCCACAAGAGCCAACTGCGCCTCCACCTGCGACAGAAGCACGGGGCCGCCACCAACACCAAGATCCGCTACCACGTCCCGGGGGCCCCCTGCTGAGACCCGGGCCCCTCTGTCCCCATCCACCCCAACCGCCCCCCAACCCTCGCCTTGCCACTGGGGGCTGGATAGGCAGGACCTCTGGGTTCCTGGTGGGGGCTGGGGAGCAGGACCCCGGGGGCCCTGAAGGGAGAGCAGGGGTAACAGACCCAGGCCGGGGGGTCTGCAGCCATTTCGCTGGTCGAAATCTCTCTCTTTCCCTGCACCACTCCTGTTTGAGTGTGCGTTTGTTGGGGGAGGAGGACCCCTGGGTCCCCCAGGAGCTGATGGAGCAGGGAGGAGGCAGGACATCCCTTCTACCACTGCTCCTCTGTAAATATAATTTATTGGGGCCCAGGGCTAGGGAGGACCCTTCCCCATTAGGTTCTTTCCCAACCCCACCCCGGGAGAAGGAGATGGGACATGATGGATGCAGGGATGTGGGGAGACTGCCCGATTTCCCTTCAGCATTCCCTCTCCTCCCTCACCTCCTGCATCCCGCTGGGAAGGGGGTGTGTGGCAGGAAGTGACTTTGCTTTCCATAGGAAATGAGGTCACTGCTCCGCAGGCGGAGCCTACCATCAGCCCATACTACCACCCGGCTTGGAAGAGAAGTCTCTTTCGAAGTCAGTTTCTTCTTTTAATGTCTTGACCCCTGCTGCCTGGCAGGCTCTAGCAGCTACTTTAGAAGAGGTCTGGAACCTCTTGTGTTCTAGAGTCGGGTGGGGCCAGATCTGGAAAACCGCTCCTAAGGAGGGTCTAGAACTGGATCTGTGATCTATCCTGTTTTAAAAGGCTAGGTGCTCTTGAGAAGAGAAGAATGCTTCCAAACAGGTCTGAGACTCTGAAAGTGACTTAGGTCCCTTCATAGAAGGACTGTACAGGTTCTAGGACTCCATGGCCTGTAGGAGTTGGTTGTGGAAGACTTACGGGGGACCCCTGAGCCCCTCACTTCTTATAGTACTGGCCTGGCCTTGGATGGGAGAACCTAGCTTCTCCCAGATTCTTCCTTAATTGGGGAACCAGGTCTGGTAACCTTTGGGGTTTTAGCACTAAGTCAGTCTCCTCTCTGGTATTTTAGAATGTTGCGAGTCCCAGAATACTTAAAAATCGGATCAAGGCTCCCCTCTAAAGGAGGGTCTAAATCAACACCCCCCCCACCCCCCCGGGCATTTTAGAGCAAGCCCTCTGGGATTCTGGAACTCTGACTCTTGCTTTTTTATTTTATTTTATTTTAATTTTTTTCTCTTAAAAATATCCTTCCAGAAAGACTTGACCTCTCATGTGGGCTAGCCCCAAGTTTGGAGTCTGTCTTGCTGTAGAATCGGGTCTGAGACCCTCTCTTTCGTTCTAGAAGTCTTTGGCACTTGGATACGGTTTTTTGTTCTAGAGAGGGTTCTAGAACAAGTCGTTGATGCCACTCCCTGGTTTTCTGAGAGCTGCTTCCAGTTAGGTGTCTCTGACCCCCCACCGGAGTTCTAGAGATGGGTCTGAGACCCTCTGCAGAGCCCTCATCCCCCCGTTAATGGTTCCAGAGTTAGATCTGGACCTTAAAAATGTTCTGAAAGGGTTATGGATAATCCAAAGGAAAGCCGAAGGACTAGGGAGGAAGGCTCCCTTTCTCATGATTCCAGCCGCCTTTTGGAGGTCCTCGAGGGGAGAGAAATAACCCAGACACCTGACTGGCTGGTGAGAGAATGGACGAGATGAAAGGAAAGGAGTGATTGATTAGTGTTTGTGGATCGGTCAGTTTGAGGATGGCTACGGGACTGAAAGTGATCGAATGCCTGTGACGGGTTTTGCGGAGTGGAGGCCTTATGGTGACTGGTCCATTACAGGAGCAATTGCCGAGGGAGGGTGGCTTATGGCTCATGGACCGGATGGCCGTTCCTGATGGGGATCAGATGGTTGGGAGGGTGGAGTCTAGTTGGACCAGGGGATAATGGGAATTGGTCCATCAGGGTGAGGTTTAGGCTTAGGAGTACTGGGGATGGGAGGAGGGCGCCACAGAATGGACTGTGGGTCTGCTTGCCTGGTGGAAATCCTAGGTTGGGTTGAATGGGTTGAGAAGAGGCCTCTTTTCTGATAGGCAAAGGAGGCAGAGGACTAGGGTGGGTGTCACTGTTGCTGCTCCCAAAAGGTGGAGGACCAGATTTGGGGTTCATTCGCAATGGGTGGGGGGTGGGGGGGTGGATCAATCGCCAGGCTGGGACCTCTGCGCCCCCCCACCCCAACCCCTGGGATTACAAGTTCCCAGTTTGAGATCCTGGTTCCAGGAGAGAGACATTCTACCTGCCCTGTTTTCTTCTTCCCACCCCCACCCCACCCTAGGAAATTTGAGTAAGCAGGATTTCCCCTCCTATGCTGTTCCTTCCCAACCCTGGGGTGATGAGGCTCACTAAGCATCACCCCGAAAGAGAGAAGACCACGTGATGCGGGGAAGACCTAGGAAAATGGTATAGGAGAAGTGTTCACTCTGGGGTGTCAGAGGAAGGTGGATGGGGTAAGAGCTAAAACTGATTGGAGATGAAAGTGGAGTGTATGCAAGAATATGAGGGGTGTGTGCCTGTGTGTGTCTGTGTATCTAGAGGGGAGAGCAATCAGCCTGCTCAGCTGTAACCACACTCTGCCCAGCTGTAATAAAGAAGCTCAATGGTCATTGGTGTCCGCTCATGTGTTAGAGACCTGGGATCTGGGAAAGTGGACACCTGAGTTTTCTTCTGGTTCCAAGACCTTCCTGCCGACCCCCCACCTTCCCCGGTCATGCTCCAACTCCTCCACTTCTCTTCCCCCTTCCCCCCACGTCTGATTCCAGGCAGTGACTGCCCCTCCAGAGCCCTAGATCATGCTCTGCTCTCCCAGCCCCCCACCCCTCCCTCGCCTTCCGGCTCATTGTCCCGGGAACCAAAGAACCTGTGATGTCACAAGGCTCTCCCGGAGCCACCTGCATCCGGTCCTCATGAAGTCATTTCCTGTCCAGGGAGGAGACCAAGCAGTGCTGGTTTGACCTGGTGGTGCGAGGGAGGGAGAGGCTACATCTTTTTACCAGCTGGGGTGGGCACGATGCTGGGGACAGGGCCAGCAGAGTGGCGGGGAACCAGAATCAATCGATCAATGCTATTTATTGAGTGCCGTCTGGGTGGGGAGCACTGGACTAAGCCCTTGGGAGAGTCATCATAATTGTGGTATTTGTTAAGTGCTAATTGCCAGGTGCTGTTCTAAGCACCGGGGTAGATATGAGCAAATCAGGTTGGACCCAGTGTATGTCCCACATGGGGCTCACAGTCTTCATCCCTATATTACAGATGAAAGTAGGCTACACAGAATAGGTAGACATGTTCCCTGCCCACAAGGAGCTTACAGTCTAGAGGGGGAAATGGACATTAATATGGTGTGTTTTTTATGGTATTTGTTAAGCACTTACTATGTGCCAGGGTTTGTACGAAGCGCTAGGTTAGATATATGCTGATCAGGTTGGACTCAGTCCCTGTCGCACATGGGGCTCACAGGCTTCAACTCCATTTTACAGATGAGGGAACTGAGGCACTGAGAAGTGACTCACCCAAGATCACCCAGCAGACAAGTGGTGCAGATGGGCTCAGAACCCAGGCCCTTCTGCCCCCCAGGCCTGGGCTCTTTCCACTAGTCCACGCTGCTTTTCAAAAACCCAGAAACCCTCAGAGGGGCTCTCCCAGGTGCAAGCTTGGATAAATGCGTTTGCCACTCTTTCCGTCCACTCTGCCTTTCCTCCCTACTAGGCTGGAGGAGAAAACTCGAGAGTGCAGATTCTGAAGTGTGGAATGGGGGGAGGCTGGGAGAGAATGGAATGGCCCCCCACCCCACCAGGAAGGGAGCAGAGCTGGGAGAGAACGCTACAGGCTGGTGAACGGGACTCTGGGCTTTGACTACACCTCTGATGTCCGCTTCCACGTGCTTCGTCCAGTGCTCTGCACATAGGAAGTGCTCAATAAATAGGATTGACTGTCTGTGGCCCCGAGGACTGGCTCCCTCAGGCTCCTAGGCTCTGCAAAGAAGAAGGCTCTCTCCCACCCAAATGGAAGGGTGCAGGGTGGAGGATGTTGTAATCAGCCCAGCTCTGCCCTTCCTCTCCCCGGTTATTTTTAAACCCAGTGACTTGTTCATTGGCTTCCTGTTGCTGGGAACGGAAGAGGCGGAGGTGGAGCTGGGCACATAGGGTTTGGGGCAGCTGGTCACCAGATTGGACCACTGACTCCCCCAGCCCCACTGGATTCCTCCTGGAACCCCCCAACCCCTACACATTCCATTTTGGGGACCCTAAGCATCTGATCTCACCTGCCTAGACTGTAAGCTCATCGTGGGCAGCTAGTCAATTGTATTTATTGAATGCTTTCTGTATGCAGGGCACTTGAGCCCTGAGAGGACAAGAGAACAATATAACAGCTTTCCTGTGTAATGAGCTTACAGTCTAGAGGGGGAGAGAGTCATCGCCCCCTTCAAAGTCTTATTGAAGGCCCATCTCCTCCAAGAGGCCTTCCCAGACTAAACCCCCCTTTCCTCTTCTCCCACTCCCTTCTCCATCGTCCTGACTTGCTCCTTTCCTCTTTCCCTGCTCCCAGCCCCACAGCACTTATGTCCATATCTGTCATTTTAGTTATTTGTATTGATGTCTGTCTCTCCCCCACACCCCCAGGACTGTAAACTTGTTGTGGGCAGGGAATGTGACTATTGTTGTAGTGTAGTCTCCCAAGCGCACAGTAAGCGCTCGATAAATACGATTGAATGAATGAATAATATAAATAAAATTACAGCTATGGACATAAGTGCTGTGGAGCTGGGAGCAGCTGAACGAATGAAAGGGAGCAAGTCAAAGTGCCGTAGAAGGGAGCGGGAGAGGAGCAGGAAACATAATATAATGATATTTGTTGAGCACTTACTAGGTGTCAAGCACTGTTCTAAGCACTGGGGTAGATAAAGGCTAATCGAGTTAGACACAGTTCTTGTCCCACATGGGACTCACAGTCTTAGCCCCCATTTTACGGATGAGGGAACTAAGGCCCAGTGAAGTGACTTGCCCAAGGTCACACAGCAGACAAGTAGTGGGGCCGGGATTAGAACCTAGGTCCTTCTGACTCCCAGGCCCGGGCCCTATCCACTAGACCACGCTGCTTTTCTCCCAAGCCCTTAGTCCAGTGCTCTGCGCACAGTAAGCGCTCAGTAAATACGACTAACTGATTGCCACCTTCCAGGACCCAGGAGATCTGCTCCCCAGCTCCCTTCGGGAACCCGGGCGTCCTGGCCTCGATTTCCTTTCTCCGGGAGCCCCTGCTTTGTTCCCTCCTCCGTCGCGGTCCAAAGAGGGCAGGAAACAGGTGTGTAGAGGCCTCTCCCGCCTTCCCGCCGGCTCGTCCCCAGGGGCCGATTCAGCGACGGCCCTGCGGGACCCTCCCGGCCCCTCCCGGCCCCTCCCAGCCCCTGCCGCCCACGTGTGGGGCAGGCCTGACCCCTTGTGGATGCGTCCCTCACTGCAACAAGCTACCTCCCGGCCCCTCCGCTTCCCGCCCACCTGCGGCGCAGGGCTGACCCCTTGTGGACGCAGGAGGCATTGCGACAATCCACCTCCAGGTCACTCATTCATTTATTCATTCATTCAATTGTATTTATAGAGCGTTTACTGCGAGCAAGACACTGTACCAAGCGCTTGGAAGAGTACAATATAACAAGAAAGACACATTCTGCCCACAACGAGCTCACAGTCTCCGCCTCCCTCCCACCTGGCCCACGTCCTACCTCTGTCCTGGAACGCCCTCCCTCCTCAAATCTGCCAAACTAGCACATTTCCCCCCTTCAATGCCTTACTGAAAGCCCACCTCCTCCAAGAGGCTTTCCCAGACTGAGCCCCCCTTTTCCTCTGCTCCTCCCCTCCCCATCGCCCCGACTCCTTCCCTCTGTTCTGCCCCTCTCTCCGCTCCACAGCACTTGTGTATATATGTACATATTTATTATTATATTCATTTTCTTAATGATGTGTGTATATCTATATATAATTCTATTTATTTATATTGATGGTATTGATGCCTGTCTACATGTTTTATTTTGTTGTCTGTCTCCCCCCTTCTAGACTGTGAGCCATTGTTGGATAGGGTGTGGCTCAGTGGAAAGAGCCCGGGCTTGGGGATAGGTCATAGGTTCGAATCCCGGCTCTGCCACTTGTCAGCTGTGTGACTGTGGGTAAGTCACTTCACTTATCCGAGCCTCAGTTCCCTCATCTGTAAAATGGGGATGAAGACTGTGAGCCTCACGTGGGACAACCTGATGACCCTGTATTTACCCCAGCGCTTAGAACAGTGCTCTGCACATAGTAATAAGCGCTTAACAAATACCAACATTATTATTATTGTCTCTGTTGCCGAATTGTACTCTCCAAGGGCTTAGTATAGTGCTCTGCACATAGTAAGCAGCATGGCTCAGTGGAAAGAGCGTGGGCTTTGGAGTCAGGGCTCATGAGTTCGAATCCCAGCTCTAACACTTGGCAGCTGTGTGACTGTGGGCAAGTCACTTCACTTCTCTGTGCCTCAGTTCCCTCATCTGTAAAATGGGAATTAAGACTGTGAGCCCCACGTGGGACAACCTGATTCTCCTATGTCTACCCCAGCGCTTAGAACAGTGCTCGGCACATAGTAAGCGCTTAACAAATACCAACATTATTAACAAATACCAACATTATTAAGCGCTCAATAAATACTATTGAATGAATGAATGAAACTGCGGCGCAGGGCTGACCCCTTGTGGACATAGTCGGCACTGTAATAATCCCCTTCCAGGCCTCTCCCTTCCTCTCACCTGTGGCGCAACGCTGACCCCTTGTGGACACAGCTGACACTGCAACAATCCACCTCCCGACCCCACCTCCTTCCTCTCACCGGTGGCGCAGCGCTGGCCCCTTGTGGACACAGCCAGCACTGCAACAATCCACCTCCCGGCCCCACCTCTTTCCTCTCACCTGTGGCGCAGCGCTGACCCCTTGTGGACACAGGCGGAACCGCAACAATCCACCTCCAGGCCCCTCATTCATTCATTCAATTGTATTTATTGAGCGCTTACTGTGTGCAAATCACTGTACCAAACGCTTGGGAGAGTACAATCTAACAAGAAATAGACACATTCCTGCCCACAGCGAGCTCTCTGTCTCCGCCTCCCTCCCACCTGCGGCGCAGCGCTGACCTCTTGTGGACGTAGTCAGAACTGCAATAATCCACCTCCCGGCCCCTCCGCTTTCCTCTCACCTTGGCGCAGCGCTGACCCCTTGCGGACACAGGCGGAACTGCAACAATCTACCTCCAGGCCCCTCATTCATTCATTCAATTGTATTTATTGAGCGCTTACTGTGTGCAAAACACTGTACCAAACGCTTGGGAGAGTACAATCTAACAAGAAATAGACACATTCCTGCCCACGACGAGCTCACAGTCTCCGCCTCCCTCCCACCTGCGGCGCAGCGCTGACCCCTTGTGGACACAGCCGGCACTGCAACAACCCACCTCCAGGCCCCACCTCTTTCCTCTCACCTGTGGCGTAGCGCTGACCCCTTGTGGACACAGACAGAACTGCAACAATCCACCTCCAGGCCCCTCATTCATTCATCCATTCAACTGTATTTATTGAGCGCTTACTGTGTGCAAAGCACTGTACCAAACGCTTGGGAGAGTACAATCTAACAAGAAATAGACACATTCCTGCCCACGACGAGCTCACAGTCTCCGCCTCCCTCCCACCTGCGGCGCAGCGCTGACCCCTTGTGGACACAGCCGGCACTGCAACAACCCACCTCCAGGCCCCTCATTCATTCATCCATTCAACTGTATTTATTGAGCGCTTACTGTGTGCAAAGCACTGTACCAAACGCTTGGGAGAGTACAATCTAACAAGAAATAGACACATTCCTGCCCACGACGAGCTCACAGTCTCCGCCTCCCACCTGCGGCGCAGCGCTGACCCCTTGTGGACACAGCCGGCACTGCAACAACCCACCTCCAGGCCCCACCTCTTTCCTCTCACCTGTGGCGCAGCGCTGACCCCTTGTGGACACAGACGGAACTGCAACAACCCACCTCCAGGCCCCTCATTCATTCATCCATTCAGTTGTGTTTATTGAGCGCTTACTGTGTGCAAAGCACTGTACCAAGCGCTTGGGAGAGTACAATCTAACAAGAAACAGACACATTCCTGAGTCCAACGAACTCACAGTCTCCATCTCCTGTCTACCTGTGGCGCAGGGCTGACCCCTTGTGGACACAGCCGGCTCTGCACTAATCCACCCCCAGGCCCTTCCTCTTCCCGCCTACCTGTGGCGCAGCGCTGACCCCTTGTGGATGTAGTCGGCATTGCAAAAAGTGGGACTGGGAAAAAGATTCCCCACCGTCGAGTGGTGCACCGTCGTTTCACCTCCCCCCTCCCTTCACTCTGCGTAGGTGGACCCCTGCCCTTTGTTTGTGGGTTTCCTTTAATGGTATTTGTTAAGCGTTTACTAAATTCCAGGCATAAACCTGGGGCAGGGACACAGTTCCCTTGTTCGGTGGATCCCGCCCTCTGGTTGGAAAGACCTCGCCCCCTCAGAATGCTCCTTATCTTATAATAATGATTAAAAAAAAATGGTGGTATTTGTTAGGCGCTTAGTATGTGCAAAGCACTGTTCTAAGCGCTGGGGGGGGATACAAGGTGATCAGGTTGTCCCCCGTGGGGCTCAGAGTCTTCATCCCCATTTGACAGATGAGGGAACTGAGGCCCAGAGAAGTGAGGCGACTTGCCCAAAGCCACACAGCTGGCAAGCGGCGGAGCCCTCTGACTCCCGAGCCCGGGCTCTTTCCACTGAGCCACGCTGCTTCTCTGTAAAACCGGGGTATCTGTTAAGCGCCAGTATGTGCCAGGCACCGGCCTAAGCGCTGGAGGAGATGCAAAGTAATCGGGTTGGACGGAATCCCCGTCCCACGGCGTTAGCCCCCATTGCCTTGCCGCCCTCCCTGGCGGGGGTGGAGGGCGGGGAGCTCCGGGGGGGAGGGGGCGCGGCCTGCCTCCTCGCCCCCCCTCCCCTCTAACCTGGGCGAGCGGAGCCAATGGGAGGGGGCGTGGGAGGGGGCGTGGCTTGGCTCCTGGCCAGGCCGGGGGGGGGAAGCTCGGCCAATCGGGTTGGTCGATGCTCCCTCGGGCCCCGCCCCCTTGTCCTCCTCCCTCCTCCCTCCTCCCTCCTCCGTCGGCGGAATGGCGAGGGCTTCCTGTGTTGTCCTGTCCTGTCCTGTCCTGTCCTGTCCGGCCGCCTCCCCGCCTATACCGCTCCGCCCCCGCCCCCGCCCCGCGGCGCCCCGTGCGGGCCATAGTGGGGGGCCGGTAGCCGGGGCGAGGGCTGCCGGGGGCGGGGATGGCGCTGGCGGCGGAGCCCCCCGACGGGGGCTGGGGGTGGGTGGTGGTGGTGGCCGCCTTCGTGCAGTCCGCCC
Organism: Ornithorhynchus anatinus; assembly: GCF_004115215.2. Taxonomy (NCBI): domain Eukaryota; kingdom Metazoa; phylum Chordata; class Mammalia; order Monotremata; family Ornithorhynchidae; genus Ornithorhynchus; species Ornithorhynchus anatinus. Next base: position 7,256,569 of record NC_041753.1, on the reverse strand, counting down.
TGGTGTTCGGCGTCCTGCGCTCCTTCGGGGTCTTCTTCGTGGAGTTCGTGGCGGCCTTCGAGGAGCCCGTCGCCCGGGTCTCCTGGATCGCCTCCATCGGCATCGCCGTGCAGCAGTTCGGCAGTGAGCGGCGGGGGCCGGGCCGGGCCGGGCCGGGGGCGGGGGCGGGGGGACGCCGGGGATCCCACCATCCGGCCCCGCCCGCCCCGGGGACTCCCCTCCCCCCGCGCCCCAAGACGCTCGATGGGGGGGGGGGGGAGAGGGGGCGAGGACCCCTCCCCCACCCGTGCCCCTCCCCCCAGGCCCCGTGGGCAGCGCGTTCAGCACACAGTTCGGCGCCCGGCCCGTGGTGATGGCCGGGGGCGTCCTGGCCGGCCTGGGGATGCTGCTCGCCTCCTTCGCCACCAGCCTCACCCACCTCTACCTCACCATCGGCCTCTTTTCGGGTGAGTCTCCGGCCCCCCTCCTCCTCCTCCTCCTCCTCCTCCTCCTCCTCCTCCTCGTTCATTCATTCGATCCTATTTATCAATTCGGCAGCAGACAGAGACAGCCCCCGTCCAACAACGGGCTCACGGTCCAAACGGGGCAGACAGACGGCAAAGCAAAAAAATAGTCTGGCGCAGACATCGTCGAGATAAATAGAATCGTGGATATATGCGCGTCGTTAACAAAATAAATAGAGTAATAAATAATATATACAAATACGCACAGTGCTGAGGGGAAGGGGGAAGAGCAGAGGGCGGGAGAAGGGGGAATGGGGAGGGGGAGCAGAGGGAAAGGGGGGCTCGGTCTGGGAAGGCCTCCTGGAGGAGGAGGTATGCTCTCAGTAGAGGACTTTAAAGAAGAGAAGAGAGTTTGGCGGAGGTGAGGAGGGAGGGCGTTCCAGTACAGCGGTAGGACGTGGGCCAGGGGTCGACGGTGGGTACGGGCGCCAACGGGGGACTGTGAGGAGGTGAGCGGCGGAGGAGCGGAGTGTCCGGGGTGAGCAGTAGAAAGAGAGAAGGGAGGTGAGGTAGGAGGGGGCAAGGGGATGGAGAGCTTTGAAGCCAAGAGTGAGGAGTTTTTGTTTCATGCGGAAGTTGATAGGCAAAAACTGGAGGTTTTTGAGGAGGGGAGTGACATGCCCAGAGCCTTTCCGTAGGAAGATGATCCGGGCAGCGGAATGAAGAATAGACTGGAGTGGGGAGAGACAGGAGGAAGGGAGATATCAGAGAAGAGGCTGACATAATAATCCCGTCGGGATATTATGAGAGCTTGTACCAGCACGGTAGCGGTCTGGATGGAGAGGAAAGGGCGGATCGTGGCGATATTGTGAAGGAGAGACCGGCAGGTGTCGGTGACGGATCGGACGTGGGGGGTGAATGAGAGAGCGGAGTCGAGGATGACACGGTTGCGGGCCTGTGAGACGGGAAGGACGGTGGTGCCGTCCACAGTGACGGGGAAGTCGGGGAGAGGACAGGGTTTGGGGAGGGGAAGATAAGGAGCTCAGTCTTAGACATGTTGAGTTTTCGGTGGCGGGCGGACATCCAGGACGTCCTGAAGGCAGGAGGCGATGCTAGCCTGGAGGGAGGGGGAGAGAACAGGGGAGGAGATGTAGATTTGGGTGTCATCTGCGTAGAGATGATAGTTGAAGCCGTAGGAGCGAATGAGTTCACCAACCGAGTGAGTATAGCTGGAAGAGGGCCAAGAACTGACCCTTGAGGAACCCCTACAGTTAGTGGATGGGAGGGGGAGGAGGAACCCGTGAAGGAGACCGAGAACGAACGGCCAGAGAGATAAGCGGACAACCGGGAGAGGACGGAGTCCGTGAAACCAACGTGAGGTAAAGTGTGGAGGAGAAGGGGTTGGTCGACAGTGTCAAAGGCAGCCGAGAGGTCGAGGAGGATTAGGATAGAGTAGGAGCCGTTGGATTTGGGAAGAAGGGGTTCAGTGGTGACCTTTGAGAGGGCAGTTTCGGTGGAGTGGAGGGGACGGAAGCCAGATTGGAGGGGGTCCAGGAGAGAGTTGGAGTTGAGGAATTCAAGGCAGTGAGTGTAGATGACTCGTTCTAGGATTTTGGAAAGGAAGGGTAGGAGGGAGATAAGACGATAATTGGAAGGGGAAGTGGAGTCAAGAGACCTCCTCCTCTTCCCTGCTTCCTCCTCCTCCTTCTCCTCCTCCTCCTTCCTGCGTCCCTACCGAGAGCTCACCTCCTCCAGGAGACCTTCCCAGAGTGAGCCCTCCCTTTCAGCGTGGCTCAGTGGAAAGAGCCTGGGCTTCGGAGTTAGAGGTCATGGGTTCTACTCCCGGCTCTGCCACTTGTCAGCTGTGTGACTGTGGGCAAGTCACTTAACTTCTCTGTGCCTCACTTACCTCATCTGTAAAATGGGGATTAACTGTGAGCCTCACGTGGGACAACTGATTACCTGTATCTCCCCCAGCGCTTAGAACAGTGCTCTGCACATAGTAAGCACTTTAACAAATACCAACACCAACCAACCTTTCCTTCTGCTCCTCCTCCCCTCCCCATCGCCCTTACTCCTTCCCTCTGCTTAACCCCTTTCCCCGCCCCACAGCACTGGTGTATATTTGTACATACATATTCATTATTCTATTTATTTTATTAATGACGTGTGCATACCTATAATTCTATTTATCTCTTTTGATGGTATTGACGCCTATTTACTTGTTATGTTTTGTTGTCTGTCTCCCCCTTCTAGACTGTGAGCCCTTTGTTGTGTAAGGATGGTCTCTATCTGTTGCCGAATTGTACTTTCCAAGCACTTAGTATAGTGCTCTGCACACAGAAAGCGCTCAATAAATAAATACGATGGAGTGAATGCTTCCTCCTCCTCACCGTCCTCCCTGTTCCTTCTCCTCCCTGCTTCCTTCTCTTCACACTAAAGGTACGATCAGTAAAGATCAGTCAACCAGGAGTATTTATTGAACACTTATCCTGTGCAGAACCCTGTCCTAAGCGCTGGGCCGGGGGTGGGGGGAAGAGGGGGATGGGACTGTAATACAGTAGAGCCAGTCGAGACCTGCTCTGGCCTCCAGGAGAGGACAGTTTAGCAGATGTCTGGGCCCCTGAACGGGAAGGGGGCAGCAGGGAGAGAAGCGAATGGTGGGAAATTGAGGATCAGGGGCCGGGGGCTGAGTGGGGGAGGGGTGTGTCCAACCAGGCCCTGACCCCAGTCTCTCTCTCCATTACTATCCCTTTCTCCTTCCTCTCGCTCTTTCTCCCCTTCTCTATCTCTTTGTTCGTCCACTCTCTCTGTATCTCTTTGTGCCTCCTCTCTTTCTCCCTCCTCTTTTCCTCTCCCCTCTCTCTTCTTTCTCCCTTCTTTCTTCCCCCTTTCCCTCTCTCTTTCTTTCCCCTTCTCCTTCTATCTCCCCCTTTCCCCTCTGTTATCCCCTCTTTGTCTCCCCCTTTCTTTCTCTTTTCTTCCCCCTTCCCTTTCTCCTCCCTTCTTCTACCTCTCCCTCCTTTCTCTCTCTCTCCCCCTTCCTCTCTTTCTCTCCCCCCCTTCTCTCCCAGTTTCCCCCTTTCTCCCTCCCTCCTTTCTCTCTCTCTCCCCCATTTCTCTCTTTCCTCCTTTCTCTCACTCTCCCCCTTTCTCTCCTTCTCCCCCCCCCCCCTTCTCTCTTTCTCTCTTCGTCCCTCCAGGCTGGGGCTGGGCCCTGATCTTCACCCCATCAGTGGCCTGCGTGTCTCGTTATTTCCGACGCCGACGGTCCCTGGCGACGGGGTTGGCCCTGACGGGCGTGGGCCTCTCGTCTTTTGCTTTCTCCCCGCTGTTTCAGTGGCTGGTGGAGCACTACGCCTGGCGCGGGGCCCTGCTGATCCTGTCGGCCCTGTCCTTCCACTTGGTGGCCTGCGGGGCCCTGCTGCGGCCACTGCGGCTGCCGGAGGACGAGGCCCACGCCGGCCCGCTGGCCCAGTTGACCGCCCTGCTCCGCCACGGGCCCTTCCTCCGCTACGCAGCCGCGCTCACCCTCGTCAACGCCGGCTACTTCGTCCCTTATGTCCACCTGGTGGCCCACGCCCGGGACATGGGCTGGGAGCCCTACCGGGCGGCCCTGCTGGTGTCGGCGGCCGCCGGGGCCGACCTGCTGGGCCGGGTGGTGTCCGGCTACCTGGGAGACCTGGCCCGCTGCCGGGCCTCCCGCCTGCTGGCGCTCTGGACCGCGCTGACCGGCCTCTCCCTGGCTCTGCTGCCCCTGCCCCGCGCAGGTGGCGGGGCCCCATTGGTGGTCCTGGCCGGGGCCTACGGCTTCTTCTCGGGGGCTCTGACCCCCGTGGCCTTCTCGGCGCTGCCCGACCTGGTCGGGGTCGGGCGGGCCTTCAGTTCGCTGGGACTGCTGCAGATGATGGAGAGCGTCGGGGGGCTGCTGGGGGCCCCCCTTTCTGGTGAGAAGGGTGGGTGGGACTTCCCGGGGGGTTGGGGCCAGGGGAACCTGGATACCATCCCCTGGACCCTTGGGCCTGGGCAACCAACCAGGGTGAGGGTGAATCAAACCATCGGTCAGTGATAGTTATTGAGTGCTTTGTGCGTGTGGAGCACTGTATTAGGTGCTTGGGAGAGTCCACTAATACAGAGTCAGTAGACAAGATCCCTGTCTTTAAGGAGCCCTCGGTCAACCAGTGGTATTTGTTGAGTGCTTACTGCTTGCCGAACGCTTGGGAGAGTCCAATTCCACAGACTTGCGATAGCTGTCCTCAAGGAGCCAACAATCCATCGGTGGTATTTACTGAGCGCTTACTAGGTTGCAGAACGCTAGGGAGAGTCCAGTACGGCAGAGTAGGTAGTTACAATGCCTGTCCTCAAGGAGTTTTCAATCAATCAGCTGTAGTTATTGAGCGCTTACTGCCATCATCGTCATCATTAGTGGTACTTATTGAGCATTTACTATGTGCAGAGCACTGTAGCAGGCACTTGGGAGAGGGTTATGCAAGAATTGGTAATAATAATAATTGTGATACTCTTACGTGCTTACTCTGTGCCAGGCTCTGTGCTAAGTTCTGGGGAGGATACAAGCATATCAAGTTGGCGACAGTCCCTGTCCCACATGGGTCTCACAGTCTCCCCATTTTACAGATGAAAAGCAGCGTGGCGCAGTGGAAAGAGCACGGGCTTTGGAGTCAGGGCTCATGAGTTCGAATCCCAGCTCTGCCACTTGTCAGCTGTGTGACTGTGGGCAAGTCACTTAACTTCTCTGTGCCTCAGTTCCCTCATCTGTAAAATGGGGATTAAGACTGTGAGCCCCACGTGGGACAACCTGATTCCCCTGTGTTTACCCCAGCGCTTAGAACAGTGCTCTGCACATAGTAAGCGCTTAACAAATACCAACATTATTATTATTATTATTATTAGATGAGGTAACTGAGGCCCAGAGAAGTAAAGTGACTTGTCCAAGGTCAAATGGCAGACAAATAGTAGACACGATCCCTGCCCTCAAAGAGCTTACATTCAGGCAATGGTGTTGCCTGAGCTCTTACTCCGTGCAGAGCACTGTACTAAGCACTTGGGAGAGTCCAATAGAAGAGTTAAAGACGATGTCTGCCGTCGAGGACCTTATGCCCTAACGGAACTTCCCATCTAGTTGGCGAAGTGGGGATTCCTTGACACCCTGCCTTTACTTTTTCTCTCAGGCACCTTCCTCCGTTCCATTCCATAATAACAGTAAGCATTTATTCTGTGCCAAGTACTGTGCTACACGCTGGGAGAGAGACAAGGCAATCACATTCTCTGTCCCACGAGGAGCTCACAATCTAGACTGTCAGCTCGCTGTGGGCAGGGAATGTCCATTTATTGTTTATTCTCCCAAGCGTTTAGTACAGCGCTCTGCACACAGTAAGCAGTCAATACGATTGAATGAATGAACAAACAGTCTAAGGTAGAGGGAGAAAGAGGTATTGAATCCCCATTTTACAGGTGTGGTGACTGAGGCCCTGAGAAATTAGATAGGGGCCATGCCCAAGGTCACGCGGCGAGCAAGCGGCGGAGCTGAGATTAGAACCCAGGTCCTCGGATCCACTAGGCTGCTCTGCTTCTGCATCTTCCACCCCCAGAGAGGTGCCGATGAAGCCAGGGGCTGCCACCTGCTAGGGTCACTTTCCCTGGGTATGGACCGGCCGGCCTCAGCCCCCTGCCCACCCTCCAACCCCCCGTGCCGCTCCACGAGGGGCCGGGCTGTGCCAGACGTGTGCAGTGGGTGTGCAGAACAGCCTGTCCCCCTCCGCCCAACCTGCTCCCCTAGCCAGTTGGCTTGCTCCAGGGGATCAGAGTTCGCCCGGGAGGAGGGATCAGACCAAGGACCCTGGGTCTGTCAATCATTGTCCGGTGAGGGGGAGGGGAACAGAGAATGGGAGCTGATGTCTGGGTGTCTTAGGGGATTCTGGGATATCCTGCCACCGGCCCGGGGCGGCAGTGCCCGCTCCTCCTCGGACGAGTGGATAGAGAACAAGGGCCTGAGTTCTAATCCCGACTCTGTCGCTTGTCTGCTGTGTGACCTGCGGCAAGTCACTTCACTTCTCTGGTCCTCAGTTACTTCATCTGCAAAGTGGGAATTGAGACTGTGAGCCCGATGTGGGGCAGCGAAAGTATCCAAACCTATTGGCTTGTATCTGCCCCAGTGCTTAGTACAATGTGTGGCACATAGTAAGTGCGTAACCAATACCATGGTTGAGAAACGGAATGGCCTAGTGGATAGAACCCTGGATTGGGAGTCACAAGGACCTGGGTTCTAATTCCGGCTCCCCAACTTGTCTGTTGTTTGACCTTGAGCAAATCACTACGCTCCTCTGGGCCTCAGTTTCCTCATCTGTAAAATGGGGATAAAGACTGAGCCCTTTGTGGGACATTGTGACCAACCTGATTAGCTTGTATCTACCCCAGCTTGTATCTTGTATCGCTTAGTACAGTGTCTGGCATGTAGTAAGTGCTTAAAAATATTACTATTTAAAAGAAAGAAAAGGTGGGGAGTTTGGGATGGTGCTATGGGGGCTTGGCTCTTGGCAGGAGATTGACAGGGGGAGGACTTCATTCGTGTATTCAGTTGTATATATTAAGTACTTTCCGTATGAAGAACACTGTTCATTCATTCTTTCAATTCATTCAGTCGTATTTATTGAGCCCTCACTGTGTGCAGAGCACTGTACTAAGTGCTTGGAAAGTACAATTCGGCAACGAGCTCACAGTCTAGAAGGGGGGAGACAGACAAAAAACAAAGCAAGCAAACAGATATCAATAGCATTAATATAAATAAATAGAATTATAGGTATATGCACATCATTAAGAAAATAAATAGAATAATAAGTATGTACATGTATACACAAGTGCTATGGGGTGAGGGTTAGAGCAGAGGGAGGGAGTCGGGGCAACGGGAAGGGGAGGAGGAGCAGAGGAAAAGGGGGGGCTTAGTCTGTTCTAAGTACCTGGGAAAGTACAGTACAATAATAAGACACATTCCCTGCCCATAGTGAGTTTACAGTCTAAATGGGAGACAGACATTAAATAAATTACAGATAGGAACGTAGTGCTGTGGGGTTGGGAGGGGCCGTGAATAAAGGAAGCGAGTCAGGGCAACACAAAAGAGAGTGGGAGAAAAGGAAAGGAGGGCTGAGTCAGGGAAGCCCTCTTGGCAGCTGTGTCCGCTGGAGTTGGCGTGACCCCCGTGGGCTGGCATTGGTCCCAGGGTGGCTCGATCCTGGGCCTGTGTGGCACACGGGGCCTGCTGCCATCTGGTTGGATGTTCTATCCCCGATGGCCCCACCTCTGTCTCTGTCTCCTGGTTCTAGGCTTCCTCCGTGACCAGACAGGAAACTTCACAGCTTCGTTCATGGTGGCCGGAGGCTTCCTCCTTGCCGGCAGCGCCATCCTCCTCACCCTGCCTGACTTCTTCTCCTGCTCGGCCCCCCGGAACGCCCCCGCCGTGGATGGGGACCCCATGGCCACCACCACGGATGGCGCTCGGGCCTCTCTGCCGTCGGGCTGCGCTGGGGAGGAGGGGCGGCCCGGGGAAGAACAGGGCTAGGGCTCGGACACCTGGCTCTGTCCCCAGGGGTTGAATTGGGTGTCTCCCCCACTTGTCCTTCCCTGATCCTGAGACCACTTCTGGGGTGCCCGCCCCCACCGGGAAGAGGCTGAAGTGGACAGGCTCCAAGCATGATGGTGCCGATGGGCAAGGGAGGCCCCCCCAGGACTCCAGCTTGTGTCCCTTCTCTCCACTGCCCTGACTTCCCTCATGTCCACGATCCGTGCCTTAGGCGAACGTGTGCATCTGCTCTGTTCTGTTCTCTGCTGCAGGCTGGTACAGGGCAGGGAGCAGAGGTCACAGGGTACAGGCCTTTGGGTTCCACCCAGGTGAAGGGGAGATCGGACGCCTCCCCAGGGGCCAGTGTGGACTGAGTCCTGCACCGGTGCCCTAATTATAATAATAATAGTAATAATAATTGTGGTATTCGTCAAGTGCTTTCTATATGCCAAGCACTGTTCTAAGTACTGGGGTAGATACAAGGTAATCAGGTCGGACACAGTCCCTGTCCCACGTAGGGCTCGCAGTCTTGATCCTCGTTTTACAGATGTGAGAACTGAGGTACAGAGGAGTGGCTTGCCCAAGATCACACAGCAGACATGTGGTGGAGCTGAGATTAGAACCTCTGACTTCCGGGCCCGTGCTCTCTCCGCTAGGCCATGCTGCTTCTCTGCTTCTCTTCTGTTTCTGCCTTGGTTAATGATGGTGAGGATGATGATGGTATTTAAGTGCTTATTATGTGTGGAGAACTGTTCTAAGCATTGAGGTAGATCCAAGCGAATCAGGTTGGACACAGTCCCTGCCCACCCAGATGGCAGCTGCCTCCCCCCTCCTCCAGCCTGCCCTGAGCCATCTTGGCGTCCCATCCCCACCCCCCTGCCTGTCTGGGAACTGGGCCCCTTCCTGGGAACTTCCTGACCACTGTTGGGATCAGAGAGCAACCCCAGCTCGTTGCAGTACACTGGGGCATTGGAGCCTCCCTGGGTCTGGGTGGTGTGGGGGTGCAGGGCGGTGAGGGATCCCCAGGGGCTCGGCCCGTGTCAGCCTCCCGCCGCCTCCGCCCCCGTGGGGACCAGAGCCCATCACGTGCCCAGGTGGGGCAAGGAACTGAGGCCAGGGGATGGAAGAGCCGGTCTGAGGTGGGGGACAGGGATCACAGGGTCTGGGGCAGGGAAGAGTGGAAGGAAGGGTAAGGGCCCTGTGGGAGAGGGGGCAAACCAGGTGGCCTGAGAGGATGAAGGACCTTCAGACAGCAAAGGCAGTAGTGAAGTCACCTGTGATGTTCTGGAGCTAGCTGTTTTGGGGAGGGGGACAGGCTTGGGGAATTCCATGGGGGTGGGGGGCAGGGGTGGACCCCAGTCCTCACCAGGCAGCTACAGGCTCAGTAGCCCTCAACCAACTGATGGCATTTATTGAGCATTTACTGTGGACTGAGCACTAGCTAGCACTTGGAAGAAAACAGTACAGTAGTTGGTACACGCAATCTCTGCCCACAGGGAGTTTACAGTCTAGAGGGGGAGATAAGATCCTTTAGACTGTAATCACGTTGTGGGCAGGGAATGTCTGTTTACCATTCTGTTGGACTCTCCCAAGGGCTTAGTACAGTGGCTCTGCACCCAATAAGCACTCAATAAATACGATTGAATGAATGGCAAGCTAAGGACATGGACGTAAACTGCGGTGAGGCTGGAGATGGGGTGAATATCAAGTTCTTAAGGGGTTCAGATCCAAGTGCAGAGGTGACAGAGCAGGAGCGAGGGAGAAGATGTGATTTTAAGGGGATTTTGAAGGTAGGGAGAGCAGGAGTCCGTCACGTACGAAGGGGGAAGAAGTTGATGGTGAGTTGGGAGCACAGTGAGTATGTTGGTGTGAGAGGAGCTGAGGGGTGCAGGCCTGGGGAGGAAGGGGTGGCTTCCCAGGGGCTGATTGGAGTTGTAGTTTTTCCATAAATGATGGCATAATTGGCATCTCTGAAAGGGACTGGGGAGTAGGGGCTGTGCCTCTAGAAATGTTGCCTCTAGAAACCAACTTTCTCCGTAATTCAGGTGTCCCGTCTCTCTTTCTACCCCAACTAGTTCTGCTGTGAACCAAACCCTGTACTAAGTAAGCGCTGTGGTAAATGCACAGGTCAGACGCCGACCTGGAACCCGTCTAAAGCGGGAGGAAGAACAGGTATAGCATCCCCATTTTACCTATGAGGAAACAGAGGAGTTAAGTGACTTGCCCAAATTCTCACAGCAGGCAGGGGGCATGCTTCACCTCCCATCCCTCTGTCCGAATTGCCTCCCCATTCCACCTTCCGTCCCTCCCCCTACTCCAGCCCCCTTCTCCTCCTCAAGTTCCCTCCCCCCAATTTCTTCTCCCCCTCCCCATTCACACGTGGAGGGTTGGAAGGCAATTAGCTTTAATGGCTCTTCACTGCCCGGCTCCCCCAGCCTCCTCCTCTCCTCTCTCACCACCCCCCGGTGCCCTGGGGGGGGGAGCTAATGTGGGGGGGCAAGGTTGAAGGGAGAGAGGGACCCTGTCTCCGGAGGAGGAGGGGGCTGAGGCGTAGCGAGAGGGAGTGAGGGCAGACCTGGGGAGAAGAAATGGGGAGGTGGGGGGCGTCTGGCGTTTTCCTTCCCTGGAGGTCTTTTACAGACGCCCGCCTGCGCACTCGGGAGGAGGAGAAGGGGCTGGTCCTGAGGTGGGAACGACCCCGAGAAGCCTCCAGGCCCCGGGATTGGGAAGGATCTAAGAAGGCTCCGAGGAGATGCCGTCAGGTTCCACGTGTTCCAGGGCAGCCGAAGGGTCAGGGCGGGGGCCGGGGGTGGGGAGGGGTCGGCCTCGGACTCTTAGGCATACTTGCTGAGCTCTATCTCGCACACCCAGCGGTAAAGGCGGCTGCAGTGGTCGTCGTTCCATAAGCCGTCGGAGAGGAGGTGGGCGCAGTCTTCGCCGCCCCCAAGGCCGTGTCCGTAGTAATCGTCCGGCTGACCGGGACCCCAGTTCCTGGGGAGGACAGCGGCGGGCCGGGGTGATGGCCTCCCCCTCCCCACGGGCTGCCCTGGGGACCCCCGCCCCCGAGCCAAGGCCGAAGCAGCCCCTGGGCCTGCCAGGGGCACGCCTGGGTCTGGCATGGAGCAGAGTAAGGAGGGGTTTGCCCTGGCAGACTTCCTTCATCCACTTCCCCGACCCCACCACAACCTGGCTGTTCGCCAGAAGCCTCTGGGGCTGCAGGAGGAGTCGAGGTGGGAGCCGAAGCCCGAGATAACTGGTGGAAGGCCCCAGGGTCGGGGGGCTGGGGAGGGGGCGGGAGACTCACTTGGGGGTTTTATTGTAGTCGGTGTCATCCACCCACTTCCACTTGCCGTCCGAGTCCGTGAGTCCGATCCACATCAAGGCGGGTATGGTTAAGTGCTGGATAAATTTCTGACCAGGGGCCCGAGAGGGTTCAGTTCACCGGCCTGCCCTTCCCCGCCAGCCCCATTCCCTCCCCCGCCCTCTTCCCTGTCCTCCCCAGATCCTCCTCCATCCCCTCCTCTGCCTTCCTCTCTCTCCTCCAGACTGTAAACTCGTTGTGGTTCGGGAGTGTATCTTATATTGTTGTAGTGTACTCTCCCAAGCGCTTAGTCCAGTACTTTGCATACAGTAAGCGCTCAATAGATACGATTGCCTGACTGACTTTCTTCCTCCATCCCTCCTTCCTCCTTCTCCTTTCCCTTCCCTTCTCCCTCTCCTCTAGACTGTACACCCGCTGTGGGTCGAGAATGTGTCGATTATATTGTTCTAGGGTACTCTCCCAAGGGCTTAGTCCAGCACTGTGCACACAGTAAGCACTCAATAAATACGATAGGCTGACTTTCCTCCTCCATCCCTCCCTTCTTCCTTCTCCTCCATTCCCTCCCCTCCTCTCTGATCTTCCCCATCCCCTCCTTCTTCATCCCTCCCCTCCTCTCTCTCCTCCCCTGCTCTTCCCCGGCCTCCTCCCTCTCCTCATCCCTGTCCATCCCCTGTCCTGCCCTCCTCCTTGTCCTCCCGCATCCCCTCTCCCCTCTCTGCACCTGTTCGTCCTGGGAGTTGATGACCACGAGGTGGGAATTCTCCGTCTGGCAGAACTGCTTGGCGTCGCTCCAGCTCTTGCTCACCCGGGAGGTCCAGTAGCAGCTGCCACTGTGCTCGGTCCAGTTCGGGGGACAGCAGGTGCCCTTGGAGCCTGGGAAGAAAGAGGGAAGGAGGGAGGGGCGCATGTCGGGGGGTGGAGGGGGATCGAGGTCGGCTGTCAGCAGAGCGGTGGGGCTCGGGGCGGGGTGGGAGGGCCTCGGAGAGGGCGTGCGGCCTTGGGAAACGGGAGGGACGGGATGGGAGGGTCTGGGCTGAGATTTGGGAGAGGGGTTGAGGAGGGACGGGATACAGCCTGGGAGTCTGGGCTGAGATTTTTTCGGAGGGAAGTAAGGGATCTGAGCTGAGATTCGGGGTACGGGGGTGGGGTGAGGCCCCCCCTTCCCACGTTGTCCCCTCGCTGACTGTTGTCCTTCAATTCCGTGATCTGACACTGGACGGTCCTCAGGTCCGCCAGGAACCGCTGGATGTGGAGCTGGAATCTGGAACGTTCTGGTCCCAGGGAAGACGGTAGGAAAGATAAAGACGGTCAAACACAGGCAAACCTTCCTTCACTGGGGCCTAGGGGCAGGGTGAGCCCCCGGGGCTCCCTAGAGTCAGCCCTTCATCTCAGCTGGGAAGTCCCTCCTAAAGTCTAACCCCCATCCCGCCTGCTGCAGCCAACCCCCGCCTCCTCCACCCTCCTTCCTAAGGCTTGTCTTCCACTCCAAGCCTTCCTGCCCTCTCTTCTGACTCTGAGACCGGATGTGACCCCCCCCCACCCCCCAATCCCTGCCCTGGAGACTCCCTCAATCCCTCAGGCAATCAATTGTATTTATTGAGCGTTTTCTGGGTGCAGAGCACTGTACTAAGCGTTTGGGAGGGTATACTATAACAGAGGTGGTAGACAAATTCCCGCCCCATAAGGAGTTTATGGTCTACAGTCTCACTCCCCCTAATCTGCCTATCCAGTTTCTCACCTTCTTCCATAATCCGTGTCTGCTCCTGGAGTTTGGACTCTAATGATTTTACCTGTCCATCCAGACTGTGCCCTGCAGGAGAGAGGGGAGAGGATTTAGGGTCCCAGGTGTGCTATCCCCAACACCTCCCCCCATCTTTGTTCAATCAATCAAAAGTATTCAGCGCTTATTGGGTGCAGAGGACTGTACTAAGCCCTTAAGAGAACATCATTATTATTATTATTATATTTGGTAAGCACTTACTGTGTGCCAAACACTGTTTTAATCCCTGGGTTAGATACAAGTTAATCGGCTCGGACACGGTTATGTATTGGTAATCAGTCAGTTAGTCAACGGTATTTATTGAGCGCTAACACTGTGCAGAACCCTGTACTGAAAACTTGGGAGAACATTATTATTATATTTGTTATATACTTACTATGTGCCAAGCACTGTCCTAAGTGCTAGGGTAGGTGCAAGTTGATCATGTGGGTCACAGTATGATGTTGGTAATCGATTGGTGGCATTTATTGAGTGCTTACGGTGTGTGGAGCACTATACTAAGCACTTCAGAGAGTACAATATAACTGAGAGTTGGTAGACCCATTCCCTGCCCACGATGATCTTACAGTCTACAGGGGGACACAATCCTTGTCCTTGTCGAGAGTTTCTGCCCTTCCCCTCCCACCCTCTCCTGGCTCTGACTTGCCCTTCAATCGTATTCATTGAGCGCTTACTGTGTGCAGAGCACTGTACTAAGCGCTTGGGAGAGTACAACAATCAACAGACACAATCCCTGCCCACAACGAGCTGACAGTCTCTTCTCGGGGTGTCTGCCGCCCGACCCCTTGCCCCTCTCACCTGCGGCACTCAGTGTGTTGAGCTCAGTCCCCAAGCCGAGGTTGGAGCTGGTCGTGTTCTTGCTCAGCTCCCTCAATTCCTGCCATAGCTTGGAATCTGGGGGCACAGGGCAAGGACACGCTGGACTCCCCCAACGCCACTGCCTGGGCCCTGGGTTCCCACCCCTCCCATCCTGTGCCCCTCTGTGCCCTTCTCCTCCTTCCTTAACCTGCCTTGTTTCCCGTTTCCTCCTTCCCTGTCCCCTCCTTCCCCCTCCCTCTAATCTTCCCAAAGTTCCCCTCTTCCCCCCCCTTCCCCTTTTTTCTCCCTCTCTCCTCCTCTTCCTTCTCTTCCCTCCTCTTCTCCTCTGCGGCCTCTCCTCCGGGCTCCGGGCATCCTGCCCGCCATCCGCCCCCTTGCCCCTCTCACCTGCGGCACTCAGTGTGTGGAGCTCAGTCCCCAAGCCGTGGTTGGAGGTGGTCATGTTCTCCCTCAGCTCCCTCAATTCCTGCCATAGCCTGGAATCTGAGGGCACAGGACATGGACACGCTGGACCCCCCCAACGCCACCATCTGGGCCCTGGGCTCCCTCCGAACCCTTCTCATCCCTCTTTAACCTGCCTTGTTTCCCAGTTCCTCCTTCTCTGCCCTTCTCCTTTTCCCGCTCACTTCTCTTTCCTTCCTCCTCCCTCTTCTCCATCTTCCCTCTAATCTTCCCCATTCTCCCCTCTCTCTCCTCTCCTCTTTCTTCTCCCCCTCCTCTCCTTTTCCTCCTCCCCTCCTCTCCCCTCTTTTCTCCCCTTCCCCTTCTTCCTCCTCCCCTCCTCTTTTTTCTCCCGCTCCTCCCCTCTCCTTTCTTTCCCTCTCCTCTTCCACTCGCCCCTCTTCCTCCCCCGCCCCCCTTCTTCTTTCTTCTCCCTTCTCCCCTCTCTGCCTCCTGTCCTTCCCCTTCTCTTCTGCTCTTCTCCTCTCCCTTCTCCTCTGGCTGCCCCCTCTCCTTCTCCTCCTCTCCCCTTTCCCTTCTTTCCCGGCCCGCGGCCTCCTCTGGCTCTCCGCTCTCCCGTTGGCCACTTTCGGCCCCGGTCACTCACTCTGGCTTCCCACGGCGGTCAGGACCACGGCCAGGATGGCAGTCAGCCCCAGGGCGACCAGGGCCAGGCGCCAGGGAGGGCAGAGCTGCTGCAAGAAGGAGCGCTGCGGGGAGAGCCCTGAGCGGGCCGGGGAACCGGAGAACCCAGACAGTCCCTCTCCATTCATCCCTGGATAGAGACGGGAGGGGGAAGGGGAGGGAAGGGGTCCCCTTCTACTTTCCAAGACCCCTGCGGGAGGAGTGATCCCCAGGGTGCTCGGGGGGAGCAGAGGTGGGTGACTGAGGAAACTCCAGGGAAGCAGGTGCGGGGAAGACAGGGGCTCGGAAATAGGATGGGGGAGACACTATAATGATAATAATAACGGTATTTAAGCGCTTATTATGTGCCAAGCACTGTTCTCAGCGCTGACTATGCCTCTCCTCCGCTCTGAGGCCTCTGAGACTCTGTCTCCCTGGGGATCTGGGGTGGCTCCCCCTCGCTCTCCACCTTCCCTGCTCCCCCTCCTCTTCCTCTCCCTCTCCCTGTCCCCCCGCTAGCTCCATCACCTCTTCCGATTGGCTCTCCGTTCTCCTCCGTATCCAGACACTGTAGATCTTCATAGTCTTTGGTCATCCTGGGAGACTTTGAGGGGATGAGGGGCACCCCTGGGTCAGAGGGTCTCCTCAGTCCCACATCGACTCCACCTACCCCGACACCACCGCCCCCTCCAACTCATGCCCGCAGGGACTCAGACATCCTGACCCCAGATAACCTGTCTGCCTCCTCTCCCACCTTCCTCAGACCCCCTCCCGCCAGAATCCTGCCCACAGTCCCCAGTCCAAGACCTACCTATAACCCCTCCTCCAAGACCCCCTCAACCACCCAGGACCCCCTCCCCATTACCTGCCTTCTCTCCCTCCAAGTCCCTGGGAGGTAGAAAATCCGGGTCCCCCGAGGACCCCCTGCCCCCACCTAGTGGGGGGTCACAGGAAACGGGGTACGGAAGGGGCAATCTCTAGGCCCAGTGTCCGTCGGTGTCCAGCCGAGAGCCGAATGACCCTCCAGCCCCCCGCTGGACCTGGACTTTGGAAAGTAAATAGAAATTGGAATCAAAATCCAGAGGATCAAAGACCAGAGTAGTGGCGGGGGGGATGGAGGAGGAGGAGCCCTCCGCCCTCTGAGACCCACCCCCACCCCCCACCACTTCCCCATTTCAAAGGTTCTGCAGAATTGTTGATTTGACAGGATTTTGCACTTGGATTTGTACCACCCCACCCTCAACCCCACGACACTAACATACAGCTCCGTCATTCATTCTCATTTCTGCCTCCCCCTTTAGATTGTCAGCTGGCCATGGGCAGGGCACTTGACCACCAGCTGTGTTATACTGGGCTCTCCCAATCCTTTAGTACAGTGCTCTGTGCACAGTAAGAGCTCAGTTTACACGATTGATTGAAGGCAGGGAATGGGTCCTGCTAACTCTATTATAGCGTACTCTCCCAAGCGTTTAGTACAATGCTCTGTGCTCGATAAATACCATTGATTGATTAATTTTTTTTTACCCCTACAATCCAGGCAGCCGCTGACCCTATCCTGCCTGGACCCAGGCTTCCGATTCCCTAGTCCATTTTCCCCACACCTGCTCCCCTCAGGAGTCCTCGGGGACCTACCTCTGTTCCCCCCAGAGCACTGGGACTTGCCCCCCCACTTCCAGCCTCACTCCTCCTGCAGCTCCCTCGGACAGTAATTGGGGGCCTGGGGTTCAGTCTTTCTGTAATAAACCCTTCCTTCTGGGTAAGACTTCAACACCCAGCCCCCCTCTTACACTGTGAGTCCCCCCCCCCCCCATCAGGAACCAATATTGCTCTACTTTTTTATGGTATTTAAGTATTTACTATGTACTGGACATTGTACTAAGCACTGGGTAGATGCAAGCTAATCTGTTCTAATGGGGATTACATCTGTAAGCCCTATGTGGGACATGGAATGTGTCCAACCTGATTACTTTTTAATCTATCCCAGAACTTAGAACAGTCCCTGGCACATAGTAAGCACTTAACAAATGCCCCCCCCCCCCCAAAAACCCAAAACCCCAAGTCCCTGCCTCATAAGGGGCTCACAGTTTTAATCCCTGTTTTACATATGAGGTAAACTGAAACCCAGAGAAATGAAGTGACTTGCCCAAGGTCACAGTAGGCAAGTGTCAGAGCTGGGTTTAGAACCCAGGTCCTTCTGACTACCAGACCTGTGCTGTATCCATTAGGCCACACAGCTTCTCTACTCTCTATTTCATTATATCCCATTTTAGCTCAGTGCCTTGAACCCAGTAAGGGCTCGGTAAAGATTTCTTTGACCCTGCTAGTCTGTAAACCCAGTGGGGAGATTTCTTTGACCCTGCTAGTCTGTAAACCCAGTGGGGATGGGGATCATTATTATTATTATGGTATTCGTTTAGCGCTTACTATGTGCCAAGTACTGTTCTCAGCACTGGGGACGATACGAGGTAATCAGATTGTTCCAGTTGGGGCTCACAGTGGAAGGAGCACAGGTTTGGGAGTCAGAGGACACGAGTTCTAATCCCAGCTCTGCCACTTGTCTGCTGTGTGACCTTGGGCAAGCCGCCCAACTTCTCTGTGCCTTAATGACCTCATCTGTGAAATGGGAATTAAGACTGTGAGCCCCATGTGGGACAACCTGATTACTTTGCATCTACCCCAGCGCTTAGAACAGTGCTTGGCACATAGTAAGTACTTAACAAATACCATAATTATTACTAATCCTCATTTTACAGATGAGGTAACTGAGGCCCAGAGAAGTTAAGCAGCTTGCCCAAGGTCACACAGCAGACAAAGTGAGACCATCTTCTAGACTGTGAGCCTGCTGTGGGCAGGGATTGTCTCTATTTGTTGCTGAACTGTATTTCCCAAGTGCTTAGTACAGTGCTCTGCACATAGTAAGCGCTCAATAAATACGATTGAGTGAATGAACGAAGCGGTCGATCTGTGATTAGAACCCACGTCCTCTGACTCCCAAGCCCGTGCTCTTTTCACTAAGCCAAATAAACCTTTAAGGGACAAGTCAGAAAAACAAGTGAAGAGCCCCCCTCTCCAGGAGTTGACTTCATAAATGGCATCCCCGCGGCCGACGTGCAACCCCTGCAACTTGCCAACTGGCATTCAAGGCAAACCGGTGGGCAGCGGCTCCCACTCTTCAAGAGCCCCAGACAGGGCCAGCAGCTGAGAAGTTTCCAAGGCAGAGGCGGGCGGGCGAACTCGGCAAGGAATCCCGGAGTGCTCGCCACCTCTCTCGGGAGCTGCACGTCGGGAGGGAAATGCAGCTGCTCCCGTGGTGATATTAAGGATATCACATCGCAGTCTGCTGCGGGAGCTGGGGGGCCATTTTACCCTTGATCGAAGAGCTCTGGAGGTCTGGCCAAACGCCGCCAAGAATCCCCGACCCCCGAAGGCGACATTGCTCCCATTGCTCTGCTGCTGCGTCTACCACCTCTATCGTACTCTGCCAAGTGCTTAGTCCGGTGTCCTTCACACAGTCTTGTCTTATGCTGTGGAGTTGTCTCCAACCCATAGAGACTCCATGCTCACCCCACTCTCCCAGAATGTCCCACCTCCATCTGCAATTGTTCTGGGAGTGTATCCATAGAGTTTTCTTGGGAATAATACAAAAGCAGCATGTCTTAGTGGAAAAAGCCTGGGCTTGGGAGTCAGAGATCATGGGTTCTAATCCCGGCTCCGCCACTTGTCAGCTGAGTGACATTGGAGAAGTCACTTAACTTCTCTGGGCCTCAGTTACCTCATCTGTAAAATGGGGATTGAGACTGTGAGCCCCATGTGGGACAACCTGATTTCCCTGTATCTACCCCATTGCTTAGAACAGTGCTGGGCACATAGGAAAGTGCTTAACAAATATCATCATCATCATCAAGTGCTTTACCATTGCCTTCTGTGAGGAAAACACAATAGGGGCTCAATAAATACTATTGATTCTATACAGAAGCAGTGTGGTCTAATGGATAGAGCATGGACCTGGGAGTCAGAAAGTAATGGGTTCTAATCCCGCCCTCACCACTTGTCTGCGTGACCTTGGGCAAATCACTCAACTTCCTGTTCCTCAGTTACCTCATCTGTAAAATGGGGACTGAGACTGTGAGCCCTATGTGGGATAGGGACTGCATCCTACCCGATTTACTGTATCCAACCCCAGACTGCCTGGCACATATTATCGTGCTTTCCCAAAAGCTTAGTCCAGTGCCCTGTACACAGTAGGGACTCAATAAATACCATCGATTGATTGGGAGAGTACTATAGATTAAGTACTAGAGAAGCAGCATGGCTTAATGGAAAGAGCACAGGCTTGAGAGTCAGAAGGCCCTGAGTTCTAATTCCAGCTTGGCCACTTGTCTGCTGTGTGATCTTGAGCGAGTCTCTTTGCTTTTCTGTGTCTCAGTGACCTCATCTGTAAAATGGGGATTAAGACTATGTGCCGCACGTAGTACACTGACTGTATTCTACCTGATTAGCTTCTATCTACCCCAGTGCTTAGTACAATGCCTGGCACATTGTAAGCACTTAATACCATTAAAAAAAGCAAGTAGACTAATTGAAATATCTATTCTGGGCTCCCCATGGTGGGGCAGGGTAGGTCGGGGTCTGCTCCCCCACAGAGCCCTACCTAACTCATCCATCCTTCAACTGGCTGTGGGTAGGGAGTGTGTTCTATTGTTCTCTCCCAAGCGCTTAGTACAGTGCTCTGCACACAGTAATTGCTCGATAAATATAATTGACTATCTGCTGCTAACCTTTGACAGCTAACCACTAGGGTACCAGTATGGCGTAGTGGATAGAACCTGGGCCTGGGGGTCAGAAGTTCACGGGTTCTAAGCCCAGCTCTGTAACTTGCCTGCTGTTTGAGCTTGGGCAAGTGACTTCATTTCTCAGGGCCTCAGTTCCCTCCTCTGTAAAATGGGGACTGAGACTGTGAGCACCATTGTGGGACAGGGACTGTGTCCAAACTGATATTCTTGTATTCAACCTAGTGCTTAGCACAGTGCCTGGCACATAGCAAGAGCTTAACAAATACCATTATTACAACGCTGGAGGCACTCCCTTCCTTGGGGCCCCCACCCCTGCCCTCTTCCCCCTGAACCTCCTCGATCCCTTCTGAACCCTGGTGGGCCTCCAGACTGATCCCCGCTCCCCACTTACTTCCCCCACTTACTTCCCGTGCTGTGTACTTGGGCAAGAGAGACTCTGTGGATCATGTTGAGTCCAAGTGCTTAGTACAGTGCTCTGCACACAGTAAGCGCTCAATAAATACAATTGAATGAATGAATGAATGGTGGGTGTGGGGGGGTGTGTTGGGGGGGGGTCCAATGTAGGGCAGGGGGCCATGGTTCAGTTGCACCCCAGTCTGGGCTGGCTTTCCTATTCCCCCTCCTGCTCCTGCTGGTTCCCAGCTCTCCCTCCTTAGGGGGTGGAGCAAGGGGCTTCAGTACTACTTCTACATATGATTTTCATCCGCCTCAGCATGACAAATCTGCTCTTCCCCCTCCTACTTCACCTCGTTGACCCCCCCACTCCAACCCAGCCCACACACCTTGCTCCTCTAACACCAACCTACTCACTGTACCTCTGTCTCCTCTATCTCGTCGCCGACCCCCTCCCCTATATCCTCCCACTGTCCTGGATTGCCCCCCTCCTCATATCCGACAGACCACCATTCTCTCCTCGTTGTGGACATGGAATGTCAGTTTATTGTTGCATTGTACTCTCCCAAGAGCTTAGTACAGTGCTCTGCACACAGTAAGCGCTCAATACTACTGAATGAATCCCATCTCTCCAAGAGGCCTTCTGCTACTACGCTCTCATTTCCGTAATTCCCTCTCCCTTCTACTTCGTCTCTGCACTTGGATCTGTCCCCTTTAACCACTTGATATTCAACCCACCCTCAGCCCCACAGCCTTTATATTCATAATCTGTAATTTCTTTTAATGTCTGCTTCTCCCTCTAGACCATAAACCTCTTGTGGGCAGGGACTGTGGCCAACCTGATTAACTTATGCCTAACCTCAGTGCGTAGAACAGAGCTCGACACAATGGAAGTACTTAAGAAAGACCATTAATAATAACCAATTCTGGTACACTGTAGTCTCCCAAGCGTAGTACTTTGCTCAGCGTACTAGGACAGTACTCTGCATACAGTAAGGGCTCAATAAATATCATTGATTGATCCTTAAGGGGAGGTTGGGGACAGGGCAGAAGGTGGAAGAAACAGTGGGGGGCTCAATACAGAAAGGTGTGGGGGGGCCTTGGAGGATCCCGAGGGGAGGCATTTGGGGGTATCAGGAGGAAAGGCGGGGAGCCCTAGGGAGGAGACAGTGGGGGGATTTTGGAGGAGGTAATGAGGGAGTCCCCTGGGAGAGAGGGAGTGGGGGGTCGTGGGGAAGGTAGGGGTGCCCTAAGGTGGGGGCAGTAGGGTACTGTGGCGGGGGTGGGGGAGAGTAGCAGTGGGGACCATGGGTAAATTCTTTCCTGAGGCTGTTGGTCCTGGATCTGACACAAAACCATGAGACTGAAGCCCAGGGTGATCCCACCCCCCTCTCCCCACAGTCACACCCCTCCACCATCTCCTTTTGTGAGGGGTTGTCTCCGAGGCCTATGTGTCACTGAGGCAGGAGAGGAGGTACAGGAGAGGCAGCAGGGTCAAGAGGAGCCCCCGCCTCCCTTCCAAAATAACCACGCCACACGCACAACTTCAAGTCTCCGTCTCTTCATCTCGCTCTCTCCAAAAAAAAATAAATCGCAGAAGGCGGTAGCGCTTTGAGATCTCCCCCCCCCACCCACTCCCCGCATGTGTCCCCCACCCGCCCTCCACCCCCATGGCCGTCCCCCCCACCCCTCCCCCCCAACCCAAAACGTCCCAGAAAAAAAGCCACATTTAAACCTTCGAGTCATGCAACTGGCAAGAAAAAACATGAGGGAGAACAAACCCGAAGAGAAATGAAACTGAGAAGGCGGGGGGAACGGGGTGGGGGGGACGGGATGGGGACGGGCGGGGGGTGGAAACAGAAAGAAACTGAGAGAATGGGGCAGGAGAAGAGAATGGGGCCCCTCGCCCAGCGCCCCCCCAATCCTCTGTCCAAAATTCTGGCCCTCTGACCTGGCGGAGCCCCCGGTGGAGTTGGGGAGGGGGCTGCGCGGGCCCAGTCCGCGGTGGAGGGGGAGGGGGATCGGGGGAAGGTTAGGCCAGGGACCCGGGGCGGGGGGCGGGGGGCCAGGCGCCTCGCTCTCCGGTGCTCCCAGCTCCGCTGTGCTCCTAGGACCCAGGCGTCCTGCCGAGCCAGCTGCTCCAGAGGCAGGGGTCCCCTGGACCGGAGGGAGAGCCCCCTAGGCTCTCAGGTAAAGGGAGGGGAGGGGGAAATAAATAAGGGAGGGGGCGGGGGCGAGTCCAGGCTTCGGGGAAATCAGAGTCTCTCTCGGGCAGGAACCCAAATGTAAGGGCCGGAGAGTTCCTCGATGATGCGCTTGACTTTGTGGTAGATTTCCTCGAAGCTCTCGCCCTCCACGATGGCTGCCCGTGGTGGTGGTGGTGGTGGTGGAGGAGGAGGAAGAAACAGGAGGAGGAAGGTGGTGAGGACCCAGTTATCTGGGCCCCCCAAGTTCTCCCTCCCGCATCCCACCGAGCACCCACCACACCTGAGAAACACTCTGTGAACTCTTGCTCCAGCTTGGTGGCTCTGTCGAAGGCTTTGCGGGCTTGTTCCTCTGTTACCCGCTTGTTAATTTCTCTGAGGTGGGGAAGGGAGAGGGAGGTCAGGGAAGCTTTGGAGGTGGGGGAGGGGTTTCACCACCCCCTTCCCAGGGCCTGCCTGCATCCGTGTGGACCAGACAAGACTACGATTCTGAGGCCTCTCTGCCTCCTCCAGCCAGGCCTCACCGAGTGATCCCCCAGCTCCCCAAGGGGGTCGATCTTTTCAGTCAGTTGGGGCGATTGATTAAGCGCCGGCTGTGTGCAGAGCACTGTATTAAGTGCCTGGGAGAGGGCATTAGAATAAGCAGACCCGATCCCTGCCCTCGAGGAATTTATAATCAATCTGGTGGAGAAGTCAGCAGATAAAATACAGGTAGGGGAAGTAACCGCGTATAAGGATCTGGATATTAAGTACTGCGGAAGTAGGGGGTAGGGTGAGTACATAATGATAATGATAGGGATAATAACGACGATGATAATAATAATAGTACTTGTTAAGTGCTCTTTGTGTGCCAAGCACTGTACTAAGTGGTGAAGCAGATACAAGATGATCAGGTCGGATACAGTCCCTGTCCCTCAAAGAGCTCAGTCTTCGTACAGGGGAGAATGGGTAATTAATCCCCATTTTTCAGATGAAGAAACTGAGGCACAGAGTAATAATAATAATAATGTTGGTATTTGTTAAGCGCTTACTGTGTGCCGAGCACTGTTCTAAGCGCTGGGGTAGACACAGGGGAATCAGGTTGTCCCACGTGGGGCTCACAGTCTTAATCCCCATTTTACAGATGAGGGAACTGAGGCACAGAGAAGTTAAGTGACTTGCCCACAGTCACACAGCCGACAAGTGGCAGAGCTGGGTTTCGAACTCATGAGCCCTGACTCCAAAGCCCGTGCTCTTTCCACTGAGCCACGCTGCTTCTCCAGAGTAGTGATGCGGCTTGCCCAGGGTCACACAGCAGGCAAGTGGCAACGACGGGATTAGAACCCAGGTCCTCTGACTCCCAGGCCCGAGCTCTTTCCCGAGTGCTTGGGGTGGGGTACAAACTCAAGTGTTTGGGTGTTAGTACTGGGGGAAATGAGATGGGGAGATGATAAGTCAGTCAAGGAAAACTTCCCGGCGGAGATGTGATTTTAATCGGGTTTTGGGGATAGGGAGATCTTCAGGATACGGAGGGCGGGCACGTAGCCAGAGTAGACGGCGAGGGGCGCCCCCTAGCGAGGCCTTCGCCTCTCCCGCCGGAACTACAACTCCCATCAGCCCCTGGGGCCGACACCTCCCTAGGGCGGGCGTCCGGCTGCCGCGGGGGCCGCTGGGAATTGGAGTCCCCTCGGCGGCGGGGCGGGGCGGGGTACTCACAGAACGTTCTCCAGGGACTTGGGCCGGATGAAGATGGCGATGGGGTGCAGGTGGGCCGCCTGCAGGCGCCGCACGGCGTTAGCGGAGACGTCCAGGATGCAGTGCTTCCCCTGCGTCAGGCGCCGGGGGCGGGGCCGGGCAGAGAGGCAGGGCAGGATAGCGGGGACGGGAAAGGGCAGGACGGCCGATGGGGAGAGGAGGAGGAGGAGCAGGCCGGACAGGTGAAGGAGGAGGAGGAAGAGAAGGAGGGCCGATCGCAAGGAGGAGAGGGAGAGGTCGAAAGCGGGGCAGAGATGGAGCCCCAGGGCCAGCCGGGGGCGAGACACAGACAGAGAAAGAGAAAGAAGGCGCGAGTTAGAGGGCGGCGGCGGCGGCGGCGGCGGCGGTCAGGAGAGGGCGCCCTGGCGTCCGGGTTGGGGCCGGCCCCTACCTGCTCGGCCACCTCGCGCACGGATTGGACGCTGGTCCCGTACAGGTGGCTGTTGTACTGGCCCGCCTCGATGAACTTGTGGGCCTGGATGTCCTTCTCCATCTTCTCCCGCGAGGCCACAAAGTGGTAGTCCCGCCCGTCCACCTCGTACTCCCGCTTGGGGCGCGTTGTGTCTGTCGGGGTGCCCCCAAACAAAGCCCCCCCACCCCCCGACGGCGCCTGGGTCACGGCAAGGGGAGGGGCTGCAAAAGGCCTACAACTCCCAGAAGCCCCCGAGGGCAGAAGCGGCTCTATACCTAGGATGGCAGCGCCCCGGGGGCTGATGGGAGATGTAGTCCGAAGCCCTGACCTCCCCTTTCCCGCCCTCACGCTCTCCCCCCCCCCCCCCCCCACCCCGGCAGCAGGGAGACCGACGACTCCCAGAAGCCCTCGGGAGAGCTGGGAGTCCGTCCCGGGGGATGATGGGAGTTGAGATGTGGCCCTCACCAGCCCCCACGGGCCCTCCGGGACTCACGGGGGACGCAGGAGCCGAATTTGTCGGGGAACTCGGAGAGGAGGTCATCGTTGGCACGGTCCTTGGTGGGGCCCAGGATGATGATGGGACGGGCGTAGTGCACTGGGGAGAGAAAGGGGGCCGATCAGGGGGGTCGGGAGGGCTCGGGGCGGGTGGGACACGATGGAGGGGGCGGCGGGGGCTCACCTTCCATCTGCGTCACCGTTTCGTAGCTCAGGACTGAGTCTTCTCGCCCTAGGAAGGGAGTGTAGTCAGGAAGGGCTCTGTGGCCACCCCGCCCCAACCCTCGGCAGACCCCAGGTCCCTCCCTGTCTGTTTATGGTTGTATTGTAGTCTCCCGAGCCCTTAGTACAGCGCTTTGCACACAGTAAGCGCTCAATAAATGATTGATTGAATGAATGAATGAATGAACCTCCAGGTGCACACACCCACCTTGAGATCCTGAACTTGAGCCCCAGTCCTGAAAGGACAGAGAACAAGTGACATCACCCCAGGCTCCTCCCTACTCCCAGGCTCTGCCCCCCAGATCCCCCTCCCCCATCATCTCCCTTGTCCCAAACTCCATCCCCCACCCCCTACCCTGGGTCCCCATTTCTCACAAGCCTGGATCCCTCAGTGCGGGAATCCCACCCCTCCTGGCTGACCTCACTCCCTGGGCTCCATCCCCTCCCCACTCACCTTGGCCTTCAATCTTGACCATTCTCGTCGCTCCACCCTGCAGGGAGAGAAGGAAGGATGGGGAGGTTCAGAATCTTTTCTCAGCCCGGCCCTCCCGTCCCCCAGCCCCCAAACCTGCCCCTCCACCTCCCACCCCACAGCCCCCCCCCCCCCCAGGTGGGAGGCTGGGCCCTGCGACTTGCAGGAGCCCCTGGGACGCCAGCCTCTCCCTTCTTCTCTGGGACCAGTGGCAACTCTCCAGTCTGCCCTACCCCAACCCCGTGATGACCCCTCCATCCAGTCCCAGGTAGCAGAGAAATTGCTAACGTCTAGATGGTTCTGTAACTTCTCCATAGGAGCGAGGTGGGTCAGTCCAAGGGCTGAAAAAAGTAGTCATCCCTCTCGGTTGCTCCTCCACTCCCCCTTTTTTCTAGTCCCCGAGTACCCCCTGAGAAGAATTATGATTTCCAGAAGACCCTGGGGCAACCCCTCCACCTCCTGGAAAAAGATCTAGCCCAGAGGTTGCTGGGAGTCTTGCTCCCCAGTTTCCTTTGGTGGTCTCAAGGCAAGCGGAATGAGAAAATCACTGATCCCAAACCCGCTTCTCCCAGTTCTGCTTCCCTCAGGGACCGGCCCCTGAGAGAAGCCAACAACGACAACTCTCAGAAGTCCTTGAGCCAACACACTTCTGGTCCAAAGGGACTGGATCTCACCACCTCCCTGTGCCCTCTCCTGCAGCACCGTGGGTGGGCTTGGGGCCGGGGAAGAGATAGCCAACCCACCCAGACTTGGTACCCAAGAACTGTAATTCCCAGTAACCCCCGGGGTTATCCACTGTCCCCTCACCGCCGCTTGCTTGGGATGAAGCCGATGTCGTCGCTCTCGCTGTCGGGTTGGACCCGCCGCGCCTGCCACCATTCTTCGTCGCTGGCGTCAATCACGTGCAGGACGTCGCCAAAGCGGAAGCTCAGGGCCTGGCTCAGGAAGCCGCAGTCCTTGGTCTTGTCGTAGTCAAACAGAGCCCTGGGGGGGGGGGGTTGTCATGGGGATGGGGGAGAGTCTCAGCCCCTTCCTCTCCGTCCATTTCTGGTCAGATTCCTCCCCCCACTGGGGCTCCATTCCTCTTGACCCACCCGCTCACCTCTCCCTCAACCCTTCAACGCTCACTCCCCTCAGAGACCACGGGGCCCCTCGGCCCCCAGCCCTTGGCTCTCTGCCCCACCCCCAGCAGCTCTTGGCGGGTCGGACGGGGACTGGGGAGGCATTCATTCATTCATTCGATCATATTTATTGAGCGCTTACTGTGTGCAGAGCACTGAACGAAGCGCTTGGGAGGTTACTGTGTAACAATAAACAGACACGTTCCCTGCTCACAATGAGAGCAGAGGAAGACCCGGGGGAGTGAAAAAGAACGAGAGCAGAGTGAGGCCCAAAGCCAGAGGGGATGAGAGGAGGGGCAGCGTGGTTTAGTGGAGAGAGCATGGGCCTGGGAGTCAGTGACAGGGTGGCCCAGTGGGAAGAGCGAGGGGCTGGGAGGGAGGGGACCTGGGTTCTAATCCTAGCTTGACCACTTGCGTGCTGTGTGGCCTTGGGCAAGTCACTTAACTTCTCTGGGCCTCAGTTTCCTCATCTGTAAAATGGGGATGAAATACCTGTTCTCCCTATTACACTGTGAGCACTGTGGGGGATGAGGACTGTGCCTGAGCTAATTATCTTGGATGTATCCTGGTGGCACGTGGCACAGCACTTGGCCCATGGTAGGTGCTTAATAAATGCCACTGTAGTTGTTATTATTATTACTGGGGATCCTGACCTGGGCCCTAGGGTTTTAATGGGGATGGGTGGGGAAGACTTAGGGCGGGGAGACCGACCTTGGGCGTGGGATGGGAGGGTGGGAGAACGTGCCCATAAGAGCAGGGGTGGGGGTTCTGCCGAGGGGAGGTGGTGCTGCGAGGACCGACTGATTGGTACCATTTCAGGAGACTGAGGAAAAACTGGCTGAGGGGGCTGGGGGAGAGACGGAGGGTGCTGGGGTGAAGCTGAGGGATCTGGGAGCGGCTGAAGGGCTGTGGGGACGGTTAAGGGGCTGGGGAGAGGCTGAAGGATTGGGGAGAGGCTGAGGGGCTATGGGAGAGGCTGAGGGGCTGTGAAGAGGCTGAGGGCTGTGGGAAAATAGGGGACGGGAGTGTCAGGGGAACTGACCGGATGTAGAAGCCACGCTTGGGATTGCTGCGCAGCGAGGCTGTTCCCGAGCCCAGGCTGCTGTTCATCAGCTGCTCCCGCAGGTCATGGATCTTGGCCTCGAAGCGGCTGTACTCTGGGGAGGGGGCCGAGGGAGGGGGATGAGTCCCCTAGTGTCGTTTCCCTCCCACCTCCAGCTCCCTCATTCCCAGCTCCCCAGACTCCCACAGCTCCCTGCCCCCGCCCTGGCCCCTTCATTCCTTCTCTCTCCCTTTCTCTATGAGCCAATTTCCTAGTGAGTGACCCCTTGGGCTTCTGGGCTGCTCTGACCCCCCAGATCCTCTGCTGACTTGCTTGGGCCCACCATCCTTCGCTTCCCAACCCCGGAATGGAGCTAAGGGCTCTTCTGCCCGCCGCCCACCTCCCCAGCACCCCCCATTACCTTCTGGCTTGTACTGGGCGATGATGGTGACGGTTTGGCCGGCGTTCTTCAAGGCGATGGCCGCCTGCTCGTGAGTGGCGTTTCGGAGATCGACGCCGTTCACCTGGGGAGGCCGGGAGCGTTGGTGGGGGTGGGGGGAGCAGGGACCAGCCGGCTGGGGACAGGGCATTCTGGAAAGCTGGTGGCTCCGGGCAAGGGGATGGTGGCAGCAGGGGCCCACTGGGCCTTACTGAGGTCACATCTCCTCAGAGAGGCCTTCCTCAATTAAACCCTCATTTCCCGGCTCCCTCTCCCTTCTGCGTCGCCATCTATGTACTTTGGGTCTCTGGCATTCGCCACATCCTCAGCCCCTCAGCACTTATGTCCATATCTATAAATTCTTTATATTCACATCTGTCTCCCGCTCTAGACTATAAGTTCGTTGTGGGCAAAGGGCGTCTAATCAACTCTGCTGCATTGTCTCTCCCAAGTTTAGTCCAAAGCTCTGCACCCAGAAAGCACTCAATAAATGCCATCGATTAATGGTCAGTCTCCCCCCGCTGGACTGTAAAATTGTTATGGGCAGGGAACACGTTACCAGCTCTGTCGAATCGTCCTCTCCCGAGCGCTCGGTCCAGTGCTCTGCACACTGTAAGCGCTCAATAAATCCCATTGATTAATGTCTCTCGTCCCCCTCTACACTGTAAGCTTGCTGTGGGCAGGGAACATGTCTACCGGCTTTGTCATTTCATCCTCTTCAAGCAGAAAGCGCTCAATGAATCCCATTGATTAATATCTGTCTTCCTCTCTGGACGGTAAGGTTGTTGTGGGCAGGGAATGTGTCTACCAGCTCTGTATAATCATCCTCTCCCAATTGCTCGGTCCAATGCTCTGCTCTCAGTGAGCACTCAATAAATCCCATTGCTGCTGCGCCCCCCCCCGGCGCCTCCCGGGGCCGGGTTTCCCCTCACCGAGAGGATCTGGTCGCCCTTGCGTAGCTCCCCGCTCAGGTCAGCCGGGCCCCCGGCCAGGATGAAGGAGATGAAGATGCCCTCGCCGTCCTCGCCGCCCACGATGTTGAAGCCGAGGCCCGTGGAGCCCCGGTGGATCACGATACGGCGTGGTTCCCTGCCGGGGGAGACCGAGTCACGACCTGCAGCCGGAGCCGTCCCCGACCCCTCCCTCCTTTGTCATTTATCTATTTCATTATTTTTTGAGGTGTTGGTTAAGTATCCACCCGAGCGCTTGGTACAGCGCCTGGCAGATAGTGCTTAACAAATTCCACAATTACTATTATGTGCCAGGCACCGTAAGCTCATTGTGGGCAAGGAATGTGTCTGTTTATTGTTATATTGTACTATCTCAAGCATTTGGTATAGTGCTCTACCCACATTAAACACTCAATAAATATGATTGACTGACTGAATACTAAGTGCTGGGGTAGAGACAAGCTAATCAAGTTGGACGCAGTCCCTGTCCCATGTGGGACTCCCACGCTTAATCCCTTTTTTACAGAAGAGGGAACGGAGGCATGAAAAAGTGAGGTGATTTTCCCAACATCCCATGGCAGACAAGTGGCGGAACTGGGATTAGAACCCAGATCCTACTCTCGCCTGGTCTATATTGCAGCTGACTTCTCATCCACATCCTGCCTCTGACCTGGAACACCCTCTCTCCTCACATGCGACAGACGATTACTCTCCCCCTATTCAAAGCCTTATTGAGGGTCCATATCCTCCAAGAAGCCCTCCCTGACTAAGCCCTCCTTTCCTCTTCTCCCGTTCCCTTCTGCGTCCCCCTGACCAGCTCCCTTTATTCATCCTCCTCTCCCAGCCCCACAGCACTTATTTCCATTTATTTATTTATTTCTATTCATGTCCGTCTCCCCCTCTAGACTGTCAGCTCGTCGTGGGCAGGGAACATGTCTGTTGTATTATTCTATAGTCCTCTCCCAAGCACCTAGTCCAGTGCTCTGCACACAGTAAGCGCTCAATGAATATGATTGACTGGCTCCCTAAAGGCCCCGCCGTTGCCTCCCTCCTCCCCAAAGGACCCAGGCACCCCCATCCCCAGCGGGTACCTGGGGATGTCCTCTTCGCCCAGCAGCTCCTTGGAGATGGGGGAATAGTGTCGGGGCGAGGTGGGCGTCAGGGCCTGGGGGTAGTCCGGCCCTAGGTAGCTGCTGTGCCCCATCTCGTTGTCCAGATGCTGGGAGTACGCTGTGGGGGGTGGCGGGGGGAGAGCGGGGAGGGGGAGGGGGTGCCGGTGGGTGGTGGGTGGGAGAGACCCGGACCCCAGGGCGGGGGTGTGGGGGCAGTTTGGCGGAGGAGGTCCCATCTAGCGGGGGCAATGCGGGCACTAAGGAAGGGAGGACTTGGGGAAGAGGCCCCGGGCGTACTAGTGGGGTGAGGTCTGCGGGGGCGGGGGGGTGAGGAGGAGGCAGGGGAGACCCTGACAGGGAAGAGGGCAGGGGAGGACCAGCGGGAGGGGGTGGGGAAGGGGCTCTCACAGGTGGTGAGGTCCGGCGGGGCGTAGGCATCGCCCAGGTAGGCATTGCTGGGCTTAGCCACCTTCAGGTAGACGACGTCGTACGTGTTCTTCAGTGCAGCCACCGCGTCCTCGTGCATCACGTCCTCCAGGCCCACGCTGTTCACCTGCCCGACGGACGGAAGGACGGAGGGACGGTGGGCGGGGGCCGGGCTGGGACGTACCCTCGGGGACGGGGACGTTGCCACGGCAGAGGGGTCAGCGTGGGTGGCCCATGGCGGAGGAACCATGGTGGATGGAGCCGGGGTGGACGGGGTATGGCAGAGGAGTTATGGTGGCCTTCCCAGACGAAACCCCACTTTTCCTCATCTCCCGCTCCCTTCTGTGTGGCCCTGACTTGCTCCCTTTGCTCTTCCCCCCGTTTCCAGCCCCACAGCACTTATGTCCATAGCTGTCATTTTATTTATTTGTATTGATGTCTGTCTCCCCTGCTCTAGACTGTGAGCTTGTTGTGGGCTGGGAATGTCACTGTTTATTGTTGTACGGTACTTTCTCAAGTGCTTAGTCCAGTGCTCTGCACATGGTAAGCGTTTAATAAATACGATTGAATGAATGAACGCTTGCCACATAGTGAGTGCTTAATGGATACCACTATTATTCTTATTTTTGTGGGGTTAGAGACAAGGGAGAGGGGGATTAGAGATAGCCAGCAGACCCCAGCTCTCCCCAGTCAATCCGTCAAACAATCAATGGTATTTATTGAGCCCTTACTGTGAGCAGAGCACTGTACTAATAATAATTATGTTATTCGTTAAGCACTTATGACGTGCCAAGCACTGTTTTAAGCACTGGGGTAGATACAAGGTAATCAGGTTGTCCCACCTGGGGCTCACAATCTTAATCCCCACTGAACCTATGAGGTAACTGAGGCACAGAGAAGTTCAGTGGCTTGCCCAAGGTCACAAAACAGGGTTAGAAACCACGTCCTCTGACTCCCAAGCCCTCGCTCTTTCCACTAAGCCACGCCGCTTGCTTGGAAGAGGACAACAAAAGAGAGTTGGTAGATTTGTTCCCTCCCCACGACGAGCTTAGAGTCTAGAGGGGGAGACAGACCTTACTATGAATGAACAGCTGATGGATATGGACCTAAGTGCCGAGGGGCTGAGGGAACGGGGCGAGTAAAGGGAGTAAATCTCAGTGCACGGGTGACGCAGAAGAGAGTGGGAGAAGAGGAAATAAGGGCTTAGTTGGAGAAAGCCTCTTGGAAAAGAAGTGCTTTTAATAAGGCTCTGAAGGTGGGGAGAGGATTGGTCTGGCGGATACGAAAAGGGAGGGCTTTCCAGGCCAGAGGGAGGGTGTAGGCGAGGGGCCGGCGGCGAGATAGATGAGATGGAGGTACAGTGAGTAGGTTGGCATTAGAGGAGCGAAGTGTGCTGGCTGGGTTGTAGTAGGGTTGTAGTAGCAGGGAGGTGAGGTAGGAGGGGAGGAGGAGATGGTAAGGAGTTTCTGTTTGATGTTTCTCCCCACCTTCAAGGACCTTCTGAAATCACTCCCCCTCCGAGAGGTTTCCCCAATCCACCCCCAGTTCTCCGGCTACCACCACGTCAATCTGACGCCCCACACCTACGGCCCCGATTAGACTGTAAGCCCGTCGATTAGACTGTAAGCCCGTCAAACGGCAGGGACTGTATCTGTTGCCGACTTGTTCATCCCAAGCGCTTAGTACAGTGCTCTGCACATAGTAAGTGCTCAATAAATACTATTGAATGAATGAATGTCCACACCCTGCGCCATTCCCCTACCATTTAACGTCTGCCTCCCCCTCTAGACTGTAAGCTCCTCAAGGGCAGGGACCGTGCCTGCCATCTTCATCAGTGGCATTTATGGAGCACCTCCTGTGTGCGGACCACTATACTAAGCACAGTCCAACAGAGCTGGTAGACAGACAAGCAGCGTGGCTCCGTGGATAGACCTGGGCCCGGGAGTCAAAAGAGCCCGGGTTCTGATTCCGCTCCACCACTTGTCGGCTGTGTGACCTTGGGTGAGTCATGTCACTTCTCTGTGCCTCCATTACCTCATCTGTAAAGTGGGGATGAAGTGGGGACTGTGAGCTCCAGTCGGGACAGGGACTGTGTCTTACGCGATTTGTTTGTATTCACTCCAGCACTTTGTACGGTGCTTGGTACGGAGGAAGTGCTTAACAAATACCATGATTATTATTACTATTATTAAGGGTTCCCTGCCCGCAAAGAGCTACCAATTCTGTTGGATTGGACTCTCCCAAATGCTTAGGACAGTGCACCACACAGACTAAGCGCTTAAATCAACACCACTGATGGATTGACTAATCCTCTATCGTACTCTCCCAGGTGCTTGGTCACAGCCCACAGAAAGCGCTCAGTAAATGACGTGGACGGATGGATTGGCGTGATGCGGGATGGGGGTGAGGGTGGGACACCCCCTCCCCCCGGCGCCCCCTCCCACCTACGTGCCCCCAGCCCCGCCCCCACACTCACAGCCAGGATCTTGTCCCCGATCTGCAGTCGCCCGTCCTTGTGGGCGGCCCCGCCCTCAATGATCTTGGTGACGTAGATGCTGTTGTCCCCGGGGATGTGCTGGTTGCCCACGCCGCCCGCGATGCTGAACCCCAGGCCTGGGAGGGCATATAATAATGGTATTTATTAAGCGGTTTCTATGTGCTGGCACTGTGCTAAGCGCCGGGGTGGATACAAGCAAATTGGGTTGGATACAGTCCCTGTCTCACGTGGGGCTCCCGGTCTCGATCCCCATTTTACAGATGAGGGAACTGAAGCCAAGAGGAGTGAAGCTACTTATCCAATGTCACCCAGCAGACAAGTGGCAGAGCTGGGATTAGAATCATTAGAACCTATGACCCATGACCCATGATCTTCTGACTCCCAGGCCCAGGCCCATGCTCTAGCCACTATACCACGCTGGGAGGACGGGTGGGGGAGAGGGAACAAGGGGTAGAACAGAGGCTGATGCGACCAGGTTGGGGGTGGCGGGCACGGGGGAGAGGCCCGGGCCGGCAGGGCAGAGACAGAGGAGGGAGGAGTGAGGGCCTGCGTCTGCAGAGGGTGGGGCCGGAGGGGGGAGTCAGGGCTGAGGGAGAGGTGAGGGCCGATGGAGGGGCGGAGGCGATGGAGAGGGGTGGGTGATGGAAGGGCATGGCCAAAGGAGGGCAGGATAGAGAAAGAAGTAGATGGAGGGAAGGGTGCCAATGGAGGGGGGGAGGTGTCAAGCGGAGGGGCACGGCCAAGAGAGAGGCAGGGCAGGTGGAGGGGCAGGGCCTAGGGAGAGGCCAGTGGAGCGACAGGGCTGGGGCCGCTACCTTTGGGTCCCTTGATGAGCTTGATCTCCATAAGCTTCTCTGCCGGTGGTTTCCGGCGCATGACGTAGAGGCGGACGATGGAGCCAGCCTCCTTCAGGGCCTCCACCGCCGCCGAGTGGGTCACCTCCCGCACGTCCACCTCGTTCACGAACAGGATGCTGTCGTTCACCCTGGGGGGGCGGGGGGGAAGGACATCGGTGGAGCCGGAGAGTCCCAGGTCTGCCCTCTTGGCTCTGCCCCTTTCCCGTGCTTCCCATGCACCGGGCCTCAGCTCTTTTTTCAAATGGCCCTTGTGGAGCCACCCCCCCAGGTTGAAGGGCAGAACGCCAAGGGCTCAGAAGGGTGCCCACCACCAGCAGCGGCTGGTCGCCCGCTCCCCACCGACCATCCCCGTCTGCCTTTCCCAAACCAGGCCCCGGGCCCCCAGGGCCCCTCACCTTAGCCGGCCGTCCTGGGCCGCAGCCCCTCCGGGGATGATCTTGGTGATGAAGATGGAGGGGTCGTCGCCGATGTGGGGGTTGTCGGTGCCCCCCGCGATGCTGAAGCCCAGGCCGGAATTCCCCTGGAGGGGGGACAATGTCGTCGGACACCTCGTCTCTTCTAGGCCTTCCGCCCCAGACCGAGCCCCAGGACCGGAGGATGGGGACCCCCAACGAAAGGGAGGGGCGGGCGGGAGGGCACCCCCTCCAATGGGAAAGGGGGCAGGGAACTGTGGGGATGGGCATAAGGGTACAGTGATCGCTCACTCACCCGTTCCAGGGTGATCTCTTCATACTCCATCTCTCCCTCCGTCCCATTCACCTGCGCTCACACCACCGAAACCAGAGACCCTCAGTGAGACCCCCAGGGGGGTGGGGCCGCCGCCTGCAGTTCCCCTCCCAAAACCCGAAAACCCCTGCCCCCCTCCCTGTCAGTTCCCCCTAGCAGACCCCGATGGGGAGACCCCCACCCCTTCAGTCACTCACATATCCCGGGGCTTCAAGGGTGTCCGTGTTGACAATCACGGGGGGAGAGTTGGCCTGAGGAGGAGAGAAGGAGGAGTCCGCTGGAGCCTCAGAGGGAGCCAGCCCTGTCCCTCCTCAGGGTTCTGCCCCTCTCCTGTCCCCAAATCCCTCCCCTCCTCTTCCAACCCAGGTGTCCTGCCCCCTTCCCGACCCCTCCCCCTGCCCTCCCAGCTCTCCCCTGCCACCCGCCCCCCCACCCCCGCTCACCCCCAAACCTCCAATCCCCTCGGGGACTCGGGTGGCCTAATTAGCCGTCAGTTTGGGACGATGGGATCTTGGGGCAAATGGTGGGGAAGCAGAGTAGGCCCAATTCCCCGAGGAGGGGGCTTCTGAGAGAGAGAGAGCTACTATCCTGCCTCCCCTTGCCCAGGGAGGACGATTGAGATCGGTGGGGGTGGGGGCCGGGGTACGAGAAGGACAGCCCAGTGTGTGTTTGAAATCTAGAGAGGGAGAAAGCCAGACACAGAGGGGATGAGCAGATGGTGTACGGGGTGGGGGGGAGGGGAAAGGAGGAGGGACTGTAAAGGGAGGGGGCCTTATCACCGGATGTAACGCGGTGGGTGTTACACGCCTCACACGCGCTGAGTACACACGGGGCCCTGTGTCCATCCCCCGACCCCCCTCCGCCCTCCCACCTGCCTCTCCCCCTCCCCACACCCGAGCCCCACCTCCCCCCAGCCCACTACCCCGGTTCCCTGAGGGGACCCGGGAACCCCGCTCCCCGGTCCTCCGCCTCCTCCCTGGGTCCCCTCCCCTCCTGGGTCCCAGGAGTCCGGGTTTCCTCCCAATCCCCGCCCCCCAACCCCGGATCCTCCATCCCGCCCCCTCGTCCGTCGCCCTTGCTGCTTAGCAACGGTAACCAGGGCCACGCCAGGGGAGGCCCGGTCGCCACAGCAACGGCGGATGGGGGGGTGGGGGGGGTGGGGGGAGACCCTCGTCTCCCAGGAGGCCACGCGGGGACCCCGCACGGCCCCGCCCACCCGGGCCCGAGGCCCCGCCCCCTCCGCGGTTAACGCGAGGGGACCGCCGCCGCCGTCAATCATCCCGGGAGCGCATCTCTCCCCCTCCCCCCGCCTCACCACTCCGGGAGGGGGACGGGGACGGAGCGGCATCCGGGTCCTCTTTCCCGCCCCGCTTTCCGCCCCCAGCCCCTACCGTGGCGCGCGCCCCCTACTCTCCCGCTAAAAAAAAAAAGAAAAGAAAAAAAAGAAAAAAGGATAAAGGGGGGAGGAGGCCGGGGCCGTGACGTCACGCCCCGGGAATTGGGGGCGGGGGAGGGGAGGCGGAGGGGCGGGGCTCGGTTGTCATGGCACCGATTCCCTGCGTTGGGCCGGGACGACGGCTCCCCCGGTTGCCGGGGAACGGAAGCCGGGTCGACGGTCGCCCCGGCAACGGATAGAGGGAAGCCGTTGGCGGAAGGGACCGGAAGCGCTCCTCCTCCTTCTCCTCTCCCCGAGGTCCTTCCCCCTGGGCCCCCCCCCCACCGCCCGCCCTCTGCAGCCCCCCGCTTCCCCGCCCCCTCAATCCGCATATCCTCCATCAGCCTTCATTCCCTAATCCCCAGCCCCTCGGTCCTTTACCTGTCTCCCCCACCAACCGCCCCCCATAATTTCCTCCCTCAGGATCCCATCCTCTCCTGACACCACATCCTGCAACTCTCTCCTGTTCCCCGGAACCCCTAACCATCTTCCGATCCCACCCTCATCTCCTGACCCTTATCTCCTATTCCCCACGGTGTCCCATCTCAACCCCAGACTTCCAACCCCGACCTTCTCTCCCCTAAATCCTGACCTACGAACCCCCTCCATTCCCCGAATCCAAACCCAACTCCCGGCCTGTCCCACAATTTCCCTCCTCGCCTCCCTATCCCACTCCCTACCTCCTCCCCCGGCCCCAGCCGGGTCCCCCCCGGCCCCCAACTCTCTTTTCTCATCATCTCACCTCTCCAACCTTTCCCGCCTCTCCAATCCCTCCCATTTCTTCTCTCCCCCAGCTCCCCGTCTCCATCAAGTCTCATTTCCCCAATCTCTGCTCTCTCCCCAGTTCCCCACGTGTCTCCCCAAATCCACCGAGTTGCACTGGGCCACTCATCCCCACCTCCTCTTGCCTTCCCATCCCTCTGAGCTCCCAATTCTTCCTCCCCATTCTCCATCTTTTCCCTCCTGGTCGCTTTATCCTCCCAGTCCCTCTGGCCTTTGTCCCCTGCCCACCTCTCATGTTCAGGCCTCTGCTGTGTATATATATCTATGAGTCTATTTATCTTGATGATATTGACGCCAGACTACTTGTTTCTGTTTCGTTTTGTTGTCTGTCTCTCCCCTATAGACTGTGAGCCCGTAGTTGGGCAGGGATTCTTTCTATCTGTTGCCGAATTGTACATTCCAAATGCTTAGTACAGTGCTGTGCACATAGTAAGTGCTCAGTAAATATGATTGAGTGAATGAATGAATGCTCCCTCTTCTACTTTTTAAAAATCGTATTTGTTAAGCGCTATGTGCCAGGCACCGCACTGAGTGCTGGGGTAGATCCGAGCTAATCAGGTTGGACACGGTCCCTTTCCCACATGGGACTGACAGTCTTATCTTCACTTTACAGTTAAGGGAACTGAGGCCCAGAGAAGTGAAGTGTGTGGCCCAGGCTCACACAGCAGATAAGTGGCTTAGAAGCCAGATCCTTCTGATGCGCCGGCCCATGCTCTATCCACTGGGCCATGCTGCTACTCTTTCTATCGCCTTCCCTCCAGTCCCCCCCATCCTCCATCTATAACCTAAACATCTTCATCTCCCTGCTAAGCTCCCGAGCTCTTCCGGCCACCCCTACCCCCTGACTCTGACCTTCTATCTCTTCCTAACCCCCACTCCCAGGTAACCCACTCCCCGCAATTCCCAGTGCTCCCTCTCTGGATCCCCAGTACCCCTATAACCGCCTCTCTTCTGGCCCCCTCCCCCGATCCTGCTCCAGGTACCAGTTTTCCCACTCTGTCTTTCTCCTCAGTCCCATCTCCTGGCTCTTCCAGCCTTCCCGTCTGGGTCTCCCTGCCCCTGAACTCGCTTCTCCCCGCCCTTAACCCCCACCTAGACCCTGTAGCTTCCAGGACCAGCCTTCTGCCCTCTCCCCGGGCCCCCAGCACCCGGTCCGAGGCATCCCTCGCCCCCGGGCCCCGGCCTCACTTTTTCTCAGGCCTCGCTTCCCCACCCCCTCCCGCCCGGCCCCCGGTACCGGCCGCCGGCTCCGCGCCCGTCGCACGTTGCTCAAGAACCTTCTGCCCATCTTCTTGGCGTACCACACGGACACCAGCATCCTCCCTGGCCCGCCCGGACCCCCGGGCACACCCCTTCCCCCCCAGCTGCGGCCTGACCCGGTCCCCAGCCTCTCCCCCCCACCGACCCCCCCACCCGAGGGGGAGAGAGGGCTGGGGTATGGGGGTGGGGGGCGAAGACGGGGAAGGGCCCGTCAGCTAGGGGAGGGGGCTGAGGGCCAGGGCGGGGGAGGGGTTGAGGGCAAAGAAAAGGGAAACGGTGGGGGTCGGGAGGAGGAATGGGGTGACTGGGATGGTAGGAGAGGGGAAGGGGAGGAAAAAGGAGGGAATGACGGGGAGAAGGGGGAGGGAGCCGAGGAAGGGAAAAAGAGGAGAGGGTGGAAAGGCCGGGGAAGAGGAGAGGGGCGGGGAGACGGACAGGTTTCGAGCCCCCCGCCCCCGAAGCCCCCCAGGGGCCGGGATCCGGGGGGCGGCGGCCGGCCGGCGGCCGGGCAGATGGGCGCTGCGGCGGCTGAGAGTCCGGGAGCCGGCAAGCCTGGGGATGGGGGGGAGGAGGGAGGGAGGGAGGGAAAGCGGGAGGGGGGGGAGGAGGAGGAGGAGGAGGAGGAGGAGGAGGAGGAGGAGGAGGAGGAGTGCGTGGGAGGGAGGGAGGGAGAGAGACAGAGACAGAGACAGAGACAGCAGCCAGAGCCGAAGCTGCGGAGGGACGGCGGGGCCTGGATGGTGGGGGGACAGAGAGAGCGAGAGAGAGAGAAAGCATGAATGAAGGAGAGTCCGGGAGGGAGGGGGAGTGGGGAGAGACAGACGCCCACACGCAGAGACGGAGAGACACACGGATCGGGAGAGACGCGGAGAGAGCCGCTGGGGCCAGGGAAACGTCAGCGGGAGAAGCCCGGGAGCAAAGTTGGCCGCGGGCCCCGGGGCTCGGCCCGGCGGGACAGGGAGCCGCGGGGGGCGTTATTGGGGGTGGCGGGGGGCCCCCCCCCAACGGCCCCTGAACCCCCAACGTGTACCCCTCGCACACACACCTTGCACCTCAGTCCTCCCCCCGCCCCGCCCATCGCCGACTCCCGCAGCCCCCGGCGGTCAGTCGGTCTGGTGTCTCGGGGGGTGTCTCTGTCTGTCTGGGGGTGGGGGGTGGGGTGGGGTGGGTGCCTGTGTCTCCCCCCTACCGGCCCGCGGGGGCGGCGCTGCAGGCGGCCGCGGGTCCTCCGGCGGGGGGCGGGGGTCGCGGGGGGGGCGGGGCCCGGGCCCTCCTACCTTGAGGGGGGAGACGTGGGCGTGGCCCACCACCCCGTGGACGGCCTCGAGGTGAGACAAGTTCTTCTCGGAGACGTGGACCAGCTCGGGGGCGTTTACCTGGTTGGGGAGGTGGGCGGGGCTGTGCTCCAGAGGCGGCGTGTCTTCATCTTGGTAGCGGTATTTCTGGGGAGGGGGCGTGGGGAGGGGCGGGGACAGGTCAGGGCCGGAGGGGAGGGGACCCGGGAGTCCGACTCCATCCCCACCCCCCCGAACCCCGACCTGCCGGGACGCCCCCCGCCCCGCCAGATTTCTCAGCCCCCCGCTACCTGGCACCCGCAGCGCAGCGAGAGGGAGCTGCGGGAGCACGAGGCCCGGCATTGGCAGAGCAGAGGCGGCGGCCCCATCCCCTCCCCGCTCGCCCTCCGCCCCTCGCCCCCTCCCCTCCCCTCCCCTGCCGGGGGCCCGAGGAACCCAGGCGTCCGGCGGCCTGCGGAGCGAGCCCCGGGAAACTGGTCCCTTTCCCCATCCCCTCCCTCCCTCCCCCCCGCCTCGGTCCGGCCGCGGGATGGCTAAGCTGAGGATTTCCGGGAGAGGATTGGGGAGAGGTTGGGGGCCCGGAGGGGGGGATGGCTGGGGGGCGGAGACGCCTAGGTCCAATCGAGGAGCGGGGCTTGGATGGGGGGGGGG
Source organism: Ornithorhynchus anatinus (assembly GCF_004115215.2). Classification (NCBI taxonomy): domain Eukaryota; kingdom Metazoa; phylum Chordata; class Mammalia; order Monotremata; family Ornithorhynchidae; genus Ornithorhynchus; species Ornithorhynchus anatinus. The sequence continues at coordinate 7,216,248 of NC_041753.1, read as the reverse complement.
GGATGTCCGCGGGCGCTGACCTGGGGCGGGGCGGGGGGCTCCGGGGTCCAGTTCGTTGGGGGGAGAGGAGGGCTGGGGTCCGCGGATACCTCGGGGAGCTGGGGATCCGGGGCCTGGTGGGGGTTGGGGGCGGGAAGGGGGCCGGCATGGGGAGGGGTCTCCGGCACGGAGAGAGCCTCTCGCTGCCCGCCGGGGCTCCCCGACCCCTGGCTGGGTCCGCCCCTCAGCCCATCTGCTCCTTAGGCGCCCCCCCCCGACCCCCACCCCCCCCCAGCGCTGTCCAGGGGCCAGACGGCGACGGAAAATAGGATTATCTGGCGGGGGGGAGGAAGGAAGGAAGAAGGGGAGATTAGAGGGCCGGGGGGCGCGCGGGGAGGGGGCTGGGGGTCCCGCTGGCTGCTCCAGATGGGCAGCTCCATCCAGAGGCGGGACCCTTCCCTCCCCCGGGCCCTCCTGCAGGCCCCCCTCCCCGACCCCCCCTTCAGGGTCGTGTAGGGTCATGTACCCCGGATCTCCCCCCTCCCCCCCGCCCAGCTCCTCTCCCCCTACTCCGTGCCCCGCGCCCGCTCCCCCCACCCCACTCCCGGAGTCTCCAGGACGTTCTCCTGCATCTCCCATTTGCCCCCCCCCAAAACCCAGGACCCCCCCTTGCCACTCCCCACCGAAAACATTTCTTCATCCCAAATCCTCTCCCCCCGGACTTCCCTCTGGGACAGGGAGACGAAGGGATTAAAAAAGAGAGGCGGATGGGCGGGGGGGTGGGGGGGGCCGACGACGATCCCGTAGTAATTTGAGGGTGCGGAGCAGAAGGTGTTTGGGGAAGGAGGGAGGAGCCGGGGGAGGAGCTTTAATTTCACACCACCCCTTCCCCCCCACCGAGAGACCTACCAGCTGTTGATGTCGAGGGGCTGGAGTGAAGTGCGAACCCCCAAAATGGGGGCCGCCGCGGGGAGGAAAAAGGGGCGATGGGGGGATCCCCTCTCTTCGCCCAGGCCTTCACCCATAGGGAAGCTTCCAGGCCCGGCGATGCTGAGCCCTCCCTCAGGGGATCTAGGATAGCAGCCTCCTCCCCCCGCAAATGCCAGGGTCCCATGATGGGGGGGCAAGGGAGAGACCCGGACCACGAACCCCACATGTTCCTGTGACCCGCACCCCCAAATCTCCCCCGGGCCTGACATTGGCTGCAGTTTCCTTAGCCTTGCAACAGACGTAGGCCACCCCCAAAAGTTGTGGGGCTGGATGGAAAAGAGGGGCGGGGGGAGAGAAAGTCTCTCCTGGTATCCCGGTCCGGGTCGGGGGCCCCTCGTGGGAGGCCAGGTCCGGGTGTTGCACCCCAGAAATGTGGGGGTGCCAAAGAGGAAAGGTGGGGGTGAAGCAACGAGGACATCACCCTCCTTGGCCTCCGTGGATTCCGGGGCTCCCCTAACCCCCAGCCCGGGGTATGGACTCCCCAGAAAGTTTCTCGGGGAGGAGGGGGTGTGCCCCCAAAGTGTTGAGGTGCAGTGGAGGAGAGGCTAAAGGGGGAGAAAGGCTTTCTCCGGGGGATCCCCCACCCCTGAAGCCGTGGCCTGGAGTCCCCTAGGCTTTCCTGCTGACCCCCTCCTCCTCCTCCTCCACCTCCCCAGTTACTGGGGGCTCGGGGTGAGGAAAACAAGAGGCGGGGGGAGCCCCGGGGAGACGCGGCCTCCCCGCCATCTGTCCCGGGGGAGGGGAAGGAGGAGGAGGATGCATTCGGGGGGAGGGGGCTCCCCGATGTCCTCTAGACCCCCCCAGCCGCGAGGGGAGAGGGAGGGAGAGAGTCGCAGTTTGGGTGCTTTGGGTCGGGGGTGGGGGGGGGGCGGGAAAGGCGGGGGGAGTCTGGGGGGGGTCTGGGGGGGGTGTCGGGGGGGAGGGTCTGGGGGGGTCGGGGGGAGGCGGAGTCGTGGCACCTACCACACAGAGACACATGGAGGCGAATCTGCTCCGGGCCGCCGCCGTCATGGGGGGGTGGGGAAGGAAGGGGGAGGGAGCGGGAAAGGGGTGAGCGTTATATCGGGGGGCCCCGGGGTTGGGGGGGGAGGGGCGGGGGCTGCGGCGGCGGCGAGAGGAGGCTGCGGCCGAAGGGGGGGCGGGGGGGGGAGCCGAGGCTGCGCAGTGCGGGCGAGCGTCATGGGGGGGGCGGGAGAGGTGGGAGGGGGGGACATGGGGAGCCCCCTATTTCCCACGACCGTGGCCCCCCAATACTCTCCCGTGCTCCCCCAATCTCCCAACCCCCCCCAAAAAACTCCTAGTGATTTCCTCAAACCCCCCCCCAACCAGTCCAACCTCTATCCCTCTTTCCCCCCCAAGGAAAAAAGCGAAGCCCCCCGACCACGCTAAGCCTCCCCTCCCCCCGCCCAGGCCCCCCTCGAATACCGCCCCGACCCCGCCGCCCCAATCCAGCTCGGCCCGGGAGCTCCAAACCCATCAGAACCAGCGCCCCCCCACAATCCGCCCCTCCAGAACCCCATCCCTTCACCCCTTCTCTCGGGGGCATTTACTGAGCGTCTTCTCAAAGCGCAGCCTCTGGCCTCCGGTCCCACACCAGCCCCCTCAAAATCCATCGGGTCCCGTCCCCCACAAGATAATTCAGCCCTGCCCTCCAGATCTCCCTGAAACCGATCTTTCCTTCCAGACCCCCCACCTCCCCACCCGAATCCGGGCCTGCTCCTCCATCCCCGCAAACGGGTCTCCAAATTCAGACGCCAGACCCACTAAATCCTGGCTGGCACCTGCTTTCCCCCCCCACCCCAGGCCCCTCTCCAGCCCCCTCCCCACCTCATCGTTTCGGGGACCCCTCCCCGGGCCTCGCTCTCCCACCCTCCCATGAGCCACCCCCTCCCCAGCTCCCCCAATTCCACACCGACTGCTCTAACTCCTTCAACCCCATCTGCTTCCAGGGCAGGTTCTGATCTCCTCCTGCATTTCCCAGCGGCCCCCGCCTCAAATCAGCTCACCTCCCCAAATGGCAGTGCCTATATCCGCCCCTTGGAGCCCTCCCTTCTCCTCAAAATTCAAAGCCTCCTTAAATCTGCCACCTGCCCCCCCTTAAACCTGCCACCTACCCCCCAATCTAAACAAACAACCCATTGCCCACCGCACCCCGAAATTCCAAGTCCTCCGCTCATGTACTGCTCCCCGAGTAACACTACCTAAAGAAATCTCTGGTCCCCCTTCTTCTCCCATCTCCCCTCAATCCCAACGTTAAGGACAACCCTTAACCCTTAACTCTGTTCCCACACCCCTTGTGGTCCCTTCCCAACTAGTAACCATCCCCTAAACTCTAGGTTTGCGTCAGAGTCCTTCATGACTGGCCAAAGACATGGAGCCCCCGCTTCCAATCTAAAGGTGCCCCTCAAATCTATGAGATTCCACCTGCCCAGGCTGAGTCTTCTTGACTTTCTCCTCCCTTCCCCCACCCCTCGGGATCCCTGGCTCTCTGACTCTGTCATTTCCAGTTGTTCAACCCTCATTCCCTCTACTTTTCCCAAGCTTTCAAGGCCAAGTCTCCAGGTCCCCCTACATTCCAGGATGCCCCCTCCCACACAAACACAAATGATGGGGCCCAAGTTCCATTCCCTGAGCTGCCTGCAGTACGCTTACCGAATCAGAGACCGTCCGGTTAAGCACACGACCCTAAATTCCTTGCATCACTCCATCTCCGCTCCCCACAATCAATCAGTGCTATTTATTGAGTGCTTATTGTGTGCCCAGGCGCTTAACAGCCAAAGGCTAAGACCTGTCTTGCTTGGAGCACCCCAAACTCCCGGGCCCTTAAAGATCATTCATTTATTCATTCAATTATATTTATTGAACGCTTCCTGGGTGCAGACCACTGTACTAAGCTCTTGGAAGAGTCCGGTATAACAATATAGCAGACACATTCCCTGTCCACAACGAGCTTACAGCCTAGAAGTCAAAATCCTGAGGTTCGGTCCCAGGAAAGCAACCCGTGTCCACTAAACTGGGGGGCTGGATGGGTTAGTGGGGGGCAGCTACTGGGAGAGTTTGGTTTTAAGGGCATGGCTAGGGTCGGGGAGCACTGCTGGCGCATCGCTACTGGTGCTCCACATGTGGCAGACCTCAGCATGTGGGTACTGAGCACTTAGCACCGTGTTCTGCACACAGTAGGCACTCAATAAATAGCAGTGATTGATTGAGGGGAGCAGAGAGGAGATGATGCAGGGAATTTGGGGTCATTTGCTTAACCGGTCTGCCCCTGATTCAGTCAGGGTACTGCAGGATGTTAACATCAGAGAGGCTGGAGATAATGGGGAGTAAATTATGGGGACCTGGAGGATATCGGGGAGTTAATATTGGGGCCTGGAGTCATTGGGGAGTTAATACTGAGGGTATGGAGGGTGCTAGGAAGTTACTACTGAGGATCTTTATGGGAGCACCGTCGCCTAATGGGAAGAGCACGGGCCTGGGAGACAGAGGACCTGGGTTCTAATTCCGGCTCTGCTACTTGTCTGCTGTGTGACCTTGAGCAAATCACTTAGTTGGCGATCTGTGGTCCACACCACTCTGTGCCTCGGTTACCTCATCTGTAAAAGGGGGCTAGAGACTGTAAGTCCCCTTAGTCCCATTACTGAGTGAGTACCCCAGGGCTTAGTAAAGTGCCTGGCACATAGTAAGCGCCCAACAAATACCATTATAATCCTGGGGACTTGGAGGCATTGGGGAGTTAATGCTGGAGACACTGGGGAGCCTGGAACTCCCTCCCTCTTTACATATACCAGATCTTCACTCTCCCCCCGCTTCAAAGTCGTATTAACTCTGCCACTTGTCAGGTGTGTGACCCTGGGCAAGTCATTTTACTTCTCTGTGCCTCAGTTACTTCATCTGTAAAATGGGGATTGAGACTGTGAGCCCCAAATGGGACAGGGACTGTGTCCAATTTGATTTGCTTGTATCCACCCCAGCGCTTAGTACATTGCCTAGCATATACTAAGCACTTAACAAATACCATTGGTATTATTATTGTCACATCTCCTGCAACAGGCCTTCCCCGACTGAGCAGTCTTTTCCCCGGTAGGCTCTCCCCTCTGTATCACTGTCTATGCACTTGAATTTGTGAACTTTGGGTATTTGATATTTGCCCTATACATATCTATAAATTGTATATTATAAATTATTTATTTATACTAATGTCTGTCTCCCCCTCTAGATTGTAAACTCGTCGTGGGCAGGGAACGCCTCTACCAGCTCTGTTGTATTGACTCCCACCAAGCGCTTAGTGCAGTGCTCTGCACACAGTAAGCACTCAATAAATACCATTGATGATGATGATGATGACTGCGGAATAAATGTGGGAGGCGTGGTGGGTACTAGGAAGTTAATACTGGAAGGTTCTCTAGACTGTAAGCTCATTGTAGGCAGGGACTGTGTCTGTTATATTGTTTTGCTGTACTTTCCTGTTTTGCTGCGCTTAGTACAGTGCTCTGCACACAGTAAGCACTCAGTAAATATGATTCATCGATTAATACTGGGGACCTGGAAATTATGGGGGAGTTAATACTGCAGCATGGAAGATTTGGGGAAGTAATATTGAGGAACTAGAAGATTCACGGGGAATCTAAGGATATTCGGGAGTTAATACCGCAGGCTGGAGAATATTATGGAGTAATACTGTGGCCTGGAGAACGTTGGAGAGTTAATACTGGGGGCCTAGATAATCTAGGAATCTGTGGGGATATTGGGGAGTTAAACCCGGGGGCAGTTGGGTCCTGGGACATTAATGCCAGGGAGATGGGAGATATTACAACAACAATAACTGTAAGAATAATAATTACAGTAAAAGCAATGGTAGCTATTATTCTTCTCGGACTTCCAGGCAACAGTAAATATCGGGGATGGCTAGATAGGGCTGTATTAAGGGGTTGTTCGTACCAGAGCGATTCAGCCATACAAGATTTTAAATCTCCAAAGGACCTCGCCCCAACCAGCCCCCTCTCACCAACTCTGCCCCACTGGCTCCCGCCTGACCCCTTGCTCGGGTCAGCTTAGGTCCTCCCAGCCCTCTGGACCAAATGCCCCTAAAGGGAGATCCCCAAATAATCTCCCAAGGCCCAACGAAACGGTCCCAGGAGCATCCTAAGCAACAGGGCAGCCCCGGGGGGAACCTGATACTACGCTCCCTGATATCCAGATGGCTCAGGAGGCCCCCGCTTGGGGATGTGTTGGAGGGGGTGTGGGGGGGGGGGGTGCATCCCTGGAGACGCCACCAGGGGGCGCCAGCACACCCAATTCTTCCCCCCCTCCTCCGTTTTCAGTTTGCCCGTCACCTAGCAACGCAGCCTTCACGGCCTTTGGAGTTGCCAGGGCAACCGTCTCCCATGGACACGGGGGCTGCCGGGGACTAGGACGGACCCTCCATTTTAGGGGACCCAGGCGTCCCGCCCCGTAGCCGGCCTCCCGCCCCCGGCCTCCCGTTCCCCCGACCCCTGGCCTCCCCCAATTCCCTCCCCGCGGCGTCCGAGCGCCACGGCGCCCCCCCAGACCGGTCCCGCCCCCCTCCCCCTTCGGGGCCCCGCCCCCCAGCCCTCGGGCCCCTCCTAGTGGCGGCACGAGCCCCGGAGGGCGCGCGCACGCGCGCTGGCCCCGCCTCGTTCCCGAGTCCGGCCCCGCCCACCTCCCCCGGAGGCCCCGCCCACTGCCCCCGTTGCCCTTCGCCACGGCGCCTCGGCCAATGAGCGCCTCCCGCCGGCCGGCCAGGCCCCGCCCCCAGCGTGCTGGCGTCGCCCTATGAGGACGACCGGGGCAGGGTTAACCCCTTTCCCGCCGGCGTTCCTGCCGGTTCCCTCCGCCCCCCCCCCCCCCCCCCGGGCCCCGCGCTCCGTCACCCCCCCCCCCCCCCCCCCCCCGTCACCACCTCACCGGCCCCGCCCCCGGGCTTCACCACGCAGCCTGAGTCGTCGCCGGTTGCCATGGCAACGGAGGGAGCGCGGGGCGAGACTGAGAGGCCCTGAGTGTGGATGGGGTGGGGGGCGGGGGCGGTGAGGGAGACTGAGAGACACGGGGACCCAGGCAGAGATGATATGGAGGCAGTCGGAGCGGGGCAGAGATAGAGAGACGGGGAGGACTCAGAAAGAGAAATGGGGACCCGGGCAGAGCCATGGAGACACACAGGGTGAGGCAGAGACAGACAGGGACAGACCCTGGGAGAAACAGCTCTAAAGGCTAAGAGAGAAATGGAGACCCTGAGAGAGAAAGGGAGGCCCTGGCAGGGATATGAAGGCACCCAGAGAGACGCAGGGACGGAGAGCCTTGGGGACCCAGAGATATGGCGGCACTCGGGGACAGACATGAGGACCCAGAAAGAGAAATGGGGACCCAGGCCGAGATATGCAGACACGCAGAGTGAGGCAGAGACTGAGAGAAATGGGGACCCAGGCAGAGACATGGAGGCACAGAGACACAAAAAGAGTCAGAGACCGAGACAGACCCCGAGAGAAACAGCTCTGAAGAGTCAGAGACCCGAGATCACAGGGAGACTGAGATGCAAAGACATCGACACCCACAGGCAGAGACAGAGACCAGAGCGAGAGATCAAGAGACCCCCGAGACGCGGAAAGAGCCACAGAGACATTGCGGGACTCGGATGCCAAGATGTATAGACATGGGACGAGGCCCACAGAGACGGCAAGTCCCAAATGCGAGATGCAGAAACACAAAAGCAGAGGGCACAGGGAGGAAGAGAAAAATAGAAGCGGCCATGGAAAAAGAGAGAGAGAGAGAGAGAGGAGAGAGAGAGAGATAGCGCCGGGGAGAGTGGGTGGTGGTGAGAAAGGAGCTGGAGGCTGGAGTCACTCTAGGGGAGCCTAGGGCTGAGGACAGGAGGCGGCATCCCTCTCCTTCCACACTCCGTGGTCCCACAGAGGGAGCAGAGATGCCCTCTTCCCCTCCCACCTCCTCCCCAGCACTGTCCTGCCTTCGCAGCTCCCAAGCGCTTAGTACAGTGCTCTGCACACAGTAAGCACTCAATAAACACGACTGACTGGCTTTGCAGCTGACCCAAGGGAAATCGACTACAATTCCCACCAGCCTCCCGGGGGGTCCCGGGATCTCCCGGGAACAAAAAAAGGTCACTGCTCCCCTCCCCCCAAGAGCTGGGGGAGGGATGAGAGGTGGGGAGAGCCTAGCCCCCCTTCTCCCCTCGCCCTCAATCTTCCGGCTGCCTCAGCTCCTATTCCCACCTCCCAATCAATCAATCAATCAACTGCATTTATTGAGCGCTTACTCTATAGGGAGGACTGCCAGGCTCAAGGCCTTTCCTTCTCTCAGCCCCCCTCCTCTATTGAGGAATCCCCTGATCCAAGGGTCCTCCCCAGCAATTAACTTTTCCCCTACCTCTCGATCCCAGCTCAGCTCCCGAGACTCAGTCTCCCCCTTGACTCTTTGGGCTCAGAACCGAGGGGTCCTTGGTTGCTGCAACCTCAGCAGAGAGAGAAGGGGGGGGTGTGTGCGTGGGTTTGCATGTGTGTGTGTTCCTCTAGACTGTAAGCTCGTTGTGGGCCAGAAGTGTGTCCACCATCTCTGCTGTACTGGACTCTCCTAAGCGCTTAGTACAGTGCTCTACACCCAGTAAGCGCTTAATAAATATGACTGATTGATTGAGTGGGAAGGTGGGGGGTTGCCCCAACCAGCCAAGGGGAACTGGGGATTGAGTAATAATAATAATAATGTTGGTATTTGTTAAGCGCTTACTATGTGCCGAGCACTGTTCTAAGCGCTGGGGTAGACATAGGGGAATCAGGTTGTCCCACGTGGGGCTCACAGTCTTAATCCCCATTTTACAGATGAGGGAACTGAGGCACAGAGAAGTGAAGTGACTTGCCCACAGTCACACAGCCGACAAGTGGCAGAGCTGGGATTCGAACTCATGAGCCCTGACTCCAAAGCCCGTGCTCTTTCCACTGAGCCACGCTGAGTAATCACAGGTGATTTGGCAAATCAGTACTCGGATCTCTAGATTGTAAGCTCCTTGTGGGCAGGGAATGTGCCCGTGTATTGTTATACTGTACTCTCCCAAGCACTTAGTACAGTGCTCTTTGCTCACAGTAAATGCTCAATAAATATGATCGAATTAATGAATATCTCCTCAGGTCCCTGCCGGTCCTCCCTGCTTCTACACACACACACACACACACACACACAAACCCTCCCCCCGGCCACCACTTCTCTCTGCTGAGGCTGGGTTGCTCTGAGCAGAGTCAGGGGGGAAACTGAGTCCGGGGAGCTGGGCAGAGCATGGCCATGTTCATGGAAATGGGCCTGCCATCCACAGCCTTGCCAGGAGCCTTGCCCACTGTCTCCGGCACACCTGGTGGACTCCTCCGCAGGTCTGTCTTCCCTTCTAGACCGTAAGCTCATTACGGGCAGTGAATATGTCTAATTCTGTTGCATTGTACTCTCCCAAGTGCTTAGTACAGTGCTCTACACATACTAAGCGCTCAATACATACCAGCGATTGATTGACTGATCGATTGGGGGCTGTGGTGGGGCTAGCCTGATGGCTTCATGTGTGATCGGTTGCAGATGTCAGTCAGTCAGTGGTATTTATTGAGTGCTACTGTATGCAGAGGACTGTACTAAGCGCTTGGGGGTGTCCAATACAACCATATAAGATATAGGTCTGCATCTTGGATTGCCTCCTCCACCTTCCTCCTCAGGCCTTGGGCCACCCCCAGCCCTGCAGTTCGGCCCCCTCTCCATCCCCAGCCCCTTCCTCTCTCTCCTAAACAGGCCACGGGCCGCCCTGAAGACTCTGCTGGGGGTCACTGAGGGGCCGCGGAGTCTGGACGGGGGAAACAGAGATGGGGCCCAGAGACACACAGAGAGAAACAGAAAGAGATGGAGATTAAGAGACACACACACAGAGGCAGAGGCAGGGCCTGAGGGAAAAATGGGGTTCTGAGCCTCAAGAACGGAAACCATCAAATGGGAATCCAAAGCCACATTCACACATACACACACACACGACCACACCACACATGTACGCATGTCGGTCTGTGTCATGGAATTTGCACGGCCTAGCCTTGCTGCACCCCCTCACCCCAGCTCCCACTAAATATAACCCCTTCCCCACCTCATCCTGTGACTCACTCTGACCCCGCCTCCCTCAGCCCCCCACTTCCTGTCCCATTCCCCAGAGCCGTCACCCCCCTCCCCAGCTGCTAGCCCAGCCCCCCCCCCACTTTCTTCACCCAGGTGCCCTGTTTCCCACCCCCCTACCCGGTCCACTGGGGACCCAGGCGCCCTCCCTCCCACTCCCAGAATTCTGGGTCCTGCTCCCACCCTACTGACCCCGTTCCTTTTTGGGGACCCAGAGCCCATGTGCCCTATGCCAGAGGCTTAGGCCGGTCTTCTGCCCCCCAGCCTTGACCCCGACTTCCCTTCCACCAACCCTCGCCGTCCCCATCTCCTCCTCCGCCACCCACCACCTGGCCACATCCTCTTCTCCTCCCCTCCATCCTAGATCCCGAATGCTGACCCAGAGCCCTCCCTCTCCGGTCTGGGGGAAACCCCCCCCCCCCTCCAGACCAGGCAGACCCCTGAAATTCACTGGGCAAGGTGGGAGGGCAGGCCCGGGGTGAGAAAGAACCGGGAGTTCCATCTTGCATCTGGAGTTCTCCCATCCATCCATCCATCCATCCATCCATCCATCCATCCATCCATCCATCCATCCATCCATCCATCCCACCATAGATCCATCCGTCCGTCTATCCGTTCATCCATCCATCCATCCATCCATCCACCCCTCCCTCCGCCTGGGGCAGGGGCAGCGGGGGCGGTAGGAGGCAGGGGAACGGGGAGGGGGGGCTCTGAGGAGGGGGACCCTCTCTCAGCCACCCACCCACCCCTTCCACCTACCCTTTCCGGCTTCCGCCAACCCCCTCCCACTTCCTCGCCCCCCCCAAGGCCGGCTGACCCTCTCCTTCCCCCCCAAAGGTTCCCCCTCTAATCTTCACACCCACATCGCCTCTGCCTCTCTCCCTTCCCCCCCCTCCGCCGGTCTCTGGGTGAATCCCCCCCAAAATAACCGTGTGCCTCCAAAATGGAACCGGGCCCTCAGGAGGCAACAGGCCTAAGCAGAACCAGCTGGATGCCCCCCCCCGAAACCGGCAGCCCCCCTCTCCAGAGCCACCATCTGCCACACTAGCTCTGAACCCCTCAAATCCACGTCCGGTCCCCCCGGGCCTCCCCAGCCGCAGGCCCACACCGGCCTGCACCCCAAACCCGGTGTGGCCCCCGAAATGTCCATGGCGCCCCGAGGACCGCGTCTGCCCCCCCCCCGCAAGGCACTGAAAGGGGGTCTCAAAGAAGGCCTGCTACCACGGTCCCTCCAAACCGGCTCTGAACCTCAAAATCAGAGGCGGGGGGGCCTCCGAAACCGCACCCGACTCCCCCAGTCCCCAGTAGACGCCCCCAGCTCTGGGTCCCCCTCCCCCAAAACGTCCTCCCCCCTCTCCCCCCAGCTCGCCCCCCTACCTTCGTGGTCACGATACAGAGACAGTCCATCGTGCGGGGGGGCGGCGCGGCGGCGGATGGGGGGGGCCGGCTTCATCGGGGTCTCTCCCCCCCTCCCCCCCTCCGCACCCCACTTCTGGAGGGGGGCCGGGGCGGGGGGAGGGCGAGGGAGCGGTGAGGGGGCGGGGGTGGAGACCGGGGGTCGGGGGGGAGGACGGGAAGGTGTCTGGGGGGGGTCGGGGGTCTCAGGAGGGCGGGGGGCGCCGGCGGGGCCGAGCCCCGGGGACGGGGGGCTGGGGCATGAGATGGATGGGGGGGGGCGAGGTAGAGGAGGAGGGGGAGGTGGGGAGGGGGGAGGGGGCGGGAAGGGGGGTGGGGAGGGGGTTGCCCCGACCAGCCGAGGGGAATTGGGGAGGGGGTCGGAGGCGGCCGAGGGAGCGGCGGCGGCCGAGAGAGCGAGAGGCAGAGACGGAGGGATGGGAAAAGAGGGGAGGGGGAGGAGGGGAGGGGAGGAGGAGGAGAGGAGGAGGGAGAGAAAGAAGAGAAGGGAGGGGGGAGGGAGGGAGGAGAGAGAGATGGGGGGTGGGCTTAACTCCTTCCCTACCGGGGGAGGGGGAGTGAGCCAGGGAGCCGGTCCCCAGCGACGGACTCGGGCGCAGGCCAGAGGGGTCGGTCCTCACACCCCGAGAGACAGAGACCCCCACCCGGGCGGAGCCGGAGACCACCAGGGAGACAGCAACCGAGAAACGGACCGAGACGGAGATTGATGGAGAGATACACCGTGCCCCCCCCCGCCCCCCAACAGCATCACCACCGCAGCTAAGGGGGGAGAGGAAGAAGGGGGTGCTAGACATCTTGGAGGGGGTTGCTCTGAGGAGGGTTCTCCCAGGCCTTGGGAGGGCAGGACACCTGGGTCCCGGAGGAGAGCAATAGGAAGTGTGATTAAGTCTCAGCCCCATCCCTGCCGGGGCTGAAGAACCAGGTCACAATCATGCAAGGAGAGGGAGGGATGGAGGGCGGGTGAGGGGAGGGGACGGTAGGTCGGAGGAGGAAACTGAGGCAGGGACAGACCAAAGAAAGGCTTTCTGACCGTCCCGCCAAGTCCCCATCAGACCTCGGGGGTCCTCAGCCCCCTCCTCCGCAACCTCCAGCCCAGCCCCAGTTACCAGTGTCCCTGGTGAGAGGGGGAGAGGAATCCAGGCCTGGACACCCCCCACCCCCCATAATGATAATTAATAATAATAATTCTGGTACTCATTAAGTGCTTACCGCATGCCGAGCACTGTACTAAGTGATACAAGATCATCTGGTCCCGCAGCCTTAGTTGAAGGAGGAGCTGGGATTGAATCCCCATTTTGCAGTGGGAAGAGGCCCAGTGAAATGAAGTGACTTGCCCAACGTACCACAGCAGACAAGTGGCAGAGCCGGGATTAGAACCCTAGTCCTCCTGACTCCCGGGCCCGGACTCTCTCCACTAGACTGGGAGCCCAATGTGGGACAGGGACAGTATCCAACCCCATTTGCTCGTAACCCCCCGGGGGCTCGGAACAGCATTCGGCACACAGTAAACGCTTAAGAAGTATCACAAGTTTTATCATTATTCGGCCACACTGCTTCAACCCCAAATTCTACCTGTTTCCCAGTTGGAGGGGTTGGTGGACCATCTGAAAGTGCAGCTTCATAATACTCCTGGATATCTGGAAATAAGTAAATGCCCACCTGTCACCCTCTCTGTTTCCCTCCCACGTCCCTCCACCTCTTGCCCACATCCTGCCTCTGACCTGGAAAACGCTTCCTCTTCATACCCGACCGACAATTATTTCTTTTAATGCCTGTCTCCCCCTCTAGACTGTAAGGCTGTTGTGGGCAGGGGATGTGTCTGTTTATTGTTTTATTGTACTCTGCCAAGCACTTAGTACAGTGCTCTGCACACAGAAAGCCCTCAGTAAATATGAATGACTAACTGCCTGACAATGACTCTCCCCACCTTCAAGGCCTCACTGAAGGCCCATCTCCTTCAAGAGACCTTCCCTGCCTAAGCCCTCCTTTCCTCTTCTCCCACCTCCTTCTGCATCGCCCTGGTTTGCTCCCTTTATTCATCCCCCCCTCCCAGCCCCACACCACTTATGTCCACATCTGCCATGTATTTATTTCTATTCATCTCTATCTCCCCCTCTGGACTGTAAGCTCATTGTGGGCAGGGAATGTTTCTGTTACACTGATATACTGTACTCTCCTAAGTACTCCTGGTGTACTCTCCTAAGTGCTTAGTCCAGTGCTCTCCACACAGTAAGCACTCAATAAATACGATTGACTGAATGACTTCCAGGAGTCCCTGTCCCCCACCTTCCCACCTCCCCCCAGCCCAAGCCTACAGACCTCTGGGTTCTCAAGCACCTTCAATCAGTCCATCTATTGTATTTACTGAGCACTTACTGTGTGCAGAGCACTGGACTAAGTGCTTGAGAGAGTATAATACAACTGAATTGATAGACACGTTCCCTGCCCACAAGGAGGTTACAGTCTAGAGGGAGAGACAGATATTGCTATAAATAAATAAGAAAATAACCGATATGGACATAAGAGCTGTGGGGCTGAGGGAGCGGGGTAAATAAAGGGAGCAAATCCAAATGCAAGGGTGACATAGAAGGAGTGGAAGAAAATGAAATAAGGGTTCAGTCAGGGAAGGCCTCTTGGAAGAGACACACTTTTAACAAGGCTTTGAAGGTAAGGAGAGTGATAGTCGGATAGGAAGAGGGAGGGCAGTAATTAATTTATTCATATGAAAGTCTGTCGCCCTCTCTAGACTGTAAGCTTGTTGTGGGCAGGGAGTGCGTTATATTGTATTCTCCCAAGAGCTAATTGCTCTGTACACAGGAAGCACTCAATAAATGCGATTGATCAAGGGCATTCCAGGCCAGAGGCAGGATGTGGGCGAGAGGTTGGTGGCAAGAGAGACGAGATGGAGGTAGAGTTCCTCAGCGGCCCCCGTGAAATCCACAGTACCTGGCTGAGGCAGGATATCGTACTCTCCCAAGCACTTAATGTAGTGCTCTGCACGTAGTAAGAGCTCAATAAATACGTTTGAATGAATGAAATATTCACTCCACTCACCCAGCAGGGCCTGGAAGAGGTCACTGTTTAGCACGGCGAGGAGGCGGGAGGCGGAGGTCACGAACAAGGGGTCCAGAAGGGGTGAAGCCCCCAGGAGGCTCAGGGCCGCCTGGGCATCTGGGGGGCAATGGAGACACAGAGATGGAGGGTCTGGGCCAGGCGGGCTCAGAGTCGGGGCCCCCCCGGAGACGGAGGGAAGAAACAGGCCGAGAGGCGAAGAGGAGCGTGAGTCCGGAGGAAGAAGGGGAGAGCCACAGACGGATAGAGTGAGGGGGGTGAGGGAACAGGGTGGACATGAAGCCATGAAAGGGGAACAGAAAACTTCCCCAAAACCATCTACCCCATCCCTACACCCCCTCGGCTCCCCAATATCCTCTCCCTCAAATCCGCCTAAACTTCCGGACCTAATGGCCCCCCTCCCCCGGCCCCAGCCCCTCACGTCCCTCTGTTCTCTGGTCCTCTGCTATTGCCCATCTCCTGCACCTCAACTCCCTCATTCCCAAATTCCTAGAACTCAAGCCCAGGCCCCCAGCAGCCCCTCCGCAACCCCAGCTTCTCACCTCTCTTTCTCCCTGGCATAGCTGGCGCCTCTGGAGCGTTAATCTCTAATCTCTCCCTGACCAGCCGGGTCCTTAGCTGCCTTCCCAGCTTCCCCCACCTGTCCCGCCCCCACCCCATCTTTGCAGGCCAGAGCTGGAAGGGGGGTGTAATCCGGGTGCCCCAAGCCCCACCCCCTTCCCCAGATTAGGTCTCAGGGCGGGGAGCGGGGAGAGAAGAGAGTCGGGTGTGGGTGGGCTGCAGGGGGTTTCATTGTCTCTCTCTCCCCCTGAGGTCAGACAGAGAAGAGGCAGGCAGAGAAGTGGCAGTAAGAGGGATTCAGGTTAGAGGTCAGGGGGAAGGGGGAAGGCCTGGGCCCTTCAGACAGGAGGCAAAAGGCAAAAGTCCCAAGAGGTCTGTGTGTGAGGGGGGAATCTTGTTTAGGGGGAATCCTGGGCTGGTTCCAGGGGATGCCTCTGGACAATTGGCTGGATCCTGCTGCCAGACACAGGTTGGGCCAGGATGGAGAAAGTAATAATAATAATTGTGGTATTAGTTAAGTGCTTACTCTGCGCCAGGCACTGTACTAAGCGCTGGGGTGAATACGAGCAAGTTGGATTGGACATAGTCCTTGTTCCAAGTGGGGCTCACAGTCTCAATCCCTATTTTCCAGATGAGGGAACTGAGGAGTAAAGTGAGTTACCCAAGGTCACACAGCAGACAAGTGGTGGAGCAGGGATTAGAACCCATGGCCAGGCCCGGGCTCTTCCCACTAGGCCTTGCTCCTTCTTGAGATTTGATAAGCTACCTCTTTAGATGTAAACTCATTATGGGTAGGAAATGCAGCTGCTAATTCTGATGTATTGTACTCTCCCAACCACTTAGTACAGTGCTCTGCACATAGTAAGTGCTCAATAAATACAATTGATTGATTGATTGACCGTCCAACTCCCCAGGCTGGGACTCTATCCATTATGGCAGGTACTGGTAGGGAGGGAAAATGTTGGGGGCCTTGAGTCCGGTACTGCAGTGGGAGGGATGTGGGTGAGACTTTGGTGGGGGCCTCTGGGCCTCCAGGCACTGAGTCACCAGGGTGGAAGCAGGTGGGGGAAACTCTCCACATCTTGGGAAGTTCCTTCTAAAGTTTAACCGTCCTCCCTCCTGCTGCAACTCTTCACTGTTTGGTCTCTTCCAACCCCAAGTGGGCCAGCAAAGGCAGAAGGGCCTTCTAGGGGTGGAGGTGGTCGAGGGGTACCAGAGGAGCCTTTTCACTGTCTCCCACCTCTGCAACATGGGGATTCAATATGTTTTCCTCATCTTACATAGACTGTGGGACCTGTGAGGTTGTATCTAACCCAGCCCTTAGTACAGTGCTTGGCACATAGCAAACATATGGTAGGAAGAGAAGCACTGAGGTCCAGTGGATAGAACACAGGCCTCCAAGTCAGAATGACCGGGGTTTTAATCCCAG
This sequence comes from Ornithorhynchus anatinus, assembly GCF_004115215.2. Lineage (NCBI taxonomy): Eukaryota > Metazoa > Chordata > Mammalia > Monotremata > Ornithorhynchidae > Ornithorhynchus > Ornithorhynchus anatinus. The sequence goes on along the minus strand of NC_041753.1, from coordinate 7,199,636 downwards.
TTCCACCACTTGTCTGCTGTGTGACTTCGGACCAGTCATTTAACCTCTCTGTGCCTCAATTCTCTCATCTGTAAAATGGGGATTAAGACTGTAAACCCCGTGTGGGACAGGGATTGTGTCCAATCCGATTAGCTCGTATCTACCCCAGCACTGAGTGCAGTACCTGGCGCATACTAAGCACTTAAATAGAAAGTGGAAAGGCCCAGGGCTTGGGAGTCAGAGGACCTGGGTTCTAATTCTGTCTCTGCCACTTCCCCTCTGTGTGCCCTTGGGTAAGTTACTTCACTGATCTGTGCCTCATTTACCTCATCTGGAAAATGGGCCTTCAAAAATCTTACTTAGACTGTGAGCCCATGTGGGACAGGAACTGGGTCCAACCTGATGAACGTGTATCTACCCCAGCACTTAAAACAGTGCTTGACACATAGTAGCAGTGTGGCCTCATGGATGCAGCACGGGCCAGGGAGTCAGAAGGACCTGGGTTCTAACTCTGGCTCCGCCGCATATCTACTGTGTGACCTTGGGCAAATCCCTTACCTTCTCTGTGCCGCCGTTCGCTCATCTGTAAAATGCGGATTAAGACTGTGAGTCCAATGTGGGGCAGGGATTGCGTCCAACCTGATTTGCTTGTATCCATCCCAGTGCTCAGTACAGTACCTGGTACAGAGTAAATATTTAACAAATACTAGTAACAAGAACAAGGAATACCACAATTGCTATGATTACAGTAAGTGCTTAACCAATGCCAGAAGAATAATAATAACAGTAATATCAAAACATCAACAATGATGATAATAATATGATTAAGAACAACTAATAATGATATTGATAATAGTAGCAACAACACATAACAAAATATCAGCAATGACTTTCATTCATTCATTCACTCGTATTTATTGAGCACTTACTATATGCAAAGCACTGTAGTAAGCACTTGGGAGAGTATGGCACCAGAACAGACACATTCCCTACCCACAATAAGCTCACAGTCCAGAGGGGGAGAGAGACATTAATAGACATAAATAAAAACAGGTATTTATACACATGCACTTTGACAAAGATAATATTATCAACAATAACCAATAATAATAATGATAGTAATAACAACAATATAATATCAACAAAACGATAATAACCTTATCAATAACAAGTATGAATCATTATAGTAATAGCAACTGTAATAAGATAATAATATCATTAATAACAAGTGGTAATAATAAAAATAATGACAACTGTAACAACAAAATTGGCTCACTATTGGTTTCAAAGCTCTCCATCACCTTGCCCCTTTGTACCTCACCTCTTCTCTCCTTCTCCATCACAGTCCGCACACTCCGCTCCTCTGGTGCTGCTCACCTTCTCCCTGGTCCTCCATCTCGCCCGTCCCGCCGTCGACCCCCAGCCCACATCCTACCTCTGCCCTGGACGCCCTCCCTCCTCAAATCTGCCAAATGATTACACTTGCCCCTTTCAAAGCCCTACTGAAGGCTCACCTCCACCAAGAGGCCACTAAGCCCCTCTTTTCCTCAGCTCCCCCTCCCCTCCCTGTCACCCTGACTAGCTCTCTTTGCTCTACTCTCCCCGCCCCACGGCACTTATGTAGATATGTAGAGAAGCAGCGTGGCTCAGTGGAAAGAGCCTGGGCTTCGGAGTCAGAGGTCATGGGTTCGACTTCCGGCTCTGCCACTCGTCAGCTGTGTGACTGTGGGCAAGTCACTTCACTTCTCTGGGCCTCAGTTACCTCATCTGTAAAATGGGGATTAACTGTGAGCCTCACGTGGGACGACCTGGTTACCCTGTATCTCCCCCAGCGCTTAGAACAGTGCTCTGCAAATAGTAAGCGCTTAACAAATACCAACATTAATACATATCTATAAATCTACTTATATATATTGATGTCTGTTTACTTGTTTTGATGGGTATATATCTGTAATTCTATTTATTTATACCGATGCCCATTTACTTGTTTTGATATCTGCCTCCCCCCTTCTAGACTGTAAGCCCGGTATGGGCAGGGATTGTCTCTCTTTATTGCTGCATTATACATTCCAAGCGCTCAGTACAGTGCTCTGCACACTGTAAGTGCTCAATAAATACAAATGAATGAATGAATCAACCAATCAATCACAACTACTAATTGTTAACAACTAGATCTGTTGATCTTGCCCAGTGCTTAGAATAGTGCTTGGCACAAATGAAGCGCTCAACAGACACCGTCATTATTAATAATAATAATAATAATAATAATAATGATGGTATTTATTAAGCGCTTACTACGTGCCAAGCACTAAGTGCTGGGGGGGAAACAAGGTGATCAGGATGCCCTCCATCCCCATTTTACAGATGAGGTCGCTGAGGCCCAGAGAAGTGAAGTGACTTGCCCCAAGTCACACAGCTGACAAGCGGCGGAGTCGGCATTAGGACCCATGACCAGCGTGGCTCAGTGGAAAGACCCCGGACTTGGGAGTCAGAGGTCATGGATTCTAATCCTGCCTGCGCCCCTTGTCAGCTGTGTGACTGTGGGCAAGTCACTTCACTTTTCTGGGCCTCGGCGACCCCATCTGTAAAATGGGGATGAAGACTGTGAGCCCTACGTGGGACATCCTGATGACCCTGTATCTCCCCCAGCGCTTAGAACAGTGCCTGACACATAGTAAGCGCTTAACCCATACCAACGTTATTATGACCTCTGACTCCCAGGCCCGGCCTCTTTCCACTGAGCCACGCTCTGAGTCGGCTCACTATTAATAACGCTAATAACCACAACAGTAACACGAAGACATCGCCGACGACGAGAAGAATAACATAATGAATAATCCGACGACGGAACCGTAACGACAAAGATAAGGACCAGCCTAAAGAGGAGGGCTACAGAAGGCCCAGGCGGCGGAGACTACAATTCCCAGCGTGCCCTTCGGCAGCGGGTTCCCCCCAGCCCGGTGCATTGTGGGCGCGGGCCGGGGAGGGGGCGTGAC